>NC_141203.1:1910000-2262500 GCF_054491065.1 Syngnathus leptorhynchus | reverse complement strand
CGCCGTGTGTGCGCCGCTGACGACGGACTCATTGTCAGTTGAAGTTCAAATTATTCCACAGGCCCATATAACGATATGTAAAGTATCTATCAAATTCCTATTATATAAAGAACAATATTATCAAGCCATCTGTGTCAGTCCAAATCATTAAATCCATCTATCAAAATCCTTGTCCTTTATGTAAACAACACTGTGTGTGCGCTGCACCGCTGATGTCCGACTTGTCGTCAGTTGCAGTTCAAATTATTCCACCGGCCCATATAATTATAAACAACAATTTTATCAAACAATATCTGTCACTCCAAGTCATTAAACCCCATGATCGAATCCTTTGTCCTGTATGTAAACAACGGCGCGTGTGCGCTGAACCACCCCACGCTGCTGACGTCAGTTGCAGTTCAAATTACAGTAATCCCTTGCTACATCGCGGTTCGTTTATCGCAGTCTCACTACATCGCGGATTTTTGAATTTTGTCAGTCGCTCCTGAGTGCAAGTCATCCCCCCCCAAACAATGAAAAAAAACTCGATTTATAGTCCGAAAAATACGGTACTATTCAGCTGCCAGTATGTGCTGAGGATTTACCCCCAACAAAATCACAGATAACTGAAACACCAGTATGGATTCTGTCCAGTTATGATTCCAGTTACAGATATCTACAACTTAATTTCAACTCGTTCAGTTACAATACCAGAAAAGGGAATTGTACAGCTATCTTTCTTGACTTGAGGTAAATCATAAATTGGGGTAAATAATATCCATTCTTCACATAGCAGATATTTGCAAAGAAATTGTATACTTTGGTAATGTCAAATACCATGCACACATGAAAGAAGCAAGATCTTACATGACTGGAAAACTTAATGTTGTTTTATCCTATGTGTAATGCTGCTGGTATCTAAATTACAAACTGTGGCTAGGGAAGAAAGAATCTGAAATGTTCAATTTCAACTCACCAAAACTGCATTAAAGATATCTGCAACACATATCCAGTCTGGCTGTTAAATGTGAATAATGCTTATCTATTTTCTCCCTCTGTATTTCAGTGGCAGCCTACAGCATCAAATGTGCATCATTATAAATGACACTGTTGTGATTTAACCTGAGGTACTCCGCAAGGCCTGTTGCCACCATTTCTTATCGTTTTTTACACAAACATCATAGTCATTGTCTTTTGGTTGTTTGAAGTTAAAATATCTCAACGCAATTTGTTAGAATTTGCCAGTTTTTCAGTCAGGAACCGGAAGTAATTTATATATTACAAATTAAACATGATGATGATGAATGTATTCTTTTCAAACAGGCAAACCACGCAACCAATCAAATGAAGACACATACACTAAAAAGCACAAGCAAGGTGAAAGTCATTAAAACTATGACTCTGTACAAACAACAAATACAAACAGAAAACAATCCACTGCTGTTTGAAAAGGAATGGGAAGAAGTAAAATTTACTTAATCCCACCCCCTATCAAATATAAGACAGAAAATAAGATTTGCAGTTACATCTAATAGCATTGTTTCCTTATTGTTGTCTTTCCCATGAATAACAAGGAAGAAGAGAAGAGGAAAAAAAAAAAATAATCGTAATAAGATAATAAAGTACCAAAAAAATATATATATATTCACTTACATATCCATATCCATATCCATCCATCCATCCATCCATCCATCCATCCATCCATCCATCCATACATACATACATACATACCGTAATTTTCGGACTATTAGTCGCGGTTTCTGTCATAGTTTGGGTGGGGGGGCGACTTATACTCAAGAGCGACTTATATATGTCCGCGATGTACTGAAACCGCGATAAACAAACCGCGATGTAGCAAGAGATTACTGTCATTTGAATTGCAAGTGACGTCACCCGTGCCGCGCGGCGGTTGTTTACATAAAGGGCAAAGGATTCGATCACGGGATGACGAAGATGACGAAGGGCCCCACGTACTACCGGCATCATTCGCGGCTTTGTTTGTAAGGACACGGAGGACGAAGAGTTTGAAGGATTTAATGATTTGGAGTGACACAGAAGGTTTGAAAAACTATTATGCTTTTATGCACGCCCGATCCTTCTCGACGGGAGCCGGCGCTCGGCCGGGTGGCTGTCCGGGGACGGTGGATGGGGCTCGGACATGGCTTTTACGCACGTCCGCTCCTATTCTATGGAGCTCTCTTCCACCTCCGTGGATGGAAGTCGGGGGCCGGCGCTCGGCCAGGTGGCTGTCCGGGGACGGTGGATGGGGCTCCGACATGGCTTTTACACACGCCCGCTCCTATTCTATGGAGCTCTCTTCCACCTCCGTGGCTGGAAGTTCTGTAGTTGTTGACTCGTTGAACTCTTGTTTTGTTAAATAAGAAGCCGTTTACCAAACCCACATCTTTCCTGGTAGTTTGTTAACGCTACAATATAGTTACCGTAATTTTCGGAATATAAGTCGCGTTTTTTTTCATAGTTTGGGTGGGGGGGCGACTTATACTCAGGAGCGACTTATATGTGTTTTTTTCCAAAACAATTTACTTGATCATTAACACATTACTTACTAGTACAGTTGATCACCTCACATATTATTTTTAATACACTGAAAAAACGAATAAAGCAATTCACACTTTAAAGCACAATATTCAAGTTCATGAAACAAATAAACAAAACAAAAAACAAAAAAACTGAAAAAGAAATATAGTTATTTTCAAACTAAACTGAACTTATATGTGTTTTTTTCCAAAACAATTTACTTGATCATTAACACATTACTTACTAGTACAGTTGATCACCTCACATATTATTTTTAATACACTGAAAAAACGAATAAAGCAATTCACACTTTAAAGCACAATATTCAAGTTCATGAAACAAATAAACAAAACAAAAAAAAAAAAACTGAAAAAGAAATATAGTTATTTTCAAACTAAACTGAACGAGGGTGATTTAAATTTCACCATTGGCCGTGACGCAACAACTGGGAGGGGAAAGCGCTGTTTTTTTTTTTCGTTTTTAAAAAGCACAGGTCTGGTGAAGAGAATTTAGTGTGGTGATGTAAAAAAACAAAAACAGTAGGGGCAGCAATGCAATTTAGGATGCAAGCTCTGCTTGTGATGGACAGCATGCGAGCACACATCACGCCAGACATGCAAATCACGAGTCCGACGGCGCGCGTACGCGGCATTGTTTACACGATCGATGATCGATGTATTTTATGATTTGGAGTGACAGATGGTTTGGTAATATTGTTGCTATATGATAGTTATTTGAAATATACTTTATATATCGTTATATGGGTCTGTGGAATAATTAGACATGCAAATCACGAGTCCGACGGCGCGCGTACGCGGCATTGTTTACACGATCGATGATCGATGTATTTTATGATTTAGAGGGACACAGATGGTTTGATAAACGTGTTATTTATGTAATAATCATTTGAATAACTCTGAATATTACGTTAGGCCCGTTCTCAGCCTCTCGTTTGTGTATGTCACGTTAGCATACCGTATCGCTTAGCCTGTTGTTGCTGGTTCATGTCTGTTTTTGGTGTTGGATTTTGACAAATAAATTTGCCCCAAAAGTGGGACTTATACTCCGGTGCGATTTATATAAGTTTTTTTCTTTCACTTTATTGTGCATTTTATGGCTGGTGCGACTTCTACTCCAGAGCGACTTATAGTCCAAAAATTACGGTACATTCATACGCATGCACATGCAATAGTAAATTAAAGAAAATCCAATTAAATTATGAGATTTCAAGGAGTTGTTGGAATATATTTCTAATTTAACCTGAACTCGAGTTACTAATCTGACTCCAATTTGTGACCTTACCCAACTGCCACTCATCCAACAATATGCGCGCTCGTTCTGCAATAGAAAGGTATCAGGAAGCCGGCATTTTCACATACGAGTGGATTTATTCCTAACACACAAATCTAATACATCACCTGGGTCTCGGGTCCCTCTCAATACACCTCTGTACGCCTCTGTTGCCACCAGCAGACGTACTCTACATCCGAGTTGCCCAGCCATTAGTTATACTACACAATATGCAAATGGCACATCAACAAAGGCATTCTGTCATTATTCTATTGGCTATGTGTAAACTGCAGTTAACTTTAGCTTGCTCTCATTGGTCTTTCTTCTCCTGCCGAATCACTTGCTCGCTCCTCCTGGTTGTAGTTTTCCTTCCAGGGTCACCAGTTGTTATCTACCAGCTGGCCCTGTGGGTATCTTGTCCTCCTTGCTGCTCCTGGGTTATCTTTTGTTCTGGAACTCAGACGTCCTTGCACCACATATCTTGTTTTGTTCCCACCGTCACACACTCAGCACTTTACAGTTTCATACTCTCATGCACAAGATGTCTAATGAACTACTTTAAGATCAAACTCTTATGTTCCTTCATTCCCTCTCATGACCTCAGACTACTGAGGTCATCACTCGAATACCTTGTTTTATTGTTAAACACAAGCTAAAACTCACTAGCCATAAGCTAAAAATCAGTAAACAATTTAATTCTAGTAGACAATCAGGAGAAAATTTCATACCCTCCTCATGGCCTCAGGTCCCTGAGGCCACCTTCACATACTCACATCCCGGAGGGCCACAGCTGTCTCCGCCTCCTGGGGGTCCTTCTGAGGGATCATCATGCACTGGCCACCCGGAGGGAGTGGCCCCAGCGTGCGTTCAATTGTCTTAACAGTTAATGATCTGATACATGGAATACAGCAACATCCGCATAACACCATAATAGCGGCAAACACAGCGACGCATGCTGTGCTTTTTAAAGACGTTTAACCAGTCAGAGTACCAACTGGTGTCCACACCTGAGTGCTCCTTCATTTTGTTACTTAGCGTGCGCAGACCCTCCAATGCCTTAGTGAGACGACCGTCAGGAGACGTATTGTTGGGAATCAGAGTACAGCACTGATCCCCAAAAATACCACACACTCCTCTTTCCGCTAACACCATATCTAAACCTATTCTATTTTGGAATGCCATAAGAGACGTGGCTGCTAATTGCTCATGCACTGTTCGGAGTGCCGAGGTGGTGAAGTTCGCCAATCGTTGGACATTGTAGTGGACATAATTAATCCGGTCCACATTTTGTTTACTGTAATGAGCAGGAAAATACTCTCCCATCCTGCCGCCACTTGATTCACCAATTTGTATTCATCAGGGACCCCTCTCGGAACTCCAATTGCATCTATGTAAGTGGGGTCTCCTGCATTCAACCATTCTTGCATGTCCTTTTTCCTCCTCACAAGGAAGGGGATTCTTCCCCACCGTCCAATGCCTTCCCAATTTATTCTGGACACGTCTAATGCTGTCACACTAATTGGCATGATCAGCGTTACTAGGGCGCACTTACCTGAGGCATTGGGGGGAAGCCTATTGTACAACACTTTCGCTCCACACCACAGCCAAACATCAGCACGAGCAAGAGGGATTCCTGCTGGCAAAGACACATTTTCATTACACCATGACTCCTGGATATTTCCAATCCCAGGGCCAGTCCCATTTAACTTTAGGCAGGTGAAATTTTGTTGTGCAACATTGCCGTCAAAAATGGGCTTTTTCTTTCCTGTGGGCGTACCAAGGGCCAGTCCTGGTACCGTGGTTGATAATTGTCCAATTTATCTAACAAATCAAGCCATTGTTGAGTCCATTTGAAAATTGTCACCCAAGCTTTCACCTGTGTCGGTTGTTTACACTTCAGATTTAGCAGTAGTTGTTGTGTCTGTGTCAGCGTCTTACCAACATCTTGCTCTGCTTCATACCATACCGTTCCATTACAGGAATGATACACCATCACTCGTTCTCCTTTCGCTCCATCACTTCTGTCATCCCGCACCATATGTTCAAACGCCAACATAGTCCACACAAAGCACAAGCCAGCAAGCAAAATAGTCAATAGAGTTAAACATTTGCATTGTCGTCGTCTTGGTTCAGACACTTTCGAGTCCGACTTTGATCTCGCCATTGTCACATTCCCTCTCTTGACCTGCCTGTCCGGGCGGTCAACCTTTAAGCCCACCATTGGCAGGCACTGTGCCCCTGTGTCCTCCTTATCTTTGTCTGCTTCCTTCGGCCATCGATATTGAGGACGGCGGACCGGACTGGAGCAATCAACTTCCAATTGGATCGGCTGAACCGTATGACAAAAACCAACATCAAATGGACCCTGTGACCACAAGGTCTGTGGCATTTGATCCAGCATCGCCTGTGCAGACTCATGGTCCGTCTGTTCCCGCCCATGATGGCGGTCCAGGAAGACCAATTCAAGGTCTGACTCATCTACCATTTTTGCCATTATCCTGTAACTTTTGGTTGCGGCCGAATGCCACACATCTGGAATCTCAGTCATCATCCAGTCATGTTGTTGTGTTAATCGTTTCACCATGGGCCCCAATTGGCGGGGCTCATGGCCTGGAGACACAGCCAGTGACACGTGCGGCAAACCTTCCTCACTCATTCGATACCATTGCTCTTGCTCCGGCGACAACTGTACATATGCTGCCACTCCCTCGGGGCCCACAAAGATGCATGGTGATTGTAATGTCCAATCATCTCCCTCAATTTCTTCAAACGCATCTCTATATATCTCATCTGATTCTCTATCATAATATAGAGTGCAATGCAATGGATCCACTGGGGGGTGGTACGGTGCCAATGCCTGGATCCACAGTTTCCACAAGAGGTACATGGAGTAGACACCTCCCCCAAACGGAGTCTCAGGATTCAATCTCGCCCAGTAGATTCGTGTCGTTTCTGGTACTGTGGGGAGTGGTGCCATCAACCACTGACCCTGAGGTGTCACAGGCTGGGAGCATTCCAGAACCTGTCCGTCAGGAAATGTCACTGTAAGTCCCTTCTCGCTGCACAAAATCTGGGCTCTCAATGCTGACAACATGTCTCTGCCCATCAAATTGATGGGTGTGTCCATTGCATGAACATATGAATGATATAGTTTCTGTCCGGTGTTTGTGATTTCCGTTTTCAATGGCCGAGTAAAGGGCAGAGTCTGAGGACGTCCCGAGAAACCGACCAACGTTGTAACTCGTTTCGACAACGCTGTACTTGGCAGTGGCATGTTGATCGATGAATGTGTTGCTCCAGTGTCCACCAACATCTGGACCGGAGTGTCTGGCACTGTCAACCGAAGCATTGGCTCTGCCTGACCAGTGCTTCCCGAGCTTCCCAGGCCCCCCTATTCGTCCGGGCCGTACCACGGGTCGGCTTGGTAATACTGCCCCTGTGGATTCGGCTGTGGCCACGGGCGGGGCTGCTGCGGTCCCCTTTGGTGTGGTGGCCCTGCTTGCTGGTTCTGCTGCTCCGCCCCTGGTGGTGGTGGGTTGCCATTACAATCTCGTGCCCAGTGATCAGGGGACCCGCAGTTGAAGCAAGTCCCTAGAGCGAACCCATTCCGCCCCTGTCCTGGGGGGGGGCGCCACGACCTCGCCCTCTGTATCCACCACGGAACCCTTGGCCTCAGCCCCGTCCAGCCCCCACTGGAGTCTGATACATCTGTTTTTGTTTAACCTTTTCTTGTTTTGCCTCACCATGCAACTTCGCCAACTGTAGTTTAACCAAACTAGTCGCCAGAGCGTCAGTTTCCTTTTGATCTTTATTTGCTTTTTCCATGTAGATGCGGCAATGGTGTATCAAATGCCTCTTGAATCTCGGTTCCGGACAGACCAAAATGTCCGGATCAATTCTCATAATCGCTTACACCTCATTTGGGAGGCCGTTCAGCATCGCCGTCCTGAACATCATCTCAGCTTCAGGGTAGCTGCCTGGGTGTTTACCTGTGGTCTCAATCCACATTCATTTTAAAGATATTAATTTCATTCGTTAACATCTACATCGGTTGTTGACAAAGTACACAAATAAACATCATACTTTCTCCATGGCCAGATGCAACACAGCGGATCACACTGCAAAGGCCAAATTGATCTTTTTTAGATCAACACAATGCAGCATAATTTTGGGAGTGTTCTATATAAATTGCCAACTCATCTCTCCCCTATTCATTATGACTCTTAGTTCCCACAAATACCATATTGTTAAAGTTAACAAAACGGCAACCAAGATGGCCACCTAACATGCAATAACGTCATTGTTTCTTTACATAACGTTTTTGCCACTGTTAAGGCATTCATTGTTAATTTTGAAACAATTCAATCCATTTTGAGAATGCATCTATTATGATCAGGCATTATAACCCTATGGATTCTCTTTAGCACATGTCAAACAAGCTCTACAAAATGTATGTTTATATAACTTAGAGAACCCATATAAGGTGTTGTATTACTACATACGATTACATTATCATTTAATTTGACACATCTTTCAAAATTAATTTTGTTTTGCGGTGCAAATCAGATAGACTACAGTCTAATAAATTCTTTTTATTTACCTATTTTAGCCAATTTCATCCTTTTAACACATAACACTGACAGCACACAGAGAACACAAAAAACAGCAGAGACACAGCTCACAAACAATACCAACAAATAACGCTGCGCAAACGTCATAGAGGATGACGTTTTGGTTATACTTTTTTTCTCATCAGTGCCTTTTATCCTTCATGCAAATGTCACCACTTCCTTAAGCATCACTCTTCCTCAAACATTCTCTGAAAAACTCACACTTTCTCTGCCTCACCCGCAGCCATAGCACCCCCCGTGCGAGGGGGGACGCGGCATCAATGTTGATTGCTCACAGGCTGGCCATTTCCTGCAACAATCATGATGCCGGCCCACCACCCACACGAGCATAGCACAGACCCACGACTACGCGCAAGCGCAGGCACGCTCCTCAATCTCACCCTCTCAAAGGGCAGGCCTACTTTACTGTTCCCCCTTCATCATGTTCACATTCAACATCTTTCACTGTCTTCTACACAACATTTGTTGTCTCTTATTCTCATCCTATCAGGCCACCTTTCTAGTCACTTTCTGTCACACACTTTATAGTCTCTACTTCCACACACCTTATTTTCTCTACTGCCACACCTCAATCATCTTAGTTTCTCCAACCAACTTAAACATACTCATCGTCTACTTCTCAACTTCCCTATTATCGCTCAACAGGCTCCTGAACATTCTCCATGACTAATTTCTTCCATAGGACACACATCTCACTCACACACCCACACGTACACCCACACACTCATTCATGAGGATCCTCTGCGCGCACACGCACGCACACACACGCTACACACACGTTTGGCGCACAACATAAAAGACCAAAAAGAGCACACTAAGAACACCTTTTTGCTCATCTTACTTGTCTGATTTATTCTCTATTTTACTTTTAGAAGCTATTTGTAATTCTTTTCCTTTTATTTTGCAAATTTTAACTTCAGTGTTTCTCTCTTACTTTTCCTTTTAACGCGAATATCTCCTGTACATTTAAGCTAATTTCCGTTTCTTTTTTTTTTTCCTCAGCCAGGTTCCCACTCTGTTACATGGGTTTGATCCATTTATCTAGATTTTTATTTCGATCAGGATCCTGCCTTTCACTTATTTTCCAATCTTTACATTTTAGACTATCTCGGATATTAATTTTGCTCTTTCTCCGTGAAATAATTCATCCTTTTTTAATTTCAGAAACAACTTCTGACACCGTTCTTTTTCCTTCTTAATTTTCTTACTTTTTATTCCATTAATTTGAAGGGACCCTTAATTTGAAGGGACCCTTAATTTGAAGGGACCCTGAGGGACCTTTAAGTTGAAGGGACCCGAGACCACTATCACACTTCCTCTTATTCGCCATCTTTAAATCCACTCGTGTGTCTCCCAACCACTTTTTACGCAGAACAATTTTAGTTTTCACACTCACACCGCTTCCACACTGATACGTAAATCCCAGATTTTAAACCGTATCGTAACCACGAATAGTTCCAAACTATTCTAGTAGGTAAATCCCAGATTTTATACCCTACTAACGTCCACACTATTGTACTGATACGTAAATCCCAGATTTTAAACCGTATAGTAACCGCAAATAGTTCCAAACTATTCTAGTAGGTAAATCCCAGATTTTATACCCTACTACACACTTTCACTGTTCCGCTCATCCTTCCTCTTATAATTTAGCGTTGTCAATGTGCAGAATTTGAAAAGGAATCTGCTTACCTTGTCTCACTGTGGGCCCAAGAGGAAAGACGGTCGGACGTGTGGCGTCTTTATCAGGTCGTCACCTGGTGTGGACGTGGGTCCCAGACCCCGAGTCCCAGACTCTTGTAGTTATCGAAGTCCCAGACTTCTTTAGAGTCCCAGACTCTTTTACCTCTCTTGCATCACGTCGGGGTCACCATAAATTGTTGGAATATATTTCTAATTTAACCTGAACTCGAGTTACTAATCTGACTCCAATTTGTGACCTTACCCAACTGCCACTCATCCAACAATATGCGCGCTCGTTCTGCAATAGAAAGGTATCAGGAAGCCGGCATTTTCACACACGAGTGGATTTATTCCTAACACACAAATCTAATACATCACCTGGGTCTCGGGTCCCTCTCAATACACCTCTGTACGCCTCTGGTGCCACCAGCAGACGTACTCTACATCCGAGTTGCCCAGCCATTAGTTATACTACACAATATGCAAATGGCACATCAACAAAGGCATTCTGTCATTATTCTATTGGCTATGTGTAAACTGCAGTTAACTTTAGCTTGCTCTCATTGGTCTTTCTTCTCCTGCCGAATCACTTGCTCGCTCCTCCTGGTTGTAGTTTTCCTTCCAGGGTCACCAGTTGTTATCTACCAGCTGGCCCTGTGGGTATCTTGTCCTCCTTGCTGCTCCTGGGTTATCTTTTGTTCTGGAACTCAGACGTCCTTGCACCACATATCTTGTTTTGTTCCCACCGTCACACACTCAGCACTTTACAGTTTCATACTCTCATGCACAAGATGTCTAATGAACTACTTTAAGATCAAACTCTTATGTTCCTTCAGAGTTCATAGCTCAGAAGTTTATATATATATATATATATATATATATTTATATTTGCTGTCATTATCTCTGAGTTTGTAGTCGCTTTTTTTTTTAGATGTAAAAGCCTTTGAATTCTTTTAGGCAAGCAATTTTGCTTCACTTTAAGCATAATTTGTGCAGTTTAAAAGTTTACCAAATCTTTGAATTTGAGAATTTGTGATTTAACAAATAGCATATTAAACATTGTTTGCTTATATTAAAAATACAAAAATAAAACAACATTTCTCTTTACTTTCTTTTTTCACAAATTGAAAATGTGATGAGTGGGAATTTGCTTGGGCAGGGGTAATCAACAAACAGCCGTTAGAAACCTTGTAAGAATGACCTCTTCCCGATACGGATTACCCCGAGAGTAAACATGTGGAAAACCGAAATTGAAAGAATTTATGTCCTCTGCTAACTCTTAATGAAAATATTCTACAAGATGTCTTCCTTATTTATAAATTAATTTCTTTGAAGGAAAAGGGCACCTTTTTTTCTTTGTGTCCATTTTTTCATGATTAAGCAAGATGGAGGTGTGATTGAGAAGCGGGCTACACAATTACTGATAAAAGTAGTTGAGAAATACTACTACGTATCCCATATCTAATTTAAAATGTATTTTCTTTGAACCTTATTCAACAGACCTATCCACTAAATTAAATATATGCATTCCTCTCATTCTATTTAGGAAAGAGAGGGAAAAAAATCACTACTTAACAATTTTCCCCATTCACGTTACCTTTCAAGTCAATGATTAAAATCTCCAATGTTACAGAATTAATTAACTTTCCATTGTACTTTTCTTTTAGCTCCTTGGCAAAGATATTAAAAATGGCGTCATTCTTGAGTACAAATGGATCCAAATGGACTCTGAAAATGACATCCAGTTCTGATGTTTCTTGCTATACAAGGCTTTAAGAATAACATATTGAGTGTATTATTTATTTACCATTATTGATGCAATACAGGGCGGCTCGGTGAACACTCGGTAGCACGTCCGCCTCACAGTTAGGAGGGTGCAGGTTCGATTCCACCTCCGGCCCTCCCTGTGTGGAGTTTGCATGTTCTCCCCGTAGGTTTTCTCTGGGCACTCTGGTTTCCTCCCACATCCCAAAAACATGCTTGGTAGGCGGATTGAGCACTCAAAATTGTCCCTAGGTGTGAGTGCGAGTGAGAATGGTTGTTTGTCTCTGTGTGCCCTGCGATTGGCTGGCAACCGGTTCAGGGTGTCCCCCGCCTACTGCCCGATGATGGCTGGGAAAGGCTCCAGCACACCCGCGACCCTGTGGGGACTACGCGGTTCAGAAAATGGATGGATGATGCAATACATCTTTAACATTACATTAAAGACAATTTTCTATGATAATATAATGTATTCCCATCAAGACAGTCACCGATAAGCATAAGAAAAATCTATTACAATTACAAGCATACACATTTCATATGCAAAACATATTGGTTGTCAGATACCTGCAGCATACTATTTCTGTTTAGCTCTTGTTTTGTTCTCAAATTTGGACTAAGGAGCAAAGATCAAGAAGAATCCCTATATATTTCGCGTTGACAAACGAGAACCATCAATCAGGTCTAATAGGCGCACACATTGCTATCAGCTTGGTTGACGTAACTCGGACGGGCATGTATACAAATGCCTCATAAAATATGTATTCCTTACTATCGATTTGAACAACTTATTGTTTGTTTATTGATTGCCTCAATTTATTTTCCTTTGTTATCATTCTCTAATTTAAGGTTGAAATTAACTAAAAATCATCTTGTTGTTAAGTTTTGCGTTTCAACGAGCTTTCCGATGATAGGAACATTTAGCTTTCCAATGATAGGAACATTTAGAAATTGGATAAAGACTGAAAAGGTTAAGAACTTCTCTTGCAGCTGCACACATTGGCTGAGATCAGTCAAAAGGATGCCCTTTTTGGAAGGGAAATGGTCGTGGGCTATGCAAATTGGTGCGCATGCTGTTAATTAGAATGAATTCAGATTTTTCAACATAATAATAATAATAATAATAATAATAATAATAATAATACATTTCAATTGATTGGATTGTGCCTTTCTGACACTGAAGGTCACATTTTAATGGACAAAAATAAAACAATAATGTGATAAAACAATAGAATTGGGAGATAGTATGAAATAAGATAAGATAAAATGAAGGTGAATTAACATTTGTATTCAGGAGTTGTAGGCAGATCTGTAAATATTAGTTTTGAGACCCACTAAAATAATGATATAAATTATAAATAATATAATAATTATATTATTATTAGTAGTAGTAGTAGTATTATAAATAATAATATGTAAAATAGAGTCAGAGTTTTTTAAGTCAAGAGGTAGAGCATTCCACAATCTAGGGGCAGAGCCTGAACCCCCATACTACTGAGGCATGTGATGGGAACAGACAGGTGTGTGTAGGCAGATGAGCTCAGTGATCGTGAGTGAGAACTGATATTGATAAGGTCTGATATATATGGAAGGGCGAGGTTATGAATTGCTTTAAAGTCAAAGTCAAAGTCTGCTTCATTGTCAATTTCTTCACATGTTAAGACACACAAAGAGATCAAAATTGCGTTTCCCACCGTCCCACGGTGACTAGACACATCACACAACACATACAAGCAAATAGCACAAAGAGTAAAAACAATAGATAAGAGCGATGAATAAGTAATAAGCAAATAACCCAAATAAATAAACAATAAATAAATAAATAGACAAATAAGAGCAACAAAAATGGAACAAGCGTGCTAATAGCAGACAGCCAGACCATAGCGCAAAAGAACAGGACGTTATGCAGCCGAGGGTGGGGGGGGGAGAGAGTTCAGGATCCGGACAGCTTGGAGTATGAAGCTGTTGGTGAGTCTGGTGGTATGGGAGCGCAGGCTCCTGTACCTCTTCCCAGAGGGCAGAAGATCAAACAAAGAGTGAGCGGGGTGACTCACATAACACACAATCGCGGTCGCCTAGCGGGTGAGATGGGAGGTGTAAATGTCCTTCAGGGAGGGGAGTGAAGCACCAATGATCTTACTAGCCGTGTTCACTATGCGCTGCAGGGCCTTCATGTTGTAGTCAGTGCAGCTACCACCCCACACAGCGATGCAACTGGAGAGGACGCTCTCATTGGTGCCACGGTAGAATGTGGTCATGATGGCAGGAGGAGCACTCGCTCGCCTGAGTTTCCGCAGAAAGTACAGGCGGCGCTGAGCTTTCTTCACCATCGACGCAGTGTTGGTGGTCCAGGAGAGGTCCTCACTGATATGCACCCCCAGGAATCTGGTGCTGCTCACTCTCTCCACCACAGCACCGTCGATGGTCAGCGGCAGGTGTTGGGTGTGACCCTTACGGAAGTCAACAACAATCTCCTTGGTCTTGCTGACGTTCAGCAGGAGGTTGTTGTCCCTGCACCACGTGGCCAGAAGGTTGACCTCCGACCTGTATTGAGTCTCGTCGCCCCCGGTGATGAGACCCACCAGAGTCGTGTTGTCAGCATATTTCAGCACGCGGTTGCTGCTGTAGTTTGCAGTCCAGTCATGCGTCAGCAGGGTGAAGAGCAGCGGACTGAGCACGCAGCCTTGGGGGTCCCCCATGCTCAGCGTGATGCTGCCGGAGATATTGTCGCCAACACGCACTACCTGAGGCCTCTGACAGAGTAAAGCGAGAAGTAAATCTTTTTACTGTATGTTGCAATGCAGCTGATGCAAAACAGGAGTGATATGATGGAATAAAGGAGTTTTTGTAATAATACGTGTGTTAGAGTGGTGCTCACTCTAACTTATTTGCAAGAACCACAAGGAAGACAGTATACCTTTTGAACATTTGCAAATGGAGAGGTCGTTCGTCACTGTGCATACAGCGATGTTCGAACGAAATCTGACTTTGGATTCTTGCAAGAGAGTATTTATTGAGAGAAAGCAGGGTGGGGGTGAGAGTTCACATTGGTGGGGGTGAACCCCTGGCCTCTGGTCAATCATAGCAGGGGGTATTTTACGATGTTGTGTAAAAAGAACAAATTAGATTGGTTCCTCTGCAGCTGGTCAATCAGTTCAAGGGATCTTCGGTACTTGCTCTATTACTTTGTTAAAACAGGACAATGTTTGGTTAATGATGACAGGTTACATTCCAACATAAGCATAGGATCAAACTAATCTATCAACCCTAACAACGTGCAGCTGAGTTTTGAACCTTCTTAAATTTGGTTAGTGATATGAGGGGAAGTACCAAAAAGAAGAGAGTTGCAATAATCCAAACATGACATTAACAAGAATCAGACATGTGAATCAGAATGGCAGTAGTAAGAGATGAAAGAGAAGGACGTAGACGATTAATATTTCTGAGGTGAGAATAAGCAGATCGAGTGATATTATTATTGTGTGATTGGAATGACAAGGTATTGTCCAGGATGATACCCAGGCTCCTTAGCTGAACTGAAGGAAAGACAATTATCAATTATCAATAGTGAGGGGAAAAAACTTTGGAAAGATTTGATTTGGTGCCAATAAGTAGCACCTCTATTTCATTCCCATTTAGATTAAGGAAATTTCGAGAGAGCCAGGTTTTAATTTCAGATAGTCAATAAGGAAGGGCATGTGAAAATTAGAAGTTGTTTTACTAGAAAGATAAAGCTGGGTGTCATTTGCATGGCATTGAAAGTTAATATTATGTTTACGAAGATATTAGGGGGAGAAGATAGACTATGAAAAGAAGGGGGCCCAGGACAGAGCCCTGAGGCACACCAGTGATAACAGAAGTTTTGTTAAAGGTTTTGACCTGGATAAACCGAGTATGGTTTGAAAGACCAATTTAATGAGTTTCCACAATGGAAGACAGTCTGTGAAGAAGAGTGGAATAGCAGTGTCTAAGTCAACACTCAGATCCAGAAAAATAAGAGTAGAAAGAAGTCCAGAATCAGCTGTGGAGAGGAGATCACTGGTTATTCTGTTGTTTCAGTGCTATGAGAGGAGCGGAAACCAGATTGAAATTCATGCAAATTTGTGTGAACGAAATGGATTGGTACACAGGTGTCCTAAATTGAAGGGTAACTGCGTATATTTCAATTTGTGCGCAGAGTACAAATGCTCCTACACATTTAATAGTAAATAAGGTCCAAAGTTCCTCAACGTACAATCGTAAGGAATTTAGGAATTTCATCATCTCTGGTCCATAATATCAATCATTGCATGTAAGCAACATTGAAGGCTCGTGACCTTTTGATCCCTCAGAAGGAACTACGTAAAAATACATCAACGTGATTGACAATTTTATGAATACATTTGATTAATTTCCCAATTAAGCCGTACATATCAGAAGACACATTACTGGTTTGAAAATTTGAAATGATAAATCTTATTTCAGACCACAAAACCATTTCAGACCATTTAAACAGAGGTGAGTAGACTTGAAAACACGTAACAGTGGTAGAGTGTCCGCCCTGAGACTGGTAGGTTGTGGGTTTAAACCCCGGCCGGGTCATACCAAAGACTAATAATGGGACCCATTGCTTGCCTGCTTGGCACTCAGCATTAAGGGTTGGAAATGGGGGATTAGATCACCAAATGATTCGCGAGCGCGGCACTGCTGCTGCTCACTGCTCCCCTCTCCCCAAGGGGATGGATTAAAATCATATGGGGATGGGTTAAATGCAGAGGACAAATTTCACCACGCCCAGATGTGTGTGTGACGATCATCAGCTATATTGTACTGCAACAACTGCTACAGCTTTTACACAAATGATGAGAGAAAGAAAACCATACATAAATACAGATGGAGTTAGGAATCAATGTATAGTATGTGAAATTGCCTTGAGAGCAGAGTCTGTCATAATTATTTCATTGTTGTGATACTTCACAATTTTTATGTGCATAAAATGTGGCCTCTGCAATTAAACCAACACAGTAGTAATGCACTAGAGCAGTGGGGCGAGCATTACTGAGCCTGGGGAACATTTTCAGAGCATTGCACAGAGGCAACAGCAATCCCCACGGTGGCAGCCTGTGTTCTTCACCACTCCCCCATGGATGCTGTACATTTTGCTAATCTGGCCGGCTCAGAGTGGAGGTGAAACACAGAAAATTTCTATCATGGTCCTAGATGGACCTTTCTTTGTGAAACAAAGCATCTGGTACCCCAGTTACTGTGTTGGCAGGTGTACATGAAATTTCTGTCTGAACTGTTGTCACGGCAACAACATGAAGGAAACAAACATCTGCCATATAACTATGGCAATTGATTCCATTAAGCCCTACCTTGTTAAGCACAGGTATATTCATGCAAAATGAAGTACCGGTATGTGTGCCACTTTTACACACATTTTATGATTACATGCATTCATAGGTTTGCTCACTGTGCTGCCTTTGAAGATTGTTATATTGTATACCATAAATTCACAAAGCTGTCCAAATCTAGAAGCGCAATCACATTCTTGAACATTTACTTCATATTTAGAAGCTAATATACTTCAAAAAATCACTCATAAATTGTATGACAATAAAAATAATATTGGTGAAATAAATAATTGAACTCCGAATTGTTTATTCCTCTTATCAGTCCATCAAAATGAATTTGATGCTGCCTTCGGAAGCAAACCTGCGCGATGTCTTATTGTAAAATGGTTATCTTTGTTTATATACCCAGTGACAGGTTTACCTTCATTCATCAAGATATGAATATGATACTGCATTCAGAACTAAAGATGTCCAGGTTGTTTTACTAGAAGTTTGAAGAATAGAAAATTGCCATTAATTATTGCCATACAATTTTAAGACAACTTGCTATATTGGCATATATAGGCCTTTCTCTTTTTATTATCTATCATTGTTTTTGGGGGGCGGAGGGAAATAAAATTCAAAGAACAGAAAGGAACATTAGAGTAATGAATATTACAATTACTTTCGGTTTTTAGTGAATTTTTGACACACACTTATACCATTCCTTCTGGTCTATGACGTTCTCGTCACAGTTGCAATTTGTGCGTGTGGAGATAAGGCTGCTTTTTTTTTTTTTTTTTTTTCAAAAACATGGCTGTAGCAGTTTGTATGTGGCTATCTGTGAAGCAGGTGTGTATGAAAGCTTTGTGTTTGTAAACCATTTTCAAACAGGCAGATGACATCTATTCCTCCAGCACTATGGAAGCGTCCTGTTGAGCCCAAGGGTTTATTTAACACAGGTTCACATAGACACATCTGTATGCAATAGAATGAATCAAGATAAAAGACACCGTGAGTCGTCACCTTATCGTGGTGGAGGGGTTTGCGTGCCCCTATGATCCTCGGAGCCATGTTGTCTGGGGCTTCATGCCCCTGGTAGGGTCACCCATGGCAGAAGGGTCCTAGGCGAGGGGCCAGACAAAGCACGGCTCAGAAGACCCCTTATGACGAGTAAAATATATGGACCTAATTTTCCCTCGCCCGGACGTGGGTCACCGGGGCCCCTCTCTGGAGCCAGGCCTGGAGGTTTCTATAATAAACACCATGTTAAAGCATAAGGGTGTCCATGTGTGCACTTGGCACCAGGACACCCTAGGCCGCAGTTCGTTGATCGACTTTGTAGTCGTGTCATCGGATTTGCGGCCGCATGTTTTGGACACTCGGGTGAAGAGAGGGGCGGAGCTGTCAACTGATCACCACCTGGTGGTGGGTTGGCTCCGATGGTGGGGGAAGATGCCGGTCCGACCTGGCAGATCCAAACGCTCTGTGAGGGTCTGCTGGGAACGTCTGGCAGAATTCCCTGTCAGGAAGAGCTTCAACTCCCACCTCCGGCAGAGCTTTTCCCACGTCCCGGGGAGGCGGGGGACATTGAGTCCGAGTGGACCATGTTCCGCGCCTCCATTGTTGAGGCAGCCGACCGGAGCTGTGGTCGTAAGGTTGTTGGTCCCTGTCGTGGCGGCAATCCCCGAACCTGCTGGTGGACACCGGCGGTAAGGGATGCTGTCAAGCTGAAGAAGGAGTCCTATAGGGCCGTTTCGGCCTGCGGGACTCCAGAGGCAGCTGATAGGTACCGGATGGCCAAGCGTAACGCGGCTTCGGCGGTTGCTGAGGCAAAAACCCGGGTGTGGGAGGACTTTGGCGAGCGGATCAGCTCTACACCCTCGGCAGGATCCTCGAGGGCGCATGGGAGTTCGCCCAACCAGTCCACATGTGTTTTGTGGACTTGGAAAAGGCGTTCGACCGTGTCCCTCGGGAGGTTCTGTGGAGGGTGCTTTGGGAGTACGGGGTGCCGAGCCAACTGATAAGGGCGGTTCGGTCCCTGTATCACCGATACTAGAGTTAGGTCCACATTTCCGGCAGTAAGTCGGGTTCGTTCCCAGTGAGGGTTGGACTCCGCCAAGGCTTCCCTTTGTCACCGATTCGAATTCATAATTTTTACGGACAGAATTTCTAGGCGCAGCCGAGGCGTTGAGGGGATCCGGTTTGGGGACCTCAGCATCACGTCACTGCTTTTTGCAGATGACGTGGTGCTGTTGGCTTCTTCAGGCCGTGATCTCCAGCTCTCACTGGAGCGGTTCGCAGCCGAGTGTGAAGCGATCGGGATGAGGGTCAGTACCTCCAAATCCGAGTCCATGGTCCTCGGTCGGAAAAGGGTGGAATGCCCTCTCCGGACCGGGTATGAGATCCTGCCCCAAGTGGAGGAGTTCAAGTATCTTGGGGTCTTGTTCACGAGTGAGAGCAGGATGGAGCGCGAGATCGACAGGCGGATCGGTGCAGCGTCGGCAGTAATGCGGACTCTGTACCGGTCCGTCGTGGTGAAGCGAGAGCTGAGCCAAATGGCAAAGCTCTCGATATACCGGTCGATCTACGCTCCTACCCTCACCTATGGTCACGAGCTATGGGTCGTGACCGAAAGAACGAGATCCAGGATACAAGCGGCCGAAATGAGTTTCCTCCGCAGGGTGTCCGGGCTCTCCCTTAGAGATAGGGTGAGAAGATCGGTCATCCGGGAGAGACTCGGAGTAGAGCCGCTGCTCCTCCACGTTGAGAGGAGCCAAATGAGGTGGCTCGGGCATCTCATCAGGATGCCTCCTGGACGCCTCCCTGGGGAGGTGTTCCGGGCATGTCCCACCGGTAGGAGACCCCGGGGACGACCCAGGACGCGCTGGAGAGACTATGTCTATCGGCTGGCCTGGGAACGCCTTGGGATCCCCCGGGATGAGCTGGATGAAGTGGCTGGGGAGAGGGAGGTCTGGGAGTCCCTCCTAAAGCTGCTGCCCCCGCGACCCGACCCCGGATAAGCGGAAGAAGATGGATGGATGGATGGATGGATGGATGGATGGAAGATAAAAGAAGAGAACAATCAGATTTAAAAACATAAGAGAAGTAACACAATACAGCGTTAAAGGAAGCTTAGTTGTGAATGACAGAAGAGATACAAATGGGATAAATGATTTCTGTTCAAATAAATATGACACATTATGGCAACACATAATTGGTTGACTAGTCCAGGGTGTATAGGTTTCAGTTAGATCGACTGTGACCCTAATGAGAACAAGGACAATATGGAAACAAACATGGATATCCTATTGTTATTTTGTGTGAGTGAATAAATGCCATGTGACAGAAGTGATTATTCATGTGATGGTGAGATGTTGCTATAATTGCGGTCCTGGAAGTGCTAAATCCAACAGCATTCTTCTTCTTTTAGGCCTAGAATGTACATGTTCAGTCAGTTTAAGGAAAACGGTACGTTAAAAGCTTTTTAGTTTACTGAAAAAATATTCTAGTGTGTTCTGATTGTATAGATATAAGGTAGGACAAATTCAAGGGGGAAATAACACTGCTCATAGGCACCGGACATCAGTTTAGAAAAAAGATATTTAGTGAATATAAAAAGCAGTCACTTTCAAGGCAGTATTTTCATTTTTTTTGAAAAAAGATGCATGTATGACAGTTGATGTAATGTATAACTATGTCTGCATTCAAGAATAAGTGTCTAACAGCCAGAGAGAGACAAACTGCAAGAAGAGAAAGGCCGAGCCAGTGAACAGGAGCACCTCAAGGCAGGAATCATTCCTGTTGACAAGGAGACAAAGGTCTGAAACATGTAATAACTCTTGCTCTTACTGTCTGTCACAGTGTTCTCAAAGTAGAATTTTTCACGTGTGTATGTTTGTGCGTGTGTGATGAGAGACTAAATTCTCCATTTATGTGTAGGTCACCTCTGGTGAGAGTGATAGGTGAATTTTTCCGTGATGCACTCAAATTGATTGAACAATCATTGTTAGGAACAATACCAATGGACATAAACTTTGGCAATTGTAACTGATTTAAGGGTTATTTGTTTCGCTTGTTTCCATAAAGAAAGCATCTTATGAAACCTATCTAATCAAACACTAATTAAACTAAGTCAGTTTAAAGTCAAGTCAAGTTTAATTATATAGCCCTAAATCACAGAAACGTTTCATACATGCCCACAGTTGACAAATATTGTCGACATTCCCTGATCTTAACACCTAGGAGGGCAAGAAAAACTGAGAAACCTTGAGAAGGGACCGTAGATGG
Organism: Syngnathus leptorhynchus; assembly: GCF_054491065.1. NCBI lineage: Eukaryota > Metazoa > Chordata > Actinopteri > Syngnathiformes > Syngnathidae > Syngnathus > Syngnathus leptorhynchus. The sequence continues at coordinate 2,241,016 of NC_141203.1, read as the reverse complement.
AAGGATCCCCCTTCAAGAACGACCAGGCTGCAAAGGATGCCAAGTGGGCAAGATTTAACACACAATTTGAAATGAAACAATATGAAATAAAGTAGTGTAGACGTCCATTATATAAAATTATGCGCTGCAGGAAGATGCCCTCAGTCATCATGGCAGCACTTCCAATTAGGTGATCCACAGCAGTTTTAATAAGACAAATAAGTAACAATCAAATGACTCGAATCTGTAAACTATAGGTTACCATTGAAAAGTGCCATTCCAACCTTTGCAGGCATATACGTAGACTTCACCTTCAGTGATTTTTCTTGTTTCTTGCATATTTGTGTGGCATGCCCTCCAGCAAACCAAAATATGTCACGTGCGGAATGGAGCAGGGCGACCAAATGCAGATTGGACCAGGGTTTATTGAGGTAAAGGGTGGTGGAGGAGAGGATGAGGGGAACAAACAAGCAGGAGAGCATGGTAGGACTAACTGGCAAGAACTAACAGGAGAGCCAAACAGGATAACAGAGGCTTAACAGAACAGGCTCACAGACTAACAGAGGCTTAACAGAACAGGCTAACAGACACTTAACAAAATAACAGAGGGGACAGGCTAACAGAACGATCCGACTGGGAGTGACACGCAGACAGGACTTAAATACAAGACAGGTAACGAGAGGCAGGTCCCAGCGATTACACTGATTACGGGTAGACACAGGCACTGAGGGCCGAGTGTACAGACGCGCGACAGAGACGCAAACGGAAACTATGACAACGAACACGAGGAAACGTGGAAACGGCGAGGAGCGGAGACGAGACGTGATAAAGTATAAATTAACTAAAATTTCGTATAGGGACAACCCACTAGGTACTCAAAGGTAATGCTTCTCATTCACCTTTGTACACAGATCTAGTACTTCTTTGTTTGAGAAATAGCTTGACACCAAAAAAAACCCATGTCATTTTCAGCGCTAATGATTACAATATATTTCAGTACTTATCATCACAGTAACAGTGTTGGATACATTGGCAGCAATAAACACTCGTCTACACTGCACATAAAGGAGCTTTCAAGGCCACCCCCTTCCCCAACATCGGACTTTCTGACCACATCACCGTTCTGCTTACCCCCGCGTACAGACAGAGAGTGAAAACTTCCAGGCCAGTTCGCAAACGTGTTAGGGTGTGGCCTGAGGGGGCCTCTGATGCTCTTCGGGACTGCTTTGGCACTACTGACTGGGAAATGTTTAAGCAGGCAGCCACTTGCGAGAATCGGACAGACATTGAGGAGTATGCTGACTCTGTGACCTCTTACATCGCTAAGTGCATTGATGATGTGACCCTCACGAAGTACGTCGTCACTCGGGCTAACTGGAAGCCATGGCTGACAGGGGCTGTCCTCGGGCTGCTGAGGGCCAGAGACAAAGCTGGGGATGAAGCGGGCGTGAGATCAGCTAGGGCGAAACTGTCCCGGGGCATCAAAGACGCGAAAAAGGCGTTCTCTTCCAAGATTACTGCCCACTTCAAGGACAGCAGCGATGCTCGGGGCCTGTGGCGAGGCATTCAGACCATCACGGACTACAAGCCCGCGCTGCAGAGATGTGAGGGCGACGTCCTACAGAGCGACACTTGCCCGCTGAAGACCCCTCCCCATGCGGACGAGCAGCCCCTGTGCCTCTCTGCCGTTAGCGTGAGGAGGACGCTTGCTGCTATCAACACCCGTAAGGTGGCGGGCCCGGACAACATCCCGGGACGGGCGCTGAAGGACTGCGCTGAGGAGCTGATGGATGTCTTCACGGACAACATTTCCCTGCAGCAGGCCGTCGTCCCGTCATGCTTCAAGGCTGCCACCATCATACCTGTGCCGAAAAATCCTGCTCCTTCCTGCTTCAATGACTACCGCCCTGTGGCACTGACCCCCATCGTCATGAAGTGCTTTGAGAGGCGTGTCTTGGCGCACGTCAGATCTGTTCTTTCCCCCCACCGTGGACCCCTTCCAGTTTGCCTTCCGACCCAATCGGTCCTCTGAGGATGCCATCTGCTCTGCCCTCCACTCTGCCCTCACCCACCTGGAGAACAGAGACTCGTATGTGAGATTGCTGTTTGTGGACTTCAGTTCTGCATTCAACCACATTGTTCCACAGCGTCTCATTTGCAAACTTGACAAGCTGGGCCTCAGTACCTCCCTTTGCAACTGGCTACTGGACTTCCTCTGTCGAAGGCCTCAAGTAGTGCGTGTGGGCGACAATGTCTCCGGCAGCATCACGCTGAGCACGGGGGCCCTCAAGGCTGCGTGCTCAGTCCGCTGCTCTTCACCCTGCTGACGCATGACTGCACTGCGACCTACAGCAGCAACCGCGTGCTGAAATATGCCGACGACACGACTGTGGTGGGTCTGATCACCGGTGGCGACGAGACTCACTACAGATCAGAGGTCGACCTTTTGGCCGCATGGTGCAGGGACAACAACCTTCTGCTGAACGTCAACAAGACCAAGGACATGTCATTGACTACCGTGGCGCCATTGAGAGCGTCCTCTCCAGTTGCATCGCTGTGTGGGGTGGTGGCTGCTCTGAGTACAACATGAAGGCCCTGCAGCGCATAGTGATCACTGCGAGTAAAATCATCGGGGCTCCCCTCCCTGAAGGAAGTTTATGCCTCCCGTCTCACCCGCAAAGCGGCCGCGATTGTGTTTGATGTGAGTCACCCCGCTCACTCTTTGTTTGTACTTCTGCCCTCTAGGAAGAGATACAGATGCCTGCGCTCCCGCACCACCAGACTCAGAGACAGTTTCGTGCTCCAAGCTGTCCGGATCCTGAATTCCCTCCCCCCTCCACCCTCTGCTACATGACGTCCTGTTCTTTTGAGCTATGATCTTGCTGTCTGCTATTAGCGCGCTTGCTCCATTTTTCTGCTCTTATTTGTCTATCTATTTATTTATTTATTGTTTATTTATTTGGGTTATTTGCTTATTACTTATTCGTTGCTCTTGTCTGTTCGTTTTTACTCTTTGTGCTATTTGATGTGAGTGTTGTGTACTGTGTCTAGTCACCGTGGGACGGTGGGAAACGTAATTTCGATCTCTTTGTGTGCCTTGGCATGTGGAGAAATTGACAATAAAGCGGACTTTGACTTTGAAACTTTAAAAAATAAAGCACGAGTCAAAATAACCATAATATTACATGTACGTACTTAATTCACTTTGAGGTCTATTTTTATGTGTTAATATCATTGGAAAAAAAATAAAATATATATATATATATATATATATATATTTTTTTTTTTTTTTATTTTTTTTTTTTTTTTTGATCTGTATATATATATATATATATATATATATATATATATATATCACATCAATACAGCATGTGCATAATTATTAGGAATTTGTATTGTTGAGGACTAATTTTATGATTGTCAACAACTACAGTGTCCGCAGTCAATCCAAAATGGTAATAAACGTCAATCTGATTATTTCATAAAGTAAAACTGAGGTTTTGGCTTTCTAAGGAGAAAATCTGTGCGTACACAATAATTAGGCAACTGGTAATGTACAGAAGTATAATGCAACTAAATGGAAAACGACAATGTTCCCACATCACTTGTTTATTTTCATCTGTTTAAGTGAGAATAATAATCAAACAACTCAAAATTTACAAATTGACATTTAAAAAAAAAAAGGGAAAAAAAGAAAATCAATGACCAATATAGCCACGCTTGTTTTCAATAACAGCCTCAAGCCTTCCATTCATGGAGTCTGTCAGTTTCTTGATCTGATAACAATCAACTTTCCGTGCAACCACAGCCTCCTAGACACTGTTCAGAGAGGTGTACTGTCTTCCTCCACTGTAAATCTCCCGTTTGAGAAGGGCCCACAAGTTCTCAATAGGGTTTAGGTCAGGTGAGGAAGGGGGCCATGTCATCATTCTTTCATCTCTAAGGTCTTTATTGGCTAGCCATGCAGTGGAATACTTTGATGCATGCTCTGGAGAAATGTCCTGCATAAAACCCATGGTCTTCTTGAAAGATGCAGAATTTTTCCTGTACCACTACTTGAAGAAAGTACCTTCTAAAAACTGGCAGTAGGTTTGGGAGTTGAGTTTGAGTCTATCTTCAATCTGAAAAGGTCCAACTAGCTCATCCTTAATAATACCAGCTCATACCAGTACTCCACCTCCACCTTGCTGGAGTCTGAATCGAAGTGGGTCGAAGTGGTAGAACTGCTACCTCAGTAGAAACATTTAAGACACGTTTAAAGACGTATTTCTATGATATGGCCTTTAATTAACCTGTAGTAGCCGATTCGGCTGGAGTTTGTTTTTGCTCCCTCTCCCCGACCCCACTCCCCCCACCCCTCCCCGGCTGGGGAGGTGGTTAGGTGACACCCAAGCTGACGGCGGCTATCTACATTCTCGTGGACCAATTCAGCATGAGGGAACTGCAGCGGATTACCCTCCGAGAGGACACTGCCAGGACAATCAAAGGCACCTCCGACAGCTCTTTGCTTTGGCCTGGACATCCACTTTTTGATTTCCATATTATGTATTTTATGTGCCCTCTTTGCATCCATTGCAGCCTGGTGATCCTGAAAGGTGGATCCTTCCATCTGTGGTCCCTTCTCAAGGTTTCTCATTTTTTCCCTGGTAGGGGTTTTTGAGTTTTTCCTTGCCCTTTTGGGAGCCCAAGATCAGGGGATGGTTTGAGAATAATTGTCAATGGATTGTCTATGTGAAGCCCTTTGAGACTGCTTGTGATTTAGGGCTATACAAATAAACTTGACTTGAATCTCTGGGCCCGACACTGATCCAGCCACAGGCCAATCCATCTGGTCCGTCAAGAGTCACTCTTATCTCACCGGTCCATAAAACCTTTGAAAAGTCTGTTTTGAGATATTTCTTGGCCCAGTCTTGGCGTTTCAACTTGTGTCTCTTGTTTAGTGGTGGTGGTCGGGTTTCAGATTTTCTTACCTTGGCCATGTTTCTGAGCACAGAACACCTTGTATTTCTGGACACTCTAGGTAGGTTGCAGTTCTGGAATATGACAGCACTGGAAGAAAACGGGTTCCTGGTGGCTACACGTTTGATTTTTCTCAAATCTTTGGCAGTTCATTTATGTCTTTTCTTCTCAACAGCTTTCTTGCGACCCTGTTGACTTTATGCACCAAAACGTTCGATGGTTCGGTGATCACGTCGCAAAATCTTGGCAATTTTAAAGTGCTGCATCCCTTTGAAAGACTTTTCACAATTTTTGACTTTTCAGAATCAGTTAAATCTCTTTTTTGGCCCATGTTGCCTAAGGAAAAGATGCTGCCTAATAATTATGCACACCTTGAAATAGGGTGTTGACCTCCTTAGGCCGCACCCTCCCTCATTACACAAATACACTTCACTTGATGTTTAAAACCAATAAGCCTTCATGTTTAAACAACCTGAAGTTGGAAAATACGCATGACAATGATAATATGGTCAAAATGGTCACTTGCCCAATAATTGTGCACATGCTGTATATGCTGTGACCAAGCAAGATTCTATGACTTGCTATATGACTTGCTTACCCAAAGTAATAACTTAACTCGACTTGCTTGAAAGTTGGTGCCGACTCACCTTGACTTGTTTGATTACTCCCCCCCAACACACACACACAGAGACAGTCACTTGTGACTTGCTTGAAACTTGCTTGGAATATGCTCATATGTCACTTCGACCACTGCTATTAGCTTACCTTAAAACAATTACTAAAATTGAGCATAATAAACAGAATAGAACTTCTATCATTTGACAGTTAAAAAGTCATAATTATTACTGTTTGTTTCTTATGAACACAAACAGTTGCATTTAACAAGTGAGATTAAATGGCAACCAGTCCAGGTTGTAGTCTGTCTTTCACCTGATGTTCGCTGGGATATGCTCTAAGTCCCTAAAACCATATAAACAGGATACGCAGTATACCAATGGATGGATGCTGCATTTAATTTGATAAACATTATGTTACGAGACAGGTAAAGAGACTTGCAACATTGGAGGCGAAATGACAGGCATGGAAGGGGGTGTCTAAATGACAGGTGTGAAACAAGGAGACAAACAGGCAGGAAGCAAGGTAATGCAGACATAGGACACAACAAGCAGACAAAGAAAGGCACAAACCAGAGTCAAAGAAAAAAATGCAAAACTCCAGAGAAATCACATCAAAACCAAGAGCGGAACAAAACAATCCAAGTGTAGAATAAGCAGCATTGAAAAAAAAGGTCAACAAAAACACACTATGACAGTTTAAACCTAGAATAATTTTCTTTTTTCTTAATGAGGGGTGCCTTCCCTGTTACAGTAAACAAAAACTGAAGAGAATAAAAAAGATCACGTTGCAAAACGGGGTAAGAATGTAGTTCTAAGCCAGTAAGTGACTCATAGAAATTTGCAAAAATATGAGAAAACAAGAACTGTTGTCGTAGCGCTACAGTTAAAAAAATTCATAGCTATCATCCTGATATTCACACTTGCATTCATAGCAGGCTCTCCAAATGCAAGAGAAAATGGATGCCATGCTACAGAAGGCTTCAGATCTGATATTGATGGACCACGAGTGATAAAAGGAGGGAAGTGAATAAAGCTAGAAGCACTTTTGCTTCTCAAATTCTACAATGAGTTACAGCATCTGCAAAGAAAATGGACTTTTAATGGGACGACAGACGTGCCGACTCATGCATATGTATGCACTCAAGCTCAAGCTCATTCATCTCAAGACTAATATACATGAGTTTATATCTGTGTTAACCACCCCTCTACATGGAGAGAATACATCAACAATGGCACTTGTGCTTCAATAAGCAATTCATATCCTATTACAAAGTTCCAATTTATTTCACTATAAATGAAGCTATTACTTTTTGGACTCCATGTTTTTGCTGTCTAACCAAATGCTTTCTGAGCGGATATATGCCATTGTTTAATTTAGGCTGACAGCATACTTTATTTTTCTTGACACAGTTAAAATGAGGAAACCTAAACAAATATATTTTACAACTACAAACTACTAAATACAATAACGTACTGTCACCCTTCATTACATGAAGAATGTGGAAAAAAAACACAAGTGATAAAATGCCGTGAAACAAAATGAAGAAAAATTATGTAACTTCCTGTTCACAAACGAGTGTGAAACATTACTATGCAGACACTTCTTCTAACTAACACTTTGTATTTTTGTTGTATTGTGTTTTTTCTCTTGCTAGAATGCATTGCGACTAGGAGTGTTTGTGAAAGGTAGCGCTGAGGTGGAGGAAAATTTCTTTGCTTTTTCCACTCCCCTCTGCTCTTAAAAAGTTAGTTAGATTAAGTACTAAAACAGTCAGAATAATTGTGTTTGTAAATTCAAGTTGAAGCATTGCTTTCAAACTTGTAATTTTTGCTCAAGCTTTGAATCAGACATAAAGCACAATGTACCGTAATTTTCGGAATATAAGTCGCTTCGGAGTATAAGTCCCACCAGCCATAAAATGCACAATAAAGTGAATAAAACATACCGTAATTTTCGGACTATAAATTGCTCCGGAGTATCAATCGCACCAGCCATAAAATGCACAATAAAGTGAAAAAAAACCATATATATGTCGCACCGGAGTATAAGTCGCACTTTTGGGGCAAATTTATTTGTCAAAATCCAACACCAAAAACAGACATGAACCAGCAACAACAGGCTAAACGATACGGTATGCTAACGTGACATATACACAAACGAGGAGCTGAGAACGGGCCTGACGTAACATTCAGAGTTATTCAAGTAAGTATTACATAAATAACACGTTTATCAAATCATCTGTGTCATTCCAAATCATTAAATACATCGATCGTGCTTTATGTAAACAATGCCGCGTATGCGCCCCATATGCTGACGTCGGACCTGTTGTAAGTTGCATTTCTAATTATTCCACAGACCCATATAACGATATATAAAGTATATTTCAAATAACTATCATATTACAACAATATTATCAAACCACCTGTGTCACTCCAAATCATTAAATCCATCGATCAAATTCAACAACGCCGCGCGTGTACTGCAGAGATCTAGTATATAACTATATTGTAGCGTTAACAAAGTACCAGGAAAGACGTGGGTTTGGTAAACGGCTCTTTATTTAACAAAACAAGAGTTCAACTAGCCAACAACTACTGAACTTCCAACCACGGAGGTGGAAGAGAGCGTGCGTAAAAGCCATGTACGAGCCTCATCCACCGTCGCCAGGTAGCCACCCGGCCGAGCGCCGGCCCCCGACTCCCATCCACGGAGGTGGAAAGAGAGCTCCCGTCGAGGAGGATTGGGCGTGCATAAAAGCCATAATGGTTTTTCAAACCTTTTGTGTCACTCCAAATCATTAAATCCTTCAAACTCTTCGTCATCCGTGTCACTTACAAACAAAGCCGCGAATGATGCCGGTAGTACGTGGGGCCCTTCGTCATCTTCGTCATCCCGTGATCAAATCCCTTGTCCGCCGCGCGGCAAGGGTGACGTCACTTGCAGTTCAAATGACAGTAATGCTACATCGCGGTTCGTTTATCGCGGCTTCACTACATTGCGGATTTTTGAATTTTGAAAATTTGTGAAAGAAAATCCCATATAAGTCGCTCCTGAGTATAAGTCGCCCCCCACCCAAACTATGACAAAAAACGCGACATATAGTCCGAAAATTACGGTAAATTTGGTTCTTTACAGACTGTAACAGCTGTTCTATTTTTTTCTCTTGCCAAAATAACTGATGAAAAACTACATATATTAAAGACTTGACTAATGCCAGATCAAATAAAAGCGCCATTGTGGCAGAGGCGAGGAACACATCTTTATTCCATGACTAAAATAAAAGCGCCATTGTGGCAGAGGCGAGGAACAATGTCTTTATTCCATGACTATCTGCCAACAACTGTGGTGAGAAACAGTTCATCAACAATACAGAGCATCACATCATAAAGGATAAACACATCACCCCACCCCTAACTGTAGGTGGGGGTCACTGATGGTATAGGGGTACACGGGCTTGTCTTGTGTGCAGGCGGCATGAGTTTGATTGCCGCAATGACGGCGTGCGTGCATGGCATGAACTGTAGGCCTGCTGGGTGAGAGGCTTGGTACCGGGTTCTGCCACATTATCACTCACCCCTGCTAAGTACAAATATCAATTGATTTCAATCTTTATAGGCATGAATTGACTTAAATGGCCTGTGATGTTTTCCGATGAATTACGTTACTGACAGAGTGGAAACAATACAAGATTGATGATTGTCTAAAATTGATTTTATCACGTTAAGGGTTTACTTTCCTTCTTGGGTGATGAAATAATTAAATTTATTCTCATAAAAACTGAGCAGGAAATTGTTCGATTGCTTCATAGTTCACAATAACTCATGAGAAAACCCCTTATTTCTCTCAGAGAAAATATAAATTGTAACTTCATATTGCCATGCCCCATAAATGTACAAACATATAACAGTACCGTATTTTTCGGACTAAAAGTCGCTCTGGAGTATAAGTCACACCAGCCATAAAATGCACAATAAAATGAAAAAAAAAAACATATGAGTCGCACTGGAGTATAAGTCGCACTTTTGGGGGAAATATATTTGTCAAAATTCAACACCAAGAACAGAACCAGCAACAACAGGCTAAACGATACGGTATGCTAACGTGACATATACACAAACGAGGAGCTGAGAACAGGCCTGAGTAACATTCAGAGTTATTCAAATAACTATTACATAAATAACACGTTTATCAAACCATGTGTCACTCCAATTCATTAAATTCATCGATCGTCCTTTATGTAAACAATGCCGCGTATGTGCCACGCCGCTGATGTTGGACTCGTCGTGAGTTGCAGTTCTAATTATTCCACAGACCCATATAACGATGTATAAAGTATATATCAAATCACTATCATATAAACAACATTATCAAATCATCTGTGTCACTCCATTAAATCCATCGATCAAATTCCTTGTCCTCTATGTCAATGCCGCTGACGTTAGCCTCATCGTTATTCCACAGATCGAGTATATAACTATATTGTAGCATTAACAAAGTACCAGGAAAGACATGGGTTTGGTAAACAGCTCTTTATTCGACAAAACAAGAGTTCAACGAGCCAACAACTACTGAACTGTAACGATAAAAACATATCCAAGTTGCTACACGAAATAAAATATATCAAATGACTATAACATAAATAACAAGTTTTTCAAACCTTCTGTGTCACTCCAAATCATTAAATCCGTCAAACTCTTCGTCCTCCGTGTCACTTACAAACAAAGCCGCTAATGATGCCGGTAGTACGTGGGGCCCTTCGTCATCTTCGTCATCCTGTGATTGAATCCTTTGTCCTTCATGTAAACAACCGCCACGCTGAGTATAAGACGCCCCCCCAAACTTAAAAAAAGGCGATTTATAGTCCGAAAAATACAAGTCAAAGTCAAAAGTCAAAGTCCGCTTTATTGTCAATTTCTTCACATGTCAAGGCACACAAAGAGATCGAAATTACGTTTCCCACCGTCCCACTGTGACTAGACACAGTACACAACACTCACATCAAAAGCACAAAGAGTAAAAACGAACAGACAAGAGAAATGAATAAGTAATAAGCAAATAACCCAAATAAATAAACAATAAATAAATAAATAGACAAATAAGAGCAGCAAAACGGAGCAAGCGCGCTAATAGCAGACAGCCAGATCATAGCGCAAAAGAACAGGGCGTCATGTAGCAGACGGTGGAGGGAATTCAGGATCCGGACAGCTTGGAGCACGAAGCTGTCTCAGAGTCTGGTGGTGCGGGAGCGCAGGCATCTGTACCTCTTCCTAGAGGGCAGAAGTACAAACAAAGAGTGAGCGGGGTGACTCACACCACACACAATCGTGGCCGCTTTGCGGGTGAGACGGGAGGAGTAAACTTCCTTCAGGGAGGGGAGTGACGCCCCGATAATTTTACTCGCAGTGGTCACTATGCGCTGCAGGGCCTTCACGTTGTACTCAGAGCAGCCACCACCCCACACAGCGATACAATTGGAGAGGACGCTCTCAATGGTGCCACGGTAGAATGTGGTCATGACGGCGGGAGGAGCACTTGCTCGCCCGAGTTTCCACAGAAAGTACAGGCGGCGCTGAGCTTTCTTCACCATCGACGCAGTGTTGGTGGTCCAGGAGAGGTCCTCACTGATATGCACCCCCAGGAATCTGGTGCTGCTCACTCTCTCCACCACAGCACCGTCGATGGTCAGCGGCAGGTGTTGGGTGTGACCCTTCCGGAAGTCAACAACAATCTCCTTGGTCTTGCTGATGTTCAGCAGGAGGTTGTTGTCCCTGAACCACGTGGCCAAAAGGTCGACCTCCGATCTGTAGTGAGTCTCGTCGCCACCGGTGATCAGACCCACCAGAGTCTTGTCGTAGGCATATTTCAGCACGCGGTTGCTGCTGTAGTTTGCAGTCCAGTCATGCGTCAGCAGGGTGAAGAGCAGCGGACTGAGCACGCAGCCTTGAGGGGCCCCCATGCTCAGCGTGATGCTGCCGGAGACATTGTTGCCCACACGCACTACTTGAGGCCTCTGACAGAGGAAGTCCAGTAGCCAGTTGCAAAGGAAGGTACTGAGGCCCAGCTTGTCGAGTTTGCAAATGAGACGCTGTGGAACAATGGTGTTGAATGCAGAACTGAAGTCTACAAACAGCAATCTCACATACGAGTCCCTGTTCTCCAGGTGGGTGAGGGCAGAGTGGAGGGCAGAGCAGAAGGCATCCTCAGAGGACCGTTTGGCTCGGTATGCAAACTGGAAGGGGTCTATGGTGGGGGAGAGAACGGATCTGACATGCGTTATGACAAGCCGCTCATCTGCATCTCGTCTGCATACCACTACAGAGTCCCGGCACCATTCGTTGCGGATGTAGACACAAATACTCCCTCCACGCGATTTTCCTCCTTTTTCAATCGCCCGGTCCGCTCGATAGCACGCTAGCCGCTCCAGTTGCACAGCAGAGTCCGGAATGCTGACATTCAGCCAAGTTTCAGTGAACACGAGCACACAGCAGTTCCTCATTGCCCGGTTCGTGGATCTCAGCAGACGAATGTAATCCATCCAGCGACCGGACATTCGCCAGAAGAATGGAAGGCACGGCTGGGCGAGTTGGGTTCGCTGCTAGCCTGGCCCGGACGCCGGCCCGGACGCCTCCGCGCTTTCCCCTCTTCTGCCTCCTCGCACACCGCTTCCGACACTGCTTGTCCGGGGAAGGAGTAGCAGACGAGTCCGGCGTTGATTCAGGCCGGAGTAGTCCCAGTGACTTTAATGTCCTCGTATCAAAGTCCAAAACGCCGCAAAACTCGCTTTCGCCGATGTCGAGCAGAACCTGCCTGCTGTACTTGTAGCACAACGTGGTACGATCAGATAAACACATAAAACTGTCTGACAAACACTTATTAAATGAACAAAACACCGATCGGTTGGGATGGAGAGAGGCCGCTGCGTGTGCACGCGCCGCCATCTTGGTATATAATGCAGCGCAGAAGTGGCCAAAATATGGCTAATGTGTGGCTTATAGTAAACAAGTCAACAATTCAAAGCTATGACTTAGTTTTGTTGCTTCAGTTTGACTCATATCTGAATTTTAAAAGCCAACTAAAAGTTGTGACAGTCACAATGACCACTTACAGAGAAGCTACAGAATCAATGATCTTATATCCAAGCAAGACAGAAAATCCTCCAGACGTGAACCACAAAAATCAATCAGACAGCTGCTACTGCTCCAGAGTTCTGCTATTTGTGTTTTTATTGGTACCAGGAAAATAGACCTAATCACACTGGTTCTAAAAGTACTACACTTGCTTCTATTGAGTAAAAAAAATATAACATTTCAAAATCATTTAGGCTATAAAGCGCTGAATGGCCTTGTATATAAATATTGTAAATTGAAGACTTTTTATCGTATGTCGTTATCTTTTCATTGAAAACTTACAAAATCCATTATGTATTGTACTGCAATACAAATAAAAACGGAAGTATGATTCATTTCTGTATAAAAGACCACTGGCAAGCTGTGCACTAAATAGGATAACAAAAATTAATAAATAAAAATAGGGTAAAAGAATGACCTCTTTCAATTTTCTGATTTGCTGTCTCCCCCCCCCCCCCCCCCCCCCGTAGTTATGTTGGCAGTACAGTAATCCCCGCTATATCACGATTCACCTTTCACGGCCTCGCTGCCTCACGGATTGTTTTTACAGTAGATGGTGTTATGGCTTCAGAAGAAAGACACTACAAAGCGTAAACAGGCCACAGAGGCATATAGTGCGTACTCTGTATTGATGATTAAAATTATTATTTCTCTGTACCGTATTTTTCGGACTAAAAGTCGCTCCGGAATGAGAGTCGCATCAGCCATAAAATGCACAATATAGAGGAAAAAAACATACAGGTCGCTCTGGAGTTTAAGTCACATTTTGGGGGAAATTTATTGAACAAAATCCAACACCAAAAACAGACATGAACCAGCTACAACAGGCTAACGATACGGTATGCTAGCGTGACATAAACACAAACGAGAAGCTGAGAACGGGCCTGATGTAACATTAACAGTTATTCAAATAACTATATCATAAATAACATGTTTAGCAAACCATCTGTGTCACTCCAAATCATTAAAGCCTTCGACCAAGTTCGTCTTCCTTTATGTAAACAAGTCCGACGTCAGGCCCATATAACAATATATAAACTATGTATGAAATAACAATAATATAAACAACAACTTTATCGAACCATCCGTGTCAACTCCATCCACTCAAAATCTTTAAATCCATCGGAATCTTCGTATTGTGTTACTTTAAAAAAAAAAAACACGCACGCACGCGCACGCACGCACACACACACACACACACACACACACACACACACACACACACACACACACACACACACACACACACACACACACACACACACACTGTTGTTGACGCCGAAAAGACTACGTGCGCCGCTGACCTCAGACTCGATATATCAAATAAATGTAATTTAAAGAACAATTTTAACAAACCATCCGTGATACTAAATCATTAAATCCATCGGAATATTTATCCTCTGTGTCAAAAAGAAAAGGAAAAATACACAGCTGTTGATGCCGGAACTATGTGGGCTGCTGATGTCAGACCAGATATATCAAATAAATGTAATATAAACAAGAATTTTAATGAACCATCCGTGTCACTCGAAATCATTAAATCCACCGGAATATTCATCCTCTGCGTAAAAAAAACAACAAACAAAAAAAAAAACAGCTGTCGATTCCGGACCTACGTGCGCCGCTGACATCAGCCTCGTCGTCAGTTGTGGCCCCAATTATTCCACAGATCTAGTATATAACTATATTGTAGCTTTACCAAAGTATCAGGCAAGACGTGGTAACCGGCTCTTTATTTCACAATCAAGAGCTCAACATATGAGCCAACACACGCAAGCGCCTTAGCTCTTCTCGTCCCCCCCTGCTGCCTTCACAGCGTTGCTAGACAATCGGAAACTACTGAAGTCTAACAACAAAGACGTTGCTACTCTAAATAAACTATATATCAAATAACTATAACATAAATAACAAGTTTATCGAACCATCTGTGTCATTCCAAATCATTAAATCAGGAATCTCCTGACTCCTGAAGTCAGTGAATGGAACTCATTGTCAGTGAGGCTCCAATTATTCCACAGCCATAGTGCGCCCTCATGCGGTTTAAAGTGAAATTAATATGTGAAGTGATCAACTATACTAGTGAGTAAGTAATGTGTTAATGATCAAGTAGAAATTCGTGAAAATCTTTATATATAAGTTGCTCCTGAGTATAAGCCCAAACTATGAAATAAAAACGTGATTTATAGTCCGAAAAATACGGTAGTTATATAGAAGAAAGTCTTTACTTCTCTTTGTTGAACAAATGCTTGGGCCTGAAAAAAATTTGTCGATTGGTTTCAATGTTATACCTCTATAATAAAGGTAAAAAATAAAGGTTTCTACTTCATGGATTTCCCCTGTCACGAGTTCTTTTCAGAACATAACCCCAGCGAAAAATGAGGGATTATTGTAGTATGAGCTGAGCGAATATCCATTTACTGTAAAACCTTTAACTCAATTTTATCCCTGGTAACTGCATGCGTGTCACAGTGGTGCATGTAGTTTCAAAGTGTTTTCAGAACTTTATTTATTCGTAAAAATTAATTATTTTTATTTTAAACTTGCATAAAATGAAAAATAATAATAATGTCAATAAAAAAGTAATATTGCTTGTGAGGGCAAACATAATGTGAAAAAGTTGCACAGTAGTCAATCATATCATATCATGTCTATGGCTGGAGGCCAGTTCAAGGTGTAGTCTGCCTTTTGCCCAATACCTACTTGGAGAGGATCCAGCACCCCCTGCGGCCCCGAACAGAATAACCAATGTTGAAAATTGATGGTTGAATAGCACTGCTCTTCTTAGTTCTATTTTTGTTAATCTGTAGAGTTCTTGTCAACAGGATCCTTATCTGCCATTGCAAGAATTGGAAAGAAAATCACTACTGCTGTTAGGGTTTATGAACTATCTTGATCGTATGATTATGTTGGGATGTAGGCTAGAATGATGAACTTTGTTTTAACCTTTTACCTTTCCTTAACTCTGAAAAGTTTAACCATTCAGTTGTTGACACTTTTCAAATGGTGTGTTGTTTAGTTAGTCATCTGGAAGGCTCCACTAGGTTTTATTTCCACGACCTCGTAAAACAATAAACTGGGACCCTCTGAAGTGGTTAACCATTTGCTGAGGTGACCACCACACATGTAAATTGTCACCCCCACCTCGGCCACTCTCACCCCCACCCTTCTTCTCTCAATAAATACTCTCTTGCATGACTCCAACGGCAGACTTTGTTCGGACATTGCTGTATCTACAGTAATGAACAAATTCTCCACTTGCAAGTGTTCAAAGGGCATACTGTCTCCCGTGTGGTTCTTGCAAAATAAGTTAGAGTCAGAACATCCCTAACACCTGCTGCTTGATAGATCAGGAATATCAAATATCCTATCCAGCTTCCACAAGGTCTTTTAGATGCTGATTCAGTGCATTGATGAAAATTTTGGATTATATTTAGCCCATTTAAACCGAGAGCACATACTGCTTTTTAACCACTACAGCCGAGAGCGCTGTTACGCATTTCTACTTCACTTCTAAAGTTGCCCTTAGGTTTTAGAGCTGTGTTTTGCCAGGCGCTTACGCCTTAATGGGTTAATAGGCCGCACTTACAAAGATTCGAATATCTCAATAATTTCAGTCCAGGCTTCTATGTGATCTTATTTTATTTAACTATGAAATTGTACATTTCACAATTGTTCATTCTCACACAGAAGCCCACTTCTGGGCGAGGGTAAAATCCAAATATTATATTGAAAACATAAATGTATTTTGTTGTGCAAGTACATGAGATAACGAGGAAGTACAATGAACACTGAAGCAATCTGATAAACTGTACAAAATCTAAATAAAAATTGTAGAAAATAACACTTCTTCGAAGCTTGGGATGTAATTTATTTGTGTATGTTGTCATGATAACTTAAGTTGCACTGTAGCAATTGAAAAAGTCCAGGAAAATAATTCCAACAAATGAGTGGGAACCGCCTTGAAACCAGTTCGCGGTCCCCCGCCTACTGCCCGATGACTGCTGGGATAGGCTCCAGCACGCCCGTAACCCCCGTGGGGGCAAGCGGTACGAACAAACGGACAGATGAATGGGAGGCCGGATAGATGGATGGGAGGCTGGACGGATGCATGGATGGACGGATGGAAGGCGTGAGAACCCTGGTTCAAATAGGCTACTTTGGAGGAGCATGTGTCCCTGCATTTTGTTTTAATTAAATTCGATAAATGTGATTTAATCAGAATACCATGCTCATGACTGAACGTGTTTGGAGCTAGTGCAGCAGGAATCGCAAGTGAGTGTTCAGCCGTTACCCAGCAACCATCACGGTTCGCTACACACGTGGGCGAGTTACTTTAATGGTCTTCGACCAGCATAGGTCAAATGATTTTAAATTTATTGCACGTCGCTATTACTCTATGACTGTGCAGTAGTTTGTGATCAATGCTTTCAAACTCCAAGCACATCAGCATACAGAAATGCCGCTTACAGGTGGGAGAAAAGTCTCCTGGGTCAATATATAATGTCGACGCTTGGCTGTCACCATAATGTAGTAGGGGCACATTAGTACGGTGAGCAATCCATCTCTCACCCCATCCCCACGTCAGCACAAATCAGCCTCGTCGGCCAGTGAAGAGTCATCCCATGAGCGACTGTCCGAGCGAGAGCCAAAATGTTTCACCTTCCCAGAACACTGGATTTACTACAAACTCTGGAGCCTGCAAGAGTCAGGGTACATATAGGACAATTCAGTCCACGAAAGGTATTATTTCAAGCAACACCCTCAGTTCTGGGTTGCTCATTTCATGAAGGAGCGTTAGTGACACAAAATCCGATGGGAGGATCTGTGCAGGCAAAAAATGTCCAGCTCCGTGCCTGGAAGAATAAGACCCTAAAAGCATATGAGGAACAGACTCACCACAACATGGGCTACCGCATGTGACAAACGATAATGCCCAGAAGGATTGAACAAACATGAGGGAGCAATTGGAATAATCTGTTCCAAGGTCCAAGAAAAAGACAGGTGGAATCCCTTGCAGTCCACATGGACCAAAGTCAGCTGTATTGGCTTCAAATTACCCTGACCTGAATAGGGAAAATTGTTAAAAATGAATGAATGAAAGAATGAATAACATTCAGCCTTATAAAATCTACATTGATGAGTCTTGTAAACGATGCGTTTTCAATGTGAGCAGGAAGCACTATAAATGCATGCTGGCTGCAGCCTCTCCGCATCAAGGGGTCCATAACCATTACACGAAGCTATGAGCCATGCACAGTACTAAAACTCAAATGAGGCAGACATAATGCTCTTTACCATTTAAATGTCCATTTTGAATGCATTCACCTCTGACTCCCTTGTGCCAAGGGACCTCTTTAAGATAAACACAGCTTAATCAGACGTTTTTCTGAACAGCTTTGATTAAACTTAACATTAATTTCTCCCGAATTATTCATCCTTTAAGCTTGAAGCAATGTCCTAAAGAGTGAAATGTACATATTTGTCTATTTCCCTTGCAGCTGAATGGATACATATTGTTCACATTTTGCTTTTTTTCCTTATTCTCCAGTGATGAAAAAGAAAGGTGCATTTCAGCTACAGATGAAAAGATGAGGTAAGACGAAGGGCACTTCAGAGGCTCACAACATGATGTGCTGTTTGAAGCAGGTGGAAGCAGACCATTTCAAAGACATCTGGAGACCGAATGGCCAATGGCACTGCGTTACCATGGTAGCACATTGCTGCAGTTCCCCATGCTTTTACCACTGCACTCAAGAAACCTTGATGCTATGTGCTTATTCTTGTTTTTATTTTCTTTTGTATTTCTAAGTGTATGTAAATAGAGAGTACATAGCTTGGGACCAAATGTCTGATCCATGACTGAAATGTTTGAGAACCCCCTGGAAATTACTGATGTGCATTTCAGTTCTTTTAAGTGAACTGAATCTTTAGAATCAGTTCACTCAAAAAAATCGTTCAAAAGATTCGTTCACCGAATCGTTTTTTTGTGCAATCGACTTTTTAGTGCAATGCCTTGCATTTTTTGGGCACAAATTAACAACAGTTTAGACCCTCACTGAGTGTTATGGCCTTCTCAGACGACATGTCTTTTTAATCGTTTATGATATTTGCGCTGTCAAGCTACAAGATAAATATTGTTCTGTGTCTTGGACCTGTTAATATGTCACACTACAAGTCAGTGACCGACCAGACCCTGCCAAATCGTCACATGCTTCCGTCAAGTTTCGGTCCAGGTCCAAGCAGCTGTCAATTATGTCGAAAAAGGCGTTTAGCCGTTGTTGTTTTTTTAATTTTTATATATGCTCACAAATGCCCTCTTCCAGGATGACCAGGCTGCAATGGATGCAGAAAAGACACATAGTGCAACAGTGTAGACAATCCAAAAAGGTGTGGAGAGCAGAATGTTATTGCACAGCAATGACTCTGAGACTCTAAGAGTGGTGTGAGTTCATCAGAGCAACAGCCTGGGGGAAGAAGCTGTCTCTGTGTCAGCTGGTTTTGGCGTACAGAGCTCTGTATCTACACCAGAAAGCATCTGAAGTACGGTCTGCTCCTATTTTGCCATTTTTTGTCTGTAGCTCCACCAGAGAGCATCTGAAGTACGATATGCTCCTATTTTGCCATTTTTTGTCTGTGCGCCACTACATTTGTCTGCGACACATCTATCACCTCTATCTATTTGTGTAGTCTGACGTACTATACTGCCTGCACAGAAGTAAGGCTTCCAGTAGATACAGGGCAACACTCATCTTGACGATGAAATGAAACAAACAAACAAACAAACAAACAAACAAACAAACAAAAAATCCAGTCTTCACCAACACCCCTATTAAAACCCCCAAATCTTTGTGTTTGTTTTTAACAAAGAAAAATTGCACTTTGTTAAAACAGAGTAATAAAAAAAAAGCAATAGAATGTAAAAATTAGTTCATGAATGATGATATAATGCTGCAATTCACAATCTGCCTTGCAGCTTCTTCTGGTTCTACCAGCCTTGGCCACCAATAGGCAATATAATACTGTCATGCAGACACAAAGAAGAATAGTTTTACAACTACATACTGTCAAAGCCTCAGTAAATTGCTCTGCTGGTCATTTTTCAAGGATGTCAAATCATGTATGCCTGTGAGTATTGTAATATTATCTGTCCATATGTATTTCTCCATTGTTTGTATTCAACAGTGTTGGACAAGTTAATTCCAAAATGTAATACATTTCATATTGGTAGTTAAGAAGACAGAGCTGGTGCTTTTCAAGGTGAGAATGTCATCTGAAGTAGTGTTGACTTTTAAAAATCAAAACTTCTTTAGCCAACTCTGCAGTGCATTGGCTCAGCAGGTACTTACCTCATGAAAATATGAGAGGTGCGTGATGTGGCTCTCAAAGGTAAGATCCTCATGTCAAACGTCACGCCCAGGTTAGTGACATGCGGCGAGATGGCAATGTTCTGGCCAGAGAATGTGTAACCGCCATGGTTTATAGTAGATGTTTGACTTTGGTGTGGAGTACCAATTAAGACTGATTCAGTTTTTGAGCCATTGAGTTATAGAAAGTTATATTTCATCCACGCCTTGAGCTCCTCCAGACAGGCAGTGTGTAGAGAGGAAGGAAGAAGGTGATGATGAGGATGGTGGGAAGTGTGTGCCTGTTTAATGTGTCATCAGCATAGCAATAGAAGGAGACTCCGAATTTACTGATGATGGCCGAGGAAGAGGAAGTATGTGATAAACAAAGTGGGTACCAGCCCAGATCCCTGGGGAACCCCACAGGTGACCATGTGGATTTTTGATTTTGTCTATGGAGGAGAAAAGTTTAGGGTTTAATGATGTTTTGAGAGCAGATGGAATATGTCCGGTGGGAAGTGATTGGTTTATTGCTGTGATGATCAGAGGGCTGATGGCATAAATGTGTGCTGTGGGGAAAGGGTCAAGTAAACAGGTATAGGGTTCCATCTCTCGACCAATGTCACTTGTTGCCTGACACTTGTTGGATCTACATCTTGTAAGACCCAGCAGATAAAATGGGGCATGGTAAATTATATCGTATTAATTTTCACCCACTACAATGTTATTTCTCAAATGCAAAAATCCCTTAGTACATTATTCCCCATTGCAATTTCCCGATACATTTGTATACATGGCTCAGAATTTTTTTTTTACTCTTCAAAGACTTCCTAAATAACGCGCTTTTGGGGTTAAGGCAATTCCCAAATTCTGGACCCCAAAGTCTGCGTAAAATTGAGACTTAGCTGTAGCACTGCACACATCCGCGTGACCCGGACCATGAACAGCTAATCCCTCCTGCCCCTTTGTCCTGTCAGCAGCAATCACGCCTTTCTTCACACCTGGTCACAGCTCGTTAGCCACTCTATAAAGACCCTGCAGACCCATCCATGTGTCAGTTTGTTCTTTTGCCCTACCGGTATGCTACCTGTCTGTTGCCCATTCTGCAGCCCTATTTGTAGTCCTCTGTAGCCCGGCCTTGTGTTAGGGTTGACAAATTATCTTGATTGTATGATCATGTCGGAATGTAGACTAGAATAATTAACCAGTTGCTGAGGAGACAACCAAACTTCTTCTGTTCCCACATCGTAAAACAAAGTGCTAAGACTCCCTGCAATGATTGACCAGCTGCAGAGGAAATATGCATACTTGTTCTGTTCCCACAACATCGTAAAACAAAGTGCTGATTAACCAGTTTGCAGAGGTGACCCCCGAAACCTGTTCACTCTCACCGCCACCCTGTTTTCTCTCAATAAATATCCCCTTGCGAGAGGCGTAAATCAAACTGTACCTGCCTCTGTACCACACAGGGTGCTGATGCCTTTCTCCGCTTCCAAGCGTATAATGGCCAAACTGTCTCACGTGTGGTTCTTGCAAATAAGAAGTTAGAGTGAGGAACACTCTTAACAGCCTGTTACTCTGCCTGTCGGTTTGATATCCGTGTTGCCTCTTGTCATCCTGTCCTCCACCACCCCTTTCCCTTCAATAAACCTTTTTGGTCCAAGCTGCACTTGGTCGCTTGCTCCATTCCGTGACAGTACACCTTGGAGCCATTTGATTAGCATCAACAATGTGTATTAGCAGTGCTGGTGATTGGACAAGCGGCAAATAAAGAGCAACACCATTCTCCTCTTCACACCCCAATATGAGAAAAAAACAGAAATTAATTTTTTAGTAATCTTTTCTGACAAATCAAGCATTTGGAAAAAAATGGCTGACTTTGTGATAATACATCAAATTGTCTTTCAATAATAACACTAGAACTTCATTTTGACTATTTTCACCTTTTGCTCTCTCCTCCCGGATGAAAGGATGTACATGTAAGTAAGTCGAGGTACGTCTGTATAGACCAGAGGTGGACAAACCTTTTGATTTGCTGGCCGAATTGGGTTCTAAATTTTGATCGAGGGACCAAACCAGGAGCAGATGGATGTAGTGTTTGTGTGACGTAATATAAACGACATGAAAAGATCATTGCATAAAAGGTTTTGGCCTTTAGTAGGTAGTGAAGCATGGATATTCAAATAAAGCTTTTTGAAAACAAATGCATTTATTAATAGCATTAAAAAACATATTTCACCAAAATACGATCAGTGATTCTCATTAATTATGACACTTTTATTATGAATAACAGTTTCTATCACTTCAGCGCCTGCAGGTCAGATTTATGAAAGATGTTTATTTCATGAGGCGAAATCACATCAAACAGCAAACATTCTGACCAAATACATAATCTTGAAGAATCAGTGAAAGAATACATCTAAATCAGTGGTTTCCAAAGTGGGCGGTACCGCCCCCCTGGGGGCGGTGGAAAGATCTGGGGGGGGGGGGGCGGTGAGGAAGAAGGGGGCGGTAGGGGGGCGGCAGTCTGAAGTCGAAGTCCGAACGTTTGTTTGACGGTTTGTACACAACACGTGCAGCAGGACGAGTCAGTGGACGACACATCAGGGTCCGGTTACCGCACGCCGCTCTGACCCAGTCAGATCCAACAGCATAGACTACAAAAGCAAAAGCTCAGGTTTGTAATTTCAAGCTTGAAATGTTCAGAATTTTCTAATAAAAACCGCATTCTGGTGGTCAACATCATCTTGAGTTCAAGTCAACATTAAATTGGGGACTCGCCAGAACGCGCCGTGTTGTGTTTTGTTGAGATGGTTAGGGTGGTGCATTCACTGATATATATTGTTACGAATGAAAGGAAAACTGCCTGAGACGTTTCTAATCACGGTTTGATACAGTTGCTGAATTCTTCCAAGACACCAATTCTGTTCTGTGTGATGAACTAAGAAACATGAAGCAGTTACAGTTATTCAAACGAAACATAGCTCGCCATGCACTCTACCAGTTCCCAAGCCTCTCTGAATTGGATAAGGAAAAAGGCATACCAGACGATGACCTTCAAGTGTATTGTACACACCTGGATGAACTGCACAGAGAGAAATCTGAGAGATTTGAGAACATTTTATTGCTTGAAATACCAGACTGGGTGATCAATCCATTCCTAAATGTCGACGGTGAAGAAACTGGAGTGGCAGAGGAAAAACTGATTTCAATTCAAAATGACATTGAGCTAAGGCCAAAGTTCAAAAAGTCATATCAAGATTTTTGGTTACCAAAAAAAATCTCTGACTGCTATCAAGTGCTGCGGAACAAGGTCAAGAAGTACTTTATTGCCTTCCCAACATCATATTTAGTAGAACGGGGCTTCAGTGCAGTCGCCTTGCTTCTTTCCAAGCAAAGAAACCGACTGAAAATTACTGACCGCGGGAATCTACGACTTCTTCTTAGTGAGTTCCAGCCTGATGTTGAGAAGCTTGTGTCACTGCACCAAGCACATCCATCCCATTAATATTAAGTGTGAGACAAAAATTTTACTGGTGGATTGTTTAGGTCTTTACCATTTTATGTTGCTGAAACAGTTAAAAGTGCTAAAAAATAAATTGGTTTGCTAAATTGGGTTTTATTTGTGAAATACACATTTGTGTTTAACCTTTCTCTTTTCAAATTGCAGCATACCAAATGTCAAGAAAGAGGTGTTCGTTTCCATATGTGTCTGTGTGGGGGGTGGGGGGGCGCTAAGAATTCACTGGGGAGCCAAGGGGGTGCCAGCCTGCAAAAGTTTGGGAACCACTGATCTAAATAAAGTAATAAAGAAATCAAAACGGCAACACGGTGATGGATAACTGAAAATCAGCAGAGCTTTAACTCACAAACACCTGGTGACACAGGTGAGGAAACAGGAAATACTTCCTTAAAGTTGGCCTAAAGAACTTTAAAAGTTAAGATTAGTTGCAAACAGGTGATGCATCAATGTCCTTGAGCATCCTGCATTGTTTGAAAATGTGAATGGTCACTAGTTTCAATCTCTGCTATTTGTACAAATTATTTTCAAAATGTCCCTCCGTGAATCGTCACCTTATCGTGGTGGAGGGGTTTGCGTGCCCCTATGATCCTAGGAGCCATGTTGTCTGGGGCTTCATGCCTCTGGTAGGGTCACCCATGGCAGAAGGGTCTTAGGTGAGGGGCCAGACAAAGCACGGCTCAGAAGACCTCTTATGACGAATAAAATATATGGACCTAGTTTTCCCTCGCCCGGACGCGGGTCACTGGGGCCCCTCTCTGGAGCCAGGCCTGGAGGTGGGGCTCGAAGGCAAGCGCCTGGTGGCCGGGCCTTCGCCCATGGGGTCCGGTCGGGCATAGCCCGAAAAGAAAACGTGGGTCCCCCTTCCCATGGGCTCACCACCTGTAGGAGGGGCCAAAGGGGTGCATTGTTAGCTGGGCGGCAGCCAAAGGCGGGGACCTTGGCGGTCCGATCCCCGGCTGCAGAGGCTGGCTCTGGGGACATGGAATGTCACCTCTCTGGCTGGAAAGGAGCCCGAGCTGGTGTGTGAGGCAGAAAGGTTCCAACTAGACAGTCTGACTTGCCTCCAAACATAGTTTGGGCTCTGGTACAAGCCCTCTAGAGAGGGGCTGGACTCTCTTCCACTCTGGAGTTGCCCGGGGTGAGAGGCGTCGAGCAGGTGTGGGCATACTTATGGCCCCCCGGCTGGGCGCCTGCACATTGGGGTTCACCCCGGTGAGCGAGACTGTAGCCTCCCTCCGCCTTCGGGTGGGAGGACGGGTCCTAACTATTGTTTGTGTCTATGCACCGAACGGCAGCTCAGAGTACCCACCCTTCTTGGGGTCCCTGGAGGAAGTGCTGGAGAACGCTCCTTCTGAGGACTCCATCGTTCTACTGGGTGACTTCAATGCTCACGTGGGGAATGACAGTGAGAACTCGAAGGGCGTGATTGGGAGGAACGGCCCCTCCGATCTGAACCCGAGCGGTGTTCTATTATTGGACTTCTGTGCTTGACACGGATTTTCTATAATGAACACCATGTTCAAGCATAAGGATGTCCATGTGTGCACTTGGCACCAGGACACCCTAGGCCGCAGTTCGTTGATCGACTTTGTAGTCGTGTCATCGGATTTGCGGCCGCATGTTTTTGGACACTCGGGTGAAGAGAGGGGTGGAGCTGTCAACTGATCACCACCTGGTGGTGGGTTGGCTCCGATGGTGGGGGAAGATGCCGGTCAGACCTGGCAGACCCAAACGCTCTGTGAGGGTCTGCTGGGAACGTCTGGCAGGAAGAGCTTTAACTCCCACCTCCGGCTGAGCTTGTCCCACGTCCCGGGGGCGGCGGGGGACATTGAGTCCGAGTGGGCCATGTTCTGCGCCTCCATTGTCGAGACAGCCGACCGGAGCTGTGGCCGTAAGGTTGTTGGTGCCTGTCGTGGCGGCAATCCCCGAACCCGCGGCGGTAAGGGATGCCGTCAAGCTGAAGAAGGAGTCCTATAGGGCCGTTTTGGCCTGCGGGACTCCGGAGGCAGCTGACAGGTACCGGATGGCCAAACGGAACGCGGCTTCTTGCGGTTGCTGAGGCAAAAACCCGGGCGTGGGAGGAGTTTGGCGAGGCCATGGAGAATGACTTCCGGACGGCTTCGAGGAAATTCTGGTCCACCATCCGGCGTCTCAGGAGGGGGAAGCAGTGCACGGTCAACACTGTTTACAGTGGAGATGGTGTGCTGCTGACCTCGACTTGGGATGTCGTGAGTCGGTGGGGGGAATACTTTGAAGACCTCCATAATTCCACCGACACGCCTTCCATTGTGGAAGCAGGGCCTGAAGACTCTGAGGCGGACTCTCCAATCTCGGAGGTCAAAGTCAATGAGGTAGTTAAAAAATTTCTCTGTGGCAAGGTCCCGGGGGTGGATGAGATCCGCCCGGAGCTCTTAAAGGCTCTGGATGTTGTGGGGCTGTCATGGCTGACACACCTCTACAGCATTGCGTGGACATCGGGGACGGTGCCTCTGGATTGGCAGACTCGGGTGGTGGTTCCCCTCTTTAAGAAGGGGGACTGGAGGGTGTGTTCCAATTACAGGGGAATCGCGCTCCTCAGCCTCCCTGGTAAGGTCTATTCAGGGGTGCTGGAGAGGAGGATCCGTTGGGAGGTCGAGCCTCGGATTCAGGAGGAGCAGTGTGGCTTTCATCCTGGCCGTGGAACAGTGGACCACCTCCACACCCTCGGCAGGATCCTCGAGGGCGCATGGGAGTTCGCCCAACCAGTCCACATGTGTTTTGTGGACTTGGAGAAGGCGTTCGACCGTGTCCTTTGGGAGGTTCTGTGGAGAGTGCTTCGGGAGTACGGGGTGCCGAGCCAACTGATAAGGGCGGTTCGGTCCCTGTATCACCGATGCCAGAGTTTGGTCCGCATTTCCGGCAGTAAGTCGGATTCGTTCCCAGTGAGGGTTGGACTCCGCCAAGGCTGCCCTTTGTCACCTATTCTGTTCATAATTTTTATGGACAGAATTTCTAGGCGCAGCCGAGGCGTTGAGGGGGTCCGGTTTGGGGACCTCAGCATCGCGTCACTGCTTTTTGCAGATGACGTGGTGCTGTTGGCTTCTCCAGTCCGTGATCTCCAGCTCTCACTGGAGCGGTTCGCAGCCTAGTGTGGAGCGGTCGGGATGAGGGTCAGCACCTCCAAATCCGAGTCCATGGTCCTCGGTCAGAAAAGGGTGGAATGCCCTCTCCGCATCGGGCATGAGATCCTGCACCAAGTAGAGGAGTTCTTGAACTCCAAGTATTCGGGGTCTTGTTCACGAGTGAGGGCAGGATGGAGCACGGGATCGACAGGATCGGTGCAGCGTCGGCAGTAATGTGGACTTTGTACCGGTTCGTTGTGGTGAAGAGAGAGCTGAGCCAAATGGCAAAGCTCTCGATTTACCGGTTGATCTAGGCTCCTACCCTCACCTATGGTCACAAGCAATGGGTCGTGACCGAAAGAATGAGTTCCAGGATACAAGCGGGCGAAATGAGTTTCCTCCGCAGGGTGTCCGGGCTCTCCCTTAAAGATAGGGTGAGAAGCTCGGTCACCTGGGAGAGACTCTGAGTAGAGCCGCTGCTCCTCCACGTTGAGAGAAGCCAGATGAGGTGGCTCGGGCACCTCATCAGGATGCCTCCTGGAAGCCTCCCTGGGGAGGTGTTCTAGGCATGTCCCACCGGGGATGACCCAGGACGCGCTGGAGAGACTAAATCTCTCGGCTGGCCTGGGAACGCCTTGGGATCCTCCGGGATGATCTGGATGAAGTGGCTGGGGACAGGGAAGTCTGGGAGTCCCTCCGAAAGCTGTTGCCCCTGCGACCCGACCCTAAATAAGCGGAAGAAGATGGGGCCCGGCTGCCGGACGGATGGATGGAAGATTTGTTGTATGGGTAACACCATTGTATGGGTATTTTTTTATTGACTCATCTTTTTCACTCCATTGTTAAAAAAAAGAAATTTTGCATGACGGTGGCTTTTTGGCACACCTGTGAGAAAACGGATGACTTTTGCTGGTGAGTTCTTGTGGAACACAGTCAGAGGCTGTTGGTAGGTCTATAAAAACCATGAAAGTGGTCGACATTGTTTGCTGCAATTGGCATCTGCTGAAAATCACGTTTAAGATTACGTCGTTCTCATGGAAAACTAATGCAGTGCCTTTCAGGTAGACTCCATTTAGGGAGCTTCTTCAGTCTGGAGTTCGTTATTTGGGAGATAATCATATTCTTGTAAATGATAATGATTGTGTCATACCTCAAAGTTTTGGAGTAGTGAAATAATTCTTTCAGATCTTGAATAGGAGCCGGTGTTGTTTCTTTTTCTGTCGATCACTTTTGGCTTTATTGACTTTGACTAGATAGCCATCAGTCCCTGTGTCATTGTTTTTCAAGCGTCAGAATTATGCTAATTGAGTGGGATAATCTGGAGTATGGTTGGTTCGCGTCAATTTTAAATCAGAAATGAATGAATTTGTTTTCATCCTGAGAATTTACATTCACACGGAGAACAACATCCTAAAGTGTTAAAAAGAATGTGTCTGACTTCAGGCTGCCGAGAGAACTTCTGTTCTGCTCTCAAGGTTATTGTTGCAAATATAGAGATAACAGCATACAAACACACAGACATGTAAAATATAAACTTACCCAATATAAGGTAGATTTACTTGTACAAGGGAGGAGCAGAGGAAAGTTTTTTCTTTTTAGCAATGGGGCCAAAAATGGATCAGGGAACGGGCGATGCTTTGGAAGAAATAGAGAATCAGCTGAAAACTCTGGAATAAAATCAGGAGAACTCTGAACACTTTTCAAGAACTAGAGGGGAGATCAGAGACATCAAGAAGAGTATTACGGAAATTGAGACTTGATTGATTGGATTAGAAACCAAGATGGAAGAAATTGCATTTTTCAAAGCTGAGAATGCCAAGAAACACCAGCTGATAAGAATTCTCACCAACAGAGTTGAAGATATTGACCAGCAATATAAAATGAATGATGTGGTTATCTTTGGGGTCAAGATCTTGCCTAGGAATTATGCTGCATTGCCGAGACATCAAAATGGGACGGATGGTGGAGATGAACACGAAAATCGATCTACGGAACAGCAACTGGTGGATTTTCATACAACAAAAACATATCACTGGACGAGGCTAATATGGATTACTGATGACTCCTTCCCAAAAAGATAAGCAATTGGAGGTAGGGTGAGCGAAAATCGTATGGTACTACTGAGATTTACAAATATTAAACACAAAGAATCTAAGAGAATCGAATGTCTACATCAATGAAAATCTCATCAAGCCAAACGCCAACATTGCATGAAGAGCTAGCCAACTGAAAAAGCAGGGGAAAAAACTAAACACTTGGACGACAAATTGCAAAATCGACATCAAGCCGAATGGATCATCTGTAGAAAACTGTGACTGACCGGACAGGACAGCCAAGTGCAGTACGAGACAGACTTTATTGAAATGAGGGAAGTGAAGAGCTGGAGCGCTGACTTGACTGGGGTGGCGGTGACTGGCTCGTGTGTCGAGGGTGAGGGTGACAGTGCTACTGCTGATCAATGTCCACCAAGTGACTGACGGGCAGATGACAGGAAGCAACAGAGTGAGCGCGCAGGACAGAGTAGCGCGTAATCGTGG
Organism: Syngnathus leptorhynchus; assembly: GCF_054491065.1. Classification (NCBI taxonomy): domain Eukaryota; kingdom Metazoa; phylum Chordata; class Actinopteri; order Syngnathiformes; family Syngnathidae; genus Syngnathus; species Syngnathus leptorhynchus. Next base: position 2,211,829 of record NC_141203.1, on the reverse strand, counting down.
TCTGGGGCAGGCTGAGTATGGTCAAAAACAGGCGACTGCTCAGGGCAGGAAGCAACCAGGGCTAGGTGGGTCAGGGTTGGCAACGGGAGTCAGACGGGAGAAACGCAGTGATCTTATACAAGCATCACGGTTAGACTGACAATGAACAGATGGGAGTGCCGGGGTTAAGCAGCATCTACGAAAAATCCAGGACAGGTGCGGGTGATTACTTGATTGCAGCGGCATGGCTATGAACACCAGACATCAATAGAAGTGAGTGGCTGCATGGCAGGTGACGCAGGCATGTGACAAAAACACCAAACCAGTGCTGATCAAAGTGATAGATGAACTGGAGAAGTATACAAATTGAGACAAATGGGGATAATACTTGGAAGACCAATTTAACAATTAAATAAATATGAAAAGAAAACTGTCCATAATCCACTTCATTAGCAGGAGATAAATGCCAACTTTATAAACAAATACAGGACTATCTTTATCTTTAGTTTACGAATTATTTTCGTTTGGTGCGGTTCTTATTTAGACTGTACATTTTGCAAGTGAAGTATACACATCCACGCTTGTGACGATCTCTGCTCCCATGGACAGCAATGACCAGGGCGGCACACAGTGCGCAGACCCGGAAATGGAGGAAAACATGCAAGTCCTACGCGCTGCATATCTGTGCTGTTAGTGCGGATATTCGTAGTTTATATTCACACCTGAAGCGAACCACACCAGAGTTTGTTTGGAAGCGAACCGAGACCCTCTTTTTCAAGTGGTCTTGGTCCTTTAATCCTCACTAGGATTCGTTTGCATGTATTTACACCTGCACAAAAGGTCCGGCCTTCCGATCGAACCCTGGTCCGTTTAAAGCAGACCAAACAGTCAGGTCTGAATACACCCTAAATCCGCTTTTGGTCCGGACCAAACAAGCGGACTAAAGGACTTTTTTGGTCTGCATACAGCCTAAAACAGGCTAAATTGGCACCCTTAAGGACCAGACTTTGTGACCCCTGGGCTAGAGAGATGATGGCAACGCTCTGTCTCAAGATGTCTGAACTCAATAAGAAACAGGAGGCCAGCGTGGGAGACAATTAGCTGTGATCGGTCGGTGCAAATGCTGCCTGTTGCTGGGGACAATTTCCGGGTTGCTACTGTGCTACTGTGGTGGCCGTTTGTCTCCCGTCGATCATCGGACACGTAACTATGGCTGCGGAACAAGAGGTTTGTACTGCTTCGTGCACCAACTGCACCCTTCTGTTAGAGAGGTTGTCCCTGCTAGAGGGACGTGTCCGCCAGTTAGAGCAAAATAGTGCGATAACAGTAGATGTGGCGGACACAGTCGCGGACTGTAGTCAGACCGCTAGCCCCGTTAGCATTAGCCCCAAGCGGCTTGCTAATCGCGAGGAGCCAGGTAAGACGCATAGGCGTCCAAAGTCATCTCGGTCTACTGGTCCTCGCACCTTGGTCATAGGTGACTCCATCACTCGAAATATCATGCTTAAAAATCCAGCCACGGTAATGTGTATTCCTGGGGGCAGAGCACCCGACATAGAAGCTAATCTTAGGGAGCTGACTCGCAATAGGACTAGTCAACAGCGTAGTTCCAACAACACTAGCTACTCTGATATAGTGATACATGTCGGTGCCAATGATGTTAGGATGAGGCAATCTGAGATCACAAAGAGAAACATAGCGAGGACTTGTGATCTCGCCAGAAAGATGAGTCGGCATCGAGTATTTGTCTCTGGCCCCCTGCCTGGGAGAGGCTCTGATGAGAGGTTTAGGAGATAAGTCTCCCTTAATCGATGGATGGCTGGGTTCTGTAAAAAGCAGGGACTGTATTTCATAGATAACTGGTCCTCCTTCTGGGGCCGCCCCGACCTGCTGAGGAAGGACGGCCTTCATCCTAACCGTGCAGGCGCCTTCACTCTTTCTAGGAATATAGATTACTGTTTGAGCCACTCATGACAGGTCACCTTAGAGCAGGCCGGAGCACAGGTGACTAGACCACCTGTCAGGATGGGTTTGGAGTTAGTTAAGTTAAAGTTAACTAGCGCTAGGCTAGACTTCCAGCATGCACATAGCTCCTTGTGTAGACTAGAGCGTCACAGTTTGATTAGTGCTACAGTACACATGAACACACTTTCTACTGAGGTGGCAGACAAATCCAATCGATCCACCCTGACCAGTATAGCTGATGATATGGTGCCTGTTTCAGATAATATTACGTGCGTACCAAATATTCACTATCAAATTCCTACGGTCGTATCGTCCCACCGCGCTAATAAACAATTGAGAGGTGATGTCAGGCCTAGAGAACACAATCTTACTTTCATTTCGTTTAAAAATCCTTTGATAAATACAAACCCTGATCAACCGATTACACTTAAACTTGGTTTTATCAATATTAGATCGCTTCATACGAGAGCAGTTCTCGTTAAAGACCTCATCACGGAACATAATCTAAATATATTTGGTCTTTGCGAGACCTGGTTAAAACCTAATGAACTGGTACCGCTTAATGAGGCCTCGCCTCCAAATTTTGTGAGATCGCATGTGGCGCGTCCTCGAAAAAAGGGTGGGGGTGTTGCCCTCATCTCAAATTCCGATCTTATATTTACGCCACGTTCGATTCACATATTTAAAACATTTGAAGTTCTCACTGTCCGATCCACCGCTTTACCGTCATTTTATCTTGCTGTTATTTACCGTCCACCTGGGGCTTACTCTGGCTTCCTGGATGAATTTTCAGAATTCGTGGCTGCTCTAGTGACAAATGCGGATAATATAATAATCATGGGCGATTTTAACGTCCACATGAATTTACTGTCAGAGCCACTTACTTCGGCGTTTCAGACTCTAATTGATACATTTGGTTTTACGCAAGCCGTACAGGTAGCAACGCATAAGAATGGTAATACCTTAAATCTGGTATTATCCCGAGGACTGGCAACCTCTAATACAACAGTACTGCCATACACTACTGTTTTGTCTGATCACTACTTAATAAAATTTGAAATTATAGTTCTTAGTCAAAGACAAGAGAGCAATCAGAATTATAGCAGCCGTAATATTAACTCCATGACTGCGACTGCGCTATCTGGGCTACTGCCACCAGCAACTGCCGTATTTCCCTCATATACCGGCTCTATTGATAATCTTACAAATGAATTCAATGCTACATTGTTAAATACCATTGACTCTGTGGCGCCGCTACGTCTGAAAACTCGCCGTAGATTGCCTACTCCGTGGTTCACAGATGAAACACGTTCGCTTAAGCAATTAAGTAGAAAGCATGAGCGCAAATGGCGTTTAACCAAACTTGAGGTTTTCCATCAGGCATGGCGCGACAGCCTCCTGAAATATAAAGATGCGCTTATCTCAAAGTCAAAAGTCAAAGTCAAAGTCCGCTTTATTGTCAGTTTCAGCAAAAACTCGTTATTTTTCGCAGGTCATTAATCTCAATAAGAACAATCCTAAATACCTATTTGATACAGTGGCAAAGCTAACACTACGCCAGCGGACCCCCGATAGCTCCTTTCACTCGGCTGACGCGTTCATGAAATTCTTTGCTCGAAAGATTGAATCCATTAGGGATGAGATAAAGATGACCATTCCGATCGCTCAGTCGGGACCGCCGATTACCGGCGCTGACGATCATGCAATAACCCTTTCAAATTTTGAAAGCGTGTCCCTCGAAAGGCTTACACAATTAGTTAGTGCGGCTAAACAAACAACATGTTTACTTGACCCGCTTCCAGCCAAACTATTTAAAGAATTATTTCAAATCTTAGGACCGTCCGTTTTAAAAATAATTAATCTGTCTGTCTCCTCTGGGATAGTGCCAACAACTTTTAAAACTGCTATCATTAAACCGCTACTTAAGCGACCAAATCTTGACCCGGACTGTCTCAGTAACTATAGGCTAGTTTCAAATCTCCCATTCATAGCAAAACTGCTTGAAAAGGTAGTAGCGCAGCAGCTTATTGATTACATGGTCACTAATAATCGATATGAATCTTTTCAGTCTGGTTTTAGAGCTAATCATTCCACTGAGACAGCACTTGCTAAAGTCACTAATGATCTCCTCATAGCTACAGATTCAAACACTTCATCGGTATTGTTACTACTCGATCTTAGTGCTGCCTTCGACACTGTTGACTTCGATATTTTATTAGAGCGTCTTAAAGATTGTGTTGGTATTTCAGGGTCAGCACTAGGCTGGTTCCATTCGTATCTATCAGACAGGACGCACCGAGTGGTCCATGGCAATGCATCCTCTGAGCTCTATAAAGTTACGTATGGTGTCCCACAGGGATCGGTACTAGGACCAATTCTGTTTAATATTTATATGACTCCGCTTGGGGACATAATACGTAAATATAATATTAGTTTTCAATGTTACGCGGATGACACCCAATTATATGTGCCGTTATCAATGACAGATCCGCGGGACTGTTGTAATCTTGAGGCATGCCTTGCGGAGATCAAGCAATGGATGTCTCTCAACTTCCTTCATCTGAACCCAGATAAAACTGAGATGTTGATAATTGGTCCAGCTCGTTATCAACATTTATTTAAGGAAACCACTATAACTCTAGATAACCGTACTATCACTCAGAGTGATACTGTAACTAATCTCGGGGTAATATTTGACCAAACGCTCTCCTTTCAAAAGCACATTAAGAATATAATGAGAATAGCATTTTTTCACCTTCGTAATATTGCTAAGATTCGCCCAATCCTCTCGACCGGTGATGCGGAAATTATTATACATGCATTTATCACGTCGCGCCTGGACTACTGTAATGCATTATTCTCTGGTCTTCCCAAGTCCAGCATCAAAAGTCTACAGTTAGTACAAAATGCTGCTGCAAGGCTGCTCTCACGGACAAGAAAATTTGATCACATTACCCCAATATTAGCCAATTTACATTGGCTCCCGGTCCATTTAAGATGTGACTTCAAGGTTCTTCTATTAACCTATAAATCATTGCATGGCTTAGCACCTTCATATTTCGTCGACTTAGTTGTTCCTTATGTTCCGCTCGTAACCTTCGTTCGCAAAACGCTAGTCTTTTAGTGTCACCGAGGGTCAAGAAAATGTCTGCAGGGGCCAGAGCATTTTCTATTCGAGCTCCAGAGCTCTGGAATGCCCTACCAATGGATATTAGAACTGCTACCTCAATAGAAACATTTAAGACAAGTTTAAAGACATATTTCTATGATATGGCCTTTAATTAACCTGTAGTAGCCGATTCGGCTGGAGTTTGTTTTTGCTCCCTTTCCCCGACCCCACTCCCCCCACCCCTTCCCAGCTGGGGAGGTGGTTAAGTGACACCCAAGCTGACGACGGCTAACTAGATTCTCATGGACCAATTCAGCATGAGGGAACTGCAGCGGATTACCCTCCTAGAGGACACTGCCAGGAGAATCGAAGGCACCTCCGACAGCTCTTTGGCCTGGACATCAACTTTTTGATTTCCATATTATGTATTTTATGTGCCCTCTTTGCATCTATTGCAGCCTGGTGATCCTGAAAGGGGGTTCCTTCCATCTGTGGTCCCTTCTCAAGGTTTCTCATTTTTCCCCTGGCAGGGGTTTTTGAGTTTTTCCTTGCCCTTTTGGGAGCCCAAGATCAGGGGATGCATTGAGAATAATTGTCAATTGATTGTCTATGTGAAGCCCTTTGAGACTGCTTGTGATTTAGGGCTATACAAATAAACTTGACTTGACAATGCCCGGGGTGCCTGTGAGATTGACGCCAACTCTTTCAAAATTGATAAAATTGTTTCTTTTATATTCAAATCAAACTGTTATACTTATTTAATTTATTATTGCTGTATTCAAATCAAACTGCTATCAATTGTTATCAAACTTCCAGTTAATTAGTCATTGCTGTATTCAAACCATATATTATCTTGTGTCAAATTTATGTCTCCTTTGTTTCTTCCTTTTTTCTTGGTTATGGTGTTATAGGCGAGTACTGCAATGAAATCCCTGGTAGAAATCGGTATGGGACTAGATAAGCAGAATTGCTTCAACTCTCTTCCCTTTTTGACAAGTCAAGTAAAACAAAATGTGAAATGAAGTTGTAATAAGTCTGTTGACTATGTACACTGCAAAAAAAAAATTCAAGGAACAGTTTTTTTTATCAGGGTATGGCATGAATTCAATTACACTTTTCTGATAAGGTTTTGGTCAGGCACGTGGAAGAGGGAGTTGTTAATCACTTTCAGCTGCACTGGTGTTGATGGAATTGACAACAGGTACACTAGAGGGGCAACAATTAGATGGTCCCCAAAACAGGACTGGTTCTGCAGGTGGAGGCCATTTCAAGGTCCTCCCTCTTGATCTTTTTTAACTGTTTTTCCACAAGTGTTGGATTTAGCAAGAGTCATTATCATGACTGGAAGCATGGCACGATTTCTTAACCCTCCTGAAGTTGCGCAGATTGTCCAACTCCTCCAGGATGACACATTCATGCGTGCTGTTGCAAGAAGATTTGATGTCTCCCAGAACAATCTCCAGAGCATGGAGGAGATTCCAGGAGAAAGGCAATTACTCTAGGAGAGCTGCACAGGGCCGTAGACGATCCTCATCCCATCAGCAGGGCCGATATCCACTGCTTTGTGCAAGGAGGAACAGGTTGAGCACTGCCCGAGCCCTACAGAATGACTTTCAACAGGCTACTGGTGTGAATGTTTTTGCCCAAACAGTCAGAAACAGACTTCACAAGGGTGGCCTCAGGGCACGACGTCCTGTAGTGTGCCCTATGCTCACTACTCAGCACCGTGGAGCTCAATTGGCATTTGCCATAGAACACCAGAATTGGCAAGTCCGCCAGTGGTTTACCCTGAGCACCTGTGATAGACGTGCAAGGGTCTGTAGAAGCCAAGGAGAGCGCTATGCTGCCTGCAACATCATTCAGCATGACCGGTTCGGTGGTGGGTCAGTGATGGTCTGGGGAGGCATTTCCATGGAGGGACGAACAGATCTCTACAGGCTAGAGAACGGCAGTCTGACTGCCATTAGGAATCGGGATGAAATCCTTGCACCCATGGTCAGACCCTACGCTGATGCAGTAGGTCCTGGGTTCCTCCTGATCCACGACATTGGCAAGAGTATGCAGACAGTATCTGGAGGATGAAGGAATTGACATAATTGAATGGCCCTCACGATTACCTGATCTAAACCTGATGGAACATAATGTTTCGGTCCATCAGACGCCGCCAGGTTGCTCGTTAGACTTTGCAGGAGCTCACTGATGCCCTTAGACAAATCTGGGAGGACATTCCACAAGACACCATCCGTCGTCTTGTTAGGAGCATGCCGCGACGTTGTCAAGCATGCATACACAAGATTTTGAAAAGAGTTTTGAATTGCAGAAATTGAATTTAGGCAAAATGGACAAGCCTACCACATCATTTTTTCACTTTGATTTTTGGGGTGTCTATATACTGAGCCCTCTGGAGGCTGAAAACCTTTCTTTCCATCAAAAGATGTGGCATCCTTTTGTTCCTGAGATATTAAACTGTCCATATCAGTATAGATATCCAACTTTTTTTTTCACCATTGAACTCTGATCTGTTTTCAAAGTGTTCCTTTAATTTTTTTGAGCAGTGTACTTGCTGAAATGAAATATATACCATAATTTTCGGACTATAAGTCGCTCAGGAGTATAAGTCGGACCAGCCATAAAATGCACAATAAAGTGAAAAAAAACATATATATGTCGCACCGGAGTATAAGTCGCACTTTTGGGGCAAATTTATTAGTCAAAATCCAACACCAAAAACAGACATGAACCAGCAACAACAGGCTAAACGATACGGTATGCTAACGTGACATATACACAAACGAGGAGCTGAGAACGGGCCTGACTTAACATTCAGAGTTATTCAAGTAAGTATTACATAAATAACACGTTTATCAAACCATCTGTGTCACTCCAATTTATTAAATCCATCGATCTTGCTTTATGTAAACGATGCCGCGTATGCGCCGCATATGCTGACGTCGGACCCGTTGTAAGTTGCATTTCTAATTATTCCACAGACCCATATAACGGTATATAAAGTACATTTCAAATAACTATCATATTACAACAATATTATCAAACCATCTGTGTCACTCCAAATCATTAAATCCATCGATCAAATTCCTCGTTCTTTATGTCAATAACGCCACGCGTGCGCTGCAGAGATGTAGTATATAACTATATTGTAGCGTGAACAAAGTACCAGGAAAGACGTGGGTTTTGGTAAACGGCTCTTTATTTATCAAAACAAGAGTTCAACGAGCCAACAACTACTGAATTTCCAGCCACGGAGGTGGAAGAGAGCTCCATAAAATTGGACCGGGCGTGCGTAAAAGCCATGTCCGAGCCCCATCCACCGTCCCCGGACAGCCACCCGGCCGAGCGCCGGCTCCCGACTTCCATCCACGTAGGTGAAAGAGAGCTCCCGTCGAGAAGGATTGGGCGTGCGTAAAAACCATAAAGGTTTTTCAAAACTTCTGTGTCACTCCAAATCATTAAATCCTTCAAACTCTTCGTCCTCCGTCTCACTTACAAACAAAGCCGCTAATGATGCCGATAGTACGTGGGGCCCTTCGTCATCTTCGTCATCCTGTGATCGAATCATTTTCCTTTAACTAAACAACCGCCGCGCGGCACGGGTGACGTCACTTGCAGTTCAAATGACAGTAATCCCTTGCTACATCGCGGTTCGTTTATCGTGGTTTCACTACATCGCGGATCTTTGAATTTTGAAAATTTGTGAAAAAAAATCACATATAAGTTGCTCCTGAGTATAAGTCGCCCCCCCACCCAAACTATGACTAAACCGCGACTTAGTCAGAAAATTACGGTATATATAATGTTGCCTTTAAGTAATTTTGCATGGTGAAGGTCTTTTTACATCCCTCATGCTGTCTAAGTTTTCATTCTTATGTAACTAACAAAAACAGTAAACAACGACCACTGTAAGGCTAGAGTTAACAAATGGTCCATTATCAAGAGGACTCAACAGCACTAGTTAAGAATATTCTCTACTTGTTGATGTCATCATTAAACATACTCTGTCCATAATTTATTCATATCCACGTGACACGGCGGCAAAATATTGGAAAGGAAAACATGCTTTTAATGTGATGTACCTTTTTTGAGAAAGACATGCAGAGAAAGCTCATGCTGCTATTCTTATCCCTGTAATGCAGTAGTCTCTCCTTTTGTAGCCTTCACTGAGAACATTAACATTCAGTTAACGTAATTCTGTTTTACTGCTGGGTAAAACCTTTTGGTATAACTGTTTTGATATTGAATGTACAAACTGATTTTATGATCCCACTGAAAATTCTTCTCCAATAAAACTTGAAAAACAGATGTTATCCATTGGGTGTGAAAATCTTCACAGGTGCATTACCGTGTTCCAACCACTCGAGCCAGGGGCACTAGCATGCATTTCTACTTTTAAGATCGAGAGCGTGGATGCATGTTTTCTGTTTTTCTTGACTAACAATTGATCTTGAAGCCAATGAAACGCATCCGAATTAACACATGACGGCGTGAGATGTACTTGGAATAGCCAAACTTTAATTGGTTTCTATCATCACTCAGCCGGGCACAATCCTGACCACATTGTTGAATAATACTGAGGAAATAGCAACGAACCAAATCAACTAAAAAGATCTTCAATGGAGCTCAACTTGCATATTTCAATGGTGATGTTGATACCTTTAATAACAATATTGAAAAGGTGGCAAGAGCAATCAAAGTTTGTAGAGGTCATTGAACTGCATTCATTATGCAGCCAGAGACTTCGTTGTATGAGTGGCCAGTCATTGATAACAGAACTTTCCTGGCTGTGTAAGGCAACAACTAAATCACCTTTCTGTTCAACAGGTTGTAGCCTTTCAAAGAAGGCACTCAACACAACACCTTCAAAAACAAATGGACCTCTGTAAAGGTGTCCATCCAAAACATCACCCGATAAATTAATACAAGTGGCATGGTAGCCAGGTTTAGTAACATTTTCTGCCTTTATGATATAACCCACTTCAACCAGCTGTTTGAAGCAAATTAAGTGAGACTGGCAGCGCAATTTGATCACAAAATAATTGGAGCTATGAGCAGATGGTGGACAGCTGGATAGTTCAAGAGGCTATCCTTTGAGAAAACATCTCGTTGTAGATCGGGATGAAAATGACCCTTTGAATTTCCTTGCTCCTCATTCATTCATCTTCTGAACCACTTAGCCTCACGAGAGGAGCCTATCTCATGAGTGTGCTGGAGCCTGTTTCAGCAGTCTTTGGGCCCCAGCCAATAGAGCAATCTATTACAACAGCATACAATCTATGGACAATTTGCAGTGGCCAAAGGGCCTACGATGCATGTTTTGGGAATGTGGAAGGAAAGTGGAGCACAGAGAGGGTCATGACAAACAGTGAAAGTGTTAAATATTTGCCAACTTACACATTTAAAAGTGATAACTGACTTTTAAGAATTTCTCAATTGTCACTTTTCTTTTTTATCTGTGCATATTTTGCATACTTTGTTTCAAGTTTACCTCACATTAAATGGTTCATTTAAATCTTTATGATACAATACATATTCAAATCACCGGCTTATCCTGTAAATGTTTGGTGTTTGGGGTCAAATGTAAGAAATTCTAATTTGATACTGACCACCCTAATCCCCGCAAAAATAAAAACATGCAAAAAACTATCAAAGATTAAGAAAATTTGTTGAGCCATTAACATCGCATATTCAACACTGAATTGGTTAATATCTTTGAAATATGACACACTCAAAGGTGGACTGACCAGTAGTATAAATTTGTGGAAAAATTATTAAGTTGACCAAAAAGTGACAAAAAAATTTGGCCCAACGCCAGCGATATACAGGGCTAGTGTTAGTTTTGGCAGGGGCACCACAGCTTAATGTGGGGACCTGTTCCATGGAACACAACACAATACAGCAGCGGTCCCCAACTTTTTTAGCACCTAGGACCAGTTATTGTCAGACAATATTTTAACGGACCGGCTTTTAAGGTGTGGCGGATAAATACAACAAAATAAAACGATACAACCGGCATAATAACAACAATATAGTGGAGACATGGAAGGCTGGAATGCCGGCAGAGCAGGACGACGAGGCAATCTGACGAGCCGGTCATCAAGTGGGCGTAGTGCGTCGTTGAAGGAGACAGGGGCATAGGAGAATGCTCGTGGTCGGGGACAGGCAGAAGGTCAACCCAAAAGAGCAGATCAGATAATAATTAGGTGTCAAAAAGTGGGAGGAATAAATTGTTTAATAATAATAATAATAATAATAAGAAGAAGAAGAAGAAGAAAAAAAATAAAGTAGAATAACAATAGTGTGAAGGCCTTTGCCTTCACACTAATAACATGCTTTCTCGTGATGTGCATTCCAGTTCTTTTAGGTGAAGTGAATCTTTAGAATCAGTCACTCAAAAGATTTGCTCAGATAATTCGTTCAATGAATCGTCCCCCCCCACACACACTCATCTGTTTTGTTTTTTACAACATCCCATGGAAACGACCCATACACATCAAACAATACAACCCCCCATTATTATATACAATAATAATTGGCTCGGGTAATTAACACATTTCTTTCTATAATACAACACTGATCGGTTGGCAACTGTCTCTCACCCGGTCGTGAACGGTAAGTTGCGTCACTGATTCGTTCGTGAACGGGAAAATACGGCACTGACTCTAAAGTCCCTCTTCCATCTATCACTCGCTGCTGATTGGTCGTTAGTGAAGATTCACGAATGAGTGACAGACAGGATTGCCGCTATGCCATTGCCAGCCGACACACGTTATGCCGACATCCATCCATTTTCTGAACCGCTTAGTTCCCACGGGGGTCGCCGGGGTGCAGGAGCCTATCCCAGCCGCCATCGAGCAGTAGGCGGGGGACACCCTGAACTGGTTGGTTGCCAACCAATCGCAGGGCACACAGAGACGAACAACCATTCGCACTCGCACTCACACCTAGGGACAATTTGGTGTGCTCAATCGGCCTATCAAGCATGTTTTTGGGATGTGGGAGGAAACCGGAGTGCCCGGAAAAACCCACGCGGACACAGGGAGAACATGCAAACTCCACAAATGGAGAGCCGGAGGTGGAATCGAACCCACACCCTCCTAACTGTGAGGCGGACCTGCTACTCAGTGCACCACCGAGCCGCCTGTTATGCCGACATTGATGTTTTAATTTTGTATTTGTTGGCTTGTAGTTGATGGTGTTATTATATCGAATGTGTTTGTGTTTGAAAAAAAGGTTGAAATAAAACGTAATGAAAAGAAAACGTGGGTCCCCCTTCCAATGGGCTCACCGCCTATAGGAGGGGCCAAAGGGGTCGGGTGCATAGCGAGCTGGGCGGCGGCCAAAGGCGGGGACCTTGGCGGTCCGATCCCCGGCTGCAGAGGCTGGCTCTAGGGACATGGAATGTCACCTCTCTGGCTGGAAAGGAGCCCGAGCTGGTGTGTGAGGCAGAAAGGTTCCGACTAGACATAGTCGGACTTGCCTCCACACATAGTTTGGGCTCTGGTACAAGTCCCCTCGAGAGGGGCTGGACTCTCTTCCACTCTGGAGTTGCCCACGGTGAGAGGCGTCGAGCAGGTGTTGGCATACTTATTGCCCCCCGGCTGGGCGCCTGCACATTGGGGTTCACCCCGGTGAGCGAGAGGGTAGCCTCCCTCCGCCTTCGGGTGGGGGGACGGGTCCTGACTGTTGTTTGTGTCTATGCACCGAACGGCAGCTCAGAGTACCCACCCTTCTTAGAGTCGCTGGAGGAAGTGCTGGAGAGCGCTCCTTCTGGGGACTCCATCGTTCTACTGGGTGACTTCAATGCTCACGTGGGCAATGACAGTGAGACCTGGAAGGGCGTGATTGGGAGGAACGGCCCCCCCGATCTGAACCCGAGCGGTGTTCTATTATTGGAATTCTGTGCTCGACACGGATTTTCTATAATGAACACCATGTTCAAGCATAAGGGTGTCCATGTGTGCACTTGGCACCAGGACACCCTAGGCCGCAGTTCGTTGATCGACCTTGTAGTCGTGTCATCGGATTTGCGGCCGCATGTTTTGGACACTCGGGTGAAGATCTGTCAACTGATCACCACCTGGTGGTGGGTTGGCTCCGATGGTGGGGGAAGATGCCGGTCCGACCTGGCAGGCCCAAACGCTCTGTGAGGGTCTGCTGGGAACGTCTGGCAGAATCCCCTGTCAGGAAGAGCTTCAACTCCCACCTCCGGCAGAGCTTTTTCCACGTCCCGGGGGAGGCGGGGGACATTGAGTCCGAGTGGACCTTGTTCCGCGCCTCCATTGTTGAGGCAGCCGACCGGAGCTGTGGCCGTAAGGTTGTTGTGTCGTGGCGGCAATCCCCGAACCCGGTGGTGGACACCGGCGGTAAGGGATGCCGTCAAGCTGAAGAAGGAGTCCTATAGGGCCTTTTTGGCCTGCGGGACTCCGGAGGCAGCTGACAGGTACCGGATGGCCAAGCGGAACGCGGCTTCGGCGGTTGCTGAGACAAAAACTCGGGCGTGGGAGGAGTTTGGCGAGGCCATGGAGAATGACTTCCGGACGGCTTCGAGGAAATTCTGGTCCACCATCCGGCGTCTCAGGAGGGGGAAGCAGTGCACGGTCAACACTGTTTACAGTGGAGATGGTGTGCTGCTGACCTCGACTCGGGATGTTGTGAGTCGGTGGGGGGAATACTTCGAAGACCTCCTCAATTCCACCGACACGCCTTCCATTGTGGAAGCAGGGCCTGGGGACTCTGAGGCGGACTCTCCAATCTCGGAGGTCGAGTCACTGAGGTAGTTAAAAAACTCCTCGGTGGCAAGGCCCCGGGGGTGGATGAGATCCGCCCGGAGTTCTTAAAGGCTCTGGATGTTGTGGGGCTGTCGTGGCTGACACGCCTCTACAGCATTGCGTGGACATCGGGGACGGTGCCTCTGGATTGGCAGACTGGGGTGGTGGTTCCCCTCTTTAAGAAGGGGGACCGGAGGGTGTGTTCCAATTACAGGGGAATCACACTCCTCAGCCTCCCTGGTAAGGTCTATTCAGGGGTGCTGGAGAGGAGGATCCGTCGGGAGGTCGAACCTTGGATTCAGGAGGAGCAGTGTGGCTTTCGTCCTGGCCGTGGAACAGTGGACCAGCTCTACACCCTCGGCAGGATCCTCGAGGGTGCATGGGAGTTCGCCCAACCAGTCCACATGTGTTTTGTGGACTTGGAGAAAGCGTTCGACCGTGTCCCTCGGGAGGTTCTCTGGGGGGTGCTTCGGGAGTACGGGGTGCCGAGCCAACTGATAAGGGTGGTTCGGTCCCTGTATCACCGATGCCAGAGTTTGGTCCGCATTTCCGGCAGTAAGTCGGATTCGTTCCCAGTGAGGGTTGGACTCCGCCAAGGCTGCCCTTTGTCACCGATTCTGTTCATAATTTTTATGGACAGAATTTCTAGGCGCAGCCGAGGCGTTGAGGGGTTCCGGTTTGGGGACCTCAGCATCGCGTCACTGCTTTTTGCAGATGACGTGGTGCTGTTGGCTTCTTCAGTCCGTGATCTCCAGCTCTCACTGGAGCGGTTCGCAGCCGAGTGTGAAGCGGTCGGGATGAGGGTCAGCACCTCCAAATCCGAGTCCATGGTCCTCGGTCGGAAAAGGGTGGAATGCCCTCTCCGGATCGGAGATGAGATCCTGCCCCAAGTGGAGGAGTTCAAGTATCTTGGGGTCTTGTTCACGAGTGAGGGCAGGATGGAGCGCGAGATCGACAGGCGGATCGGTGCAGCATCGGCAGTAATGCGGACTCTGTACCGGTCCGTCGTGGTGAAGAGAGAGCTGAGCCAAAAGGCAAAGCTCTCGATTTACCGGTCGATCTACGCTCCTACCCTCACCTATGGTCACGAGCTATGGGTCGTGACCGAAAGAACGAGATCCAGGATACAAGCGGCTGAAATGAGTTTCCTCCGCAGGGTGTCCGGGCTCTCCCTTAGAGATAGGGTGAGAAGCTCGGTCATCCGGGAGAGACTCGGAGTAGAGCCGCTGCTCCTCCACGTTGAGAGGAGCCAGATGAGGTGGCTCGGGCATCTCATCAGGATGCCTCCTGGACGCCTCCCTGGGGAGGTGTTCCGGGCATGTCCCACCGGTAGGAGACCCCGGGGTCGACACAGGACGCGCTGGAGAGACTACGTCTCTCGGCTGGCCTGGGAACGCCTTGGGATCCCCCGGGATGAGCTGGAGGAAGTGGCTGGGGAGAGGGAGGTCTGGGAGTCCCTCCTAAAGCTGCTGCCCCCGCGACCCGACCCCGGATAAGCGGAAGAAGATTCTGATTCTGATTCTGATTCATATCTTTATTTCGAACATCCAAAACAAAAAGAAAATTAAGCAAAACAGATAGCACTTGAAGTGCCATATATAAGTCCATACAACAAACAAAAAAATAAACCAACAAACAGAAAGAATAATTATTTTAAATAAAATAAATAATAATAATAATAATACATAAATAAATAGACCAATAAAGAATGCTCGAAAAGGAGTAGGAGGAAGCATAGCTTTTTAGATTCCTACCCCTTTTTCACTTTATCCATTAAACCAGTGATTCAACATATACTGTAATTCTACCACAGAACGCAAGTAGACACACTTGCCTACCCCTTTTTCACTTTATCCATTAAACCAGTGATTCAACATATACTGTAATTCTACCACAGAACGCAAGTAGACACACTTTCACACTTATTTTCTGTTTCATTTTTACTTGCATGTAGCCCTTTGGCACTTTTAGCCTTTGTACTCGCTAAACAACATATTTTTGTACATTCTTTTAAACTGGTGGATATTTGGACTTTGCTTGAGTTCCTCACTTAGATTGTTCCATAGTTTGACCCCGGTTATAGTGATACAAAAACGTTTTAAGGTTGTTCTTATGTTTAAGATTTCGAAGACCTCCTCAAGATGAAGGTGAAGAAGAAGTAAAACGTAATGTTATAAAATTTGTTGTAAAATTTGTTAATTTTGGGAACACATATACATATTTTCATATAAAGCAGTTAACCAAATGTCTGATTTTTATGTTTTGATTGGCGAATATAAAAACAAGGAATAAAACACTAGACAAGTTGTAACATAAATGTTTATCAAAATAATAATAATAATAATAGATAATAATAAAAGTACATCTCAAACCAGCAATCTAATGTGAAACTGCAGTCGATATATTGAATAACAATATTTAGACATATATATGCATATACGTTATTTAAAACCTACTATAAGTAAATCGTAAATCGACATGCTGGCTTACATAGTTCACGCCAGGATACGCAACTGATCCGTTGATGCACGAGAAGGCAGTTCACTCATTGGCTCGGTCGGAAACGAGAAAGTCAAGTTTCGTTCCCTCACTGATTCGTTCACTCACAGATTCGTTCGTTGGTGAACGGAAAATGCAATTCACGACTCGTTCGTGAACGGGAAGTTACGTCATTTTCTTCAAGTCAAGTCAAGTCAAGTTTATTTGTATAGCCCTAAATCACAAGCGGCAAGGAAAAACTCAAAAACCCCTCCAGGGGAAAAATGAGAAACCTTGAGAAGGGACCACAGATGGAAGGATAAAAAAGTGGATGTCCAGGCCAAAGCGAAGAGCTGTCGGAGGTGCCTTCGATTGTCCTGGCCTTGTCCTCTAGGAGGGTATTCCGCTGCAGTTCCCTCACGCTGAATTGGTCCACGAGAATCTGGATAGCCGTCATCAGCTTGGGTGTCACCTAACCACCTCCCCAGCCGGGGAGGGGTGGGGGGAGTGGGGTCGGGGAGAGGGAGCAAAACAAACTCCAGCCGAATCGGCTACTACAGGTTAATTAAAGGCCATATCATAGAAATACGTCTTTAAACGTGTCTTAAATGTTTCTACTGAGGTAGCAGTTCTAATATCCATTGGCAGGGCATTCCAGAGCTCTGGAGCCCGAATAGAAAATGCTCTAGCCCCTGCAGACATTTTCTTGGCCCTCTGTGTCACTAAAAGACTAGCGTTTTGCGAACGAAGGTTACGAGACGGAACATAAGGAACAACTAAGTCGACGAGATATGAAGGCGCTAAGCCATGCAATGATTTATAGGTTAATAGAAGAACCTTGAAGTCACATCTTAAATGGACCGGGAGCCAGTGTAAATTGGCTAATATTGGGGTAATGTGATCAAATTTTCTTGTCCGTGAGAGCAGCCTTGCAGCAGCATTTTGTACTAACTGTAGACTTTTGATGCTGGACTTGGGAAGACCAGAGAATAATGCATTACAGTAGTCCAGGCGCGACGTGATAAATGCATGTATAATAATTTCGGCATCACCGGTCGAGAGGATTGGGCGAATCTTAGTAATATTACGAAGGTGAAAAAATGCTATTCTGGTTATATTCTTAATGTGCTTTTGAAAGGAGAGCGTTTGGTCAAATATTACCCCGAGATTAGTTACAGTATCACTCTGAGTGATAGTACGGTTATCTAGAGTTATAGCGGTTTCCTTAAATAAATGTTGATAACGAGCTGGACCAATTATCAACATCTCAGTTTTATCTGGGTTCAGACGAAGGAAGTTGAGAGACATCTATTGCTTGATCTCCGCAAGGCATGCCTCAAGATTACAACAGTCCCGCGGATCTGTCATTGATAATGGCATATATAATTGGGTGTCATCCGCGTAACATTGAAAACTAATATTATATTTACGTATTATGTTCCCAAGCGGAGTCATATAAATATTAAATAGAATTGGTCCTAGTACCGATCCCTGTGGGACACCACACGTAACTTTATAGAGCTCAGAGGACGCATTGCCATGGACTACTCGGTGCGTCCTGTCTGATAGATACGAATGAAACCAGCCTAGTGCTGACCCCGAAATACCAACACAACCTTTAAGACGCTCTAATAACATATTGAAGTCAACAGTGTCGAAGGCAGCACTAAGATCGAGTAGTAACAATACCGATGAAGTATTTGAATCCATAGCTAAGAGGAGATCATTAGTGACTTTAGCAAGTGCTGTCTCAGTGGAATGATTAGCTCTAAAGCCAGACTGAAAAGATTCATATCGATTATTAGCGACCATGTAATCAATAAGCTGCTGCGCTACTACTTTTTCAAGCAGTTTTGCTATGAATGGGAGATTTGAAACTGGCCTATAGTTACTGAGACAGTCCGGGTCAAGATTTGGTCGCTTAAGTAGCGGTTTAATAATAGCGGTTTTAAAGGCTGTTGGCACTATCCCAGAGGAGATAGACAGATTAATTATATTTAAAACGGACGGTCCTAAGATTTGAAATAATTCTTTAAATAGTTTGGTTGGAAGCGGGTCAAGTAAACATGTTGTTTGTTTAGCCGCACTAACTAATTGTGTAAGCCTTCCGAGGGACACGCTTTTAAAATTTGAAAGGGTTATTGCATGATCGTCGGCGGTCCCGACTGAGTGATCGGAATGGTCATCTTGATCTCATCCCTAATGGATTCAATCTTTCTTCTTCTTTTTGTTTTACGGCGAGGTGGCACCAGCTTCAATGGGCATCACCGACATCTACTGGTTGAAGTCATATGAACTGAAAAAAGAATGAATCACTTTAGGAAGTGATACGTTCACTCTCGTTCATTGAAAAGATTCGTTCTTTTGAACGAATCGTTCACTCGCGAGCCAACACTAATGCTTTCGCTACACACTGTGAGCGAATCAGGAAACAGGAATCGCGGTACACATTGGATCAGGCAAACAAGAACCAGGTGGCAGTCATACGTGTATTGAGGCAACCAAACCACCGCAGACTGACGGGCTTGTGGGGTTTAAATGCACGCCCTAATCAGACAGTAACAAGGGCACAGTTGGCAGCGATCAGCACTGATTAGCGTGTGCGGACCAGCGCCAGGGCGCGTTAGCCGGCCAGCACGGCTAGAGCAGAGCAGAGCCATGACATGTTTACTGTAGTTTAGACTGACTTTTAGAAACATTCTTTAGGGCTTCACTAAAACTCACAAAGTCAGTTTAATTTTAAAATGTTTTAAAAAGTTTAAAAATACAATAAAATGTTTAAAAATACGGATATTGATTCCACATCGCGGATTTTCACCTATTGCTTGGAACTGAAGAGGGAACAACAGCAATGTGGACATGTTCTATTAGGGTGGACTATCTCTGTACAGTATGATGCTCATATATGTACAATTCTTTTATTATTTTATGCAACCAAACTGCTCAATCAGAACACAAATACAACACACATTACTGTATGAACACACACACATAGGCAAACGCACACACTGGGGGGGGGTGGGGCCCCCCACACTCAGGTACGAAATGGTCTTGTGACAAGTTCCCGCCTCAGGGCCGAAATGGTCATGTGACAAGTTTCCGCCTTTCCAGACAGTATAAAACAAGCTGACCTGGAGACAGAAGTTGTTGTTTCATCTGCTGCCGTGCCTTGTGTATTGGCCGCCATTAAACAACCCAAGATCTTGCCAATAAAGAACCAACTCTAAACTCTACACCTTTGCTTTCCTGGCTCAACAACGGACATCCCGCACAACACGCAACAGAACCAATTATCAGCAATAAACAAGGGATCATTGTTGTCATATGCTTTAGAAATAAAAACGAGTTTGCAGAATGGCTTTATTTTGTAATATACGATACCAGATCTACCTTGTATGCCGACACCCAACTTTCTGTCTGGCTTGTGTGATTCCTTCAGCTTCATGAAAATACGCATGCGACTTCCAGCACCTTGAAAAATGTAATCCTTCCGAAAACCTTACGGAGCTCTGCATACAGTCCACATACACATCGCATCTGCTGTTAATTGACACAGAGGGCTCAACACATCTCTAATGCATCCGCTCCGCAGTCTGTGTTAATTAGGTGTTACAGACAGGCTTTGTCACATCATGTTTGCAGACGTAAAAAAAGTTCCAAAATGTTCGGTATGACACTTGGCGTCATGTGTCAACAATAAACGGTTGGCGGCAGCGAGCGCTGTTCTGCTTGAAGCCATTCTTGCACAGTGAAAACATACAGGAGGCGTGCCAGGCACTTGAGAGGAATGGTGTTTCTTCAGTAGACAAGCTTTACTTGCCTTTAAGAGAGAGTGGGCAAGCTTCTTCTTTTTAAATATCGATGCTAAAAGTAAATGGTATCAAGGCTTTTTGTCACAAGGTTAGTCCCAGTTCTAGTCGATTCTTGATGTCAACCCTACCCTGTGACAATGAGGTATAGAAAATGAATGGGTAGCTACATTATATTTTCATGAAATTATTTTTTTCATCTACTGTTTTTAAGACACATTTTTGGGCTTTGTGAAAATGGTAACATTTCTCTTACACAACCCACTTGAATTAGTGTTTTTAGTTAACTATGTATTCTATTTTAAAGTTACAAAACAAAGTCGTTCAACAGCGTGAAATAAGGTTTTATTTCACTGGAGGCAACAATCCTCAGAGAAGCCTGTGTGGTTTAGATAAGCAAGCGTACTGTCAACTCAGCACCTTGCTTAAGTGGTAAGAAACAGCCCAAATCAATACATCATTAATCATCAGTTTAATGTGGCCAAGCCCATCGTGGACAAGCATTAAAATGGAGGGATTATCGCAAGAAGAAATTAGGTTGATGGCTTGCATAGGAAGTTCGAAAGCTTCAACTGATAATCCAGATAAATGATGAGTGAAAAATCTGTTCAAGAATTGAACACCAAACAGATGGATTGCTCAAGGCTGTGTTTGTTTATGTTTATTTATGCACTGACATGATGCGTCTCCAGGCAAACTAGGCATTTATGTGATAGCATTTTTTTCCCATGACTTTTAAATGTTAAAAAAGCTTTCATCATGTGAGTGCATTCAAGTATTTACCAATTCAGGCAACTAAATGGATATTCATACACCTCTGACACAGAGAACAAGAGACATTCACATAACAGAAGCAATTCTTTGTGTTTATTGTACTTTGTACAGTAACTAAATCCAATTACCGGTTTATGTAATGTTCAGTAAATAGATGCGTGAACTCTCCACGATTGTCTGTAAGCATTTGGAAACAAAACGAAATTAACTAATGCATCCTGCTGGATATGATTTCGATGGAGAATTTCTGCTTTACATTCTACATTATAGCTATAAATTCTACATACAAACATTTGAAAATATTTCCCGTCCGTCTGTCTTGGCTTGCTATTTCCACTGTTCTACTACTATCATACTTTACCAATTTTAAAATCAAAGCAGAACTCTGACATTATACATACCTTCACAGTTTATCTACTTTTGCTCTATAGGTATACATTTTGCATGAAATGTGTCAGCCTTTGGAACATGTCACTTGTCGTGACTTCCCACGTGAGTGCCAATGGAATGAAAGAGAAGGATTTCTCAACTGCCACAAGAAATCGAGCAGGAGCTCAAGCAAGAAGCTGGAGTGGTGCAGTTGTCTTATGTATTTATTCACTCTCGTGATTCCCTTGAGTGACACCCGAGTGAGCCCCTTTAGTAAAGTGTATTTATGACTGCAGATTATTCCGCTAAAACTGAAGAAAAAGGCAGACTGTAAGAGTAAATTGCCTTTTTAATAGTACCTTTCTACCGCTAAAATATTTTACTCAAAAGGCTTTAGAGCATTCATCCATTTACAAAATGATTAATGATGATGGTATTTACATATTACAATGGAAGGAAAGTTAACTGCTCTTTCACACACTTATGTTCAAGAAAGCCTTCACAGGGCTACGGAGGAATTGTGGAATTCATCTGCAAATCATGACTTGTGAGATAAAAAATAAAGAAAAAATAGATATGCTTCAAGAATCTTTTCATCTTGTATCATCTGTCCAGCATGCTCTCTATCCCACGTAACCTGTTTAAGATTACAAGTGATCGGCCTTTCCCATGTAACATTGGGCCAGAAGCAGGAAGCACCCTGGTTTTGTTAGCAGTCAATCACAGGACATGTCTAGATTTTTCAGGGGGAATCATGTCACCAGTGCTGGAATTGGTGTATTTAATCATGCACTAATAATTGTAATAAAAAAAGATCTAGGTTTCTTGCAAGGATGGAGAACTAGGTGGATTTTCTGGTACTTGTGTCCGCAAATAACTTCATGTGCGCTTATGTCTCCTAATGGAGGTAGCAATGTCCTACTTGCTCCATTAGCCCAACATCATTAGCCTCGACTCATCTACTCTGGATAATGGAGTGCATACTGATACTCCATATAGAGGTCAGAGAAATATCGATACAATTTTGCCACAATGTGAGTGTAACTTAAAGCACAGGGTGGGGGGGGGGGGGGGATATGTGTAAGACACAGGTGCCAGATACGGCCCGCCACATCATTTTATGTGGCCTGCGAGGACAAATTGTGCATCAAATTTGTGTGTCGAGTAGTTGTAGTTGTTGGCTCGTTGAACTCTTGTTTTGTTAAATAAAGAGCCGTTTACCAAACCCACGTCTTTCCTGGTACTTTGTTAACGCTACAATATAGTTACTATATACTAGATCTCTGCAGCGCACGCGCGGCGTTGTTGACATAAGGAAGGAGGAATTTGATCGATGGATTTAATGATTTGGAGTGACACAGATGGTTTGATAATATTGTTATATGATAGTTATTTGAAATATACTTTATATATCGTTATATGGGTCTGTGGAATAATTAGAAATGCAACTTACAACGGGTCCAACGTGAGCATATGCGGCGCATATGCGGCATTGTTTACATAAACCACGATCGATGGATTTAACGAATTGGAGTGACACAGATGGTTTGATAAACGTGTTATTTATGTAATACTTACTTGAATAACTGAATGTTACGTCAGGCCCGTTCTTAGCTCCTCGTTTGTGTATATGTCACGTTAGCATACCGTATTGTTTAGTTGTTGTTTGTTGTTGAGTAATCCGAGGAGGAGGTGAGCAGCCACCAGGGGGAGCCAGCCGAGGAGAGGGAGAGGCGCCCCCCCAACCTCCGCAGCGCTGACCCCACCTCCTTCCCAGAGGCGCCCACGCCTCCCTCAATCATCCAATATTTGTTACCAGCAGCCAACATCAACATCCTTACCATCGAGCGCCACATTTCAATCCTTTCACACATCCTTAACAGCAGACAATGCCTCCAATCTGGTCACCAATTTAGCCTCAGTCCTTTGCAACAACGCCACCACATCCGTGTTGCGTTTCCCAGGGGGGAAATGCCCAGACCTCTGAGAGTCCCTTATCCAATCAGTCGATTTTTGACGTGCTTCTCTGGTGGGAAATTCTCCACATGAATTGCCACCACGGCATCAAATTGAGCCTGCACACTTCCATTCCCGTGGGAGTGCCTCCAGGTCAAACCAGTCTCCCCTTAGATCAAATTCTCCTTCCATATTGCGTATGTAATTAGAGGTTGCACTATCAATAACCCTCAACAAACGCAACACTATCCACGTATCTAGGATATATCCAAACAAGTACCAACAGCCCAACAGGACTGTTCAGGGCCAACGCTTTATTGTCCATCTTGCTCTATAGTCAAAGAAACAACGCCCTATAGACGCCCCCCCAACACAGGTGAGGCCTCTCACACGCAAGTACTCAAAACTCCTTCACAAACGAGTGACAATAAACCCTCCCCCACCCACACACACACACATTAGTGGACACAATGGACAATAGAAAGGCACAGGTGACACACCCAGGGAGCACACTCCAGCAGTCCTTTCACAAGCAAATTACAAGAATCACGCACCCCCCCTTTCACACTCCAACGTCCGTGGAGACAAAGAAAGATGGAGATGCACAGGTGAGACACCTGGGGATCACGCCGCAGTAGGCCTTTCACAAGCAAATTAAAACAATCACGCACAGCTCTCTCACTCACATTAAAATATCGCAGGGGGGGAAACGCCGCAGCCAACTGATCACACCATCACATTAAAAAATTGGCGGGAGAAAACGCTGTGGCCAAACGATCACACAATGAGGAATCCTGTTTACCAATTGTTTATCTCAAACAACCCAAACACCGTTCCACAAGTCGTAAACCTCGAAATTAATCGAGATCGCAAAAACGCACTACAGAGGAATTCCGTTCTCAAAAGTTTATTCCAAACAACCCAAACACCGTTCCACAAGGGGTAAAACCTAAAAATTAATCGAGATCGCAAAAACGCAACGCCGAGGAATCCTGTTTTTATCTCAAACAACACAAACAACATTCCACATATACCCCAACAAAGGAACAACTCCTGTCCACACCCGTCCACTTTATTCTACTAGAACAAGTTCATGTGCACAAACCCGTTCAACTCACGGCAAAATACGCTTAGCGCCAGACAGGGCAATGCCACCACGGTGCGGAGGTCGCAGTTGCGCGGGATGTCCGATGTTGAGCCAGGGAAACAAAGATGTGAAGTATAGAGTTGGTTCTTTATTGGCAAGATCTTGGGTTGTTTAATGGCGGCCAGTACACAAGGCACAGCAGCAGATGAAACAAAAACTTCTGTCTCCAGGTCAGCTTGTGTTATAATGTCCGGAAAGGCGGGAACTTGTCACATGACCATTTCGTACCTGAGTGTATGGGGGGCCCCTCCGTGAGTCGTCACCTTATCGTGGTGGAGGGGTTTGCGTGCCCCTATGATCCTAGGAGCCATGTTGTCTGGGGCTTCATGTCCCTGGTAGGGTCACCCATGGCAAAAGGGTCCTAGGTGAGGGGCCAGACAAAGCACGGCTCAGAAGACCCCATATGATGAAAAAGATATATGGATTTCGTTTTCCCTCGCCCGGACGCGGGTCACCGGAGCCCCTCTCTGGAGTCAGGCCTGGAGGTGGGGCTCGAAGGCGAGCGCCTGGTGGACGGGCCTTCGCTCATGGGGTCCGGTCGGGCATAGCCCGAAAAGAAGACATGGGTCCCCCTTCCAATGGGCTCACCACCTATAGGAGGGGCCAAAGGGGTCGGGTGCATAGTGAGCTGGGCGGCGGCCAAAGGCGGGGACCTTGGCGGTCCGATCCCCGGCTGCAGAGGCTGGCTCTAGGGACTTGGAATGTCACCTCTCTGGCTGGAAAGGAGCCCGAGCTGGTGTGTGAGGCAGAAAGGTTCCGACTAGACATAGTCGGACTTGCCTCCACACATAGTTTGGGCTCTGGTACAAGCCCTCTCGAGAGGGGCTGGACTCTCTTCCACTCTGGAGTTGCCCACAGTGAGAGGCGTCGAGCAGGTGTTGGCATACTTATTGCCGCCCGGCTGGGCGCCTGCACATTGGGGTTCACCCCGGTGAGCGAGAGGGTAGCCTCCCTCCGCCTTCGGGTGGGGGGACGGGTCCTGACTGTTGTTTGTGTCTATGCACCGAACGGCAGCTCAGAGTACCCACCCTTCTTAGAGTCCCTGGAGGAAGTGCTGGAGAGCGCTCCTTCTGGGGACTCCATCGTTCTACTGGGTGACTTTAATGCTCACGTGGGCAATGACAGTGAGACCTGGAAGGGCGTGATCGGGAGGGACGCCCCCCCGATCTGAACCCGAGCGGTGTTCTATTATTGGACTTCTGTGCTCGACACGGATAATGAACACCATGTTCAAGCATAAGGGTGTCCATGTGTGCACTTGGCACCAGGACACCCTAGGCCGCAGTTCGTTGATCGACCTTGTAGTCGTGTCATCGGATTTGCGGCCGCATGTTTTGGACACTCGGGTAAAGAGAGGGGCGGAGCTGTCAACTGATCACCACCTGGTGGTGGGTTGGCTCCGATGGTGGGGGAAGATGCCGGTCCGACCGGGCAGACCCAAACGCTCTGTGAGGGTCTGCTGGGAACGTTTGGCAGAATCCCCTGTCAGGAAGAGCTTCAATTCCCACCTCCGGCAGAGCTTTTCCCACGTCCCGGGGGAGGCGGGGGACATTGAGTCCGAGTGGACCTTGTTCCGCGCCTCCATTGTTGAGGCAGCCGACCGGAACTGTGGCCGTAAGGTTGTTGGTGCCTGTCGTGGCGGCAATCCCCGAACCCGCTGGTGGACACCGGCGGTAAGGGATGCTGTCAAGCTGAAGAAGGAGTCCTATAGGGCCTTTTTTGCCTGCGGGACTCCGGAGGCAGCTGACAGGTACCGGATGGCAAAGCAGAACGCGGCATCGGCGGTTGCTGAGGCAAAAACTCGGGCGTGGGAGGAGTTTGGCGAGGCCATGGAGAATGACTTCCGGACGGCTTCGAGAAAATTCTGGTCCACCATCCGGCGTCTCAGGAGGGGGAAGCAGTGCACGGTCAACACTGTTTACAGTGGAGATGGTGTGCTGCTGACCTCGACTTGGGATGTCGTGAGTCGGTGGGGGGAAAACTTCGAAGACCTCCTCAATTCCACCAACACGCCTTCCTTTGTGGAATTAGGACCTGGGGACTCTGAGGCGGACTATCGAATCTTGGAGGTCGAAGTCACTGAGGTAGTTAAAAAACTCCTTGTTGGCAAGGCCCCGGGGGTGGATGAGATCCGCCCGGAGTTCTTAAAGGCTCTGGATGTTGTGGGGCTGTCATGGCTGACACGCCTCTACAGCAATGCGTGACATCGGGGACGGTGCCTCTGGATTGGCAGACTGGGGTGGTGGTTCCCCTCTTTAAGAAGGGGGACCGGAGGGTGTGTTCCAATTATAGAGGAATCACAATCTTCAGCCTCCCAGGTAAGGTCTATTCAGGGGTGCTGGATAGGAGGATCCGTCGGGAGGTCGAACCTCGGATTCAGGAGGAGCAGTGTGGCTTTCGTCCTGGCCGTGGAACAGTGGACCAGCTCTACACCCTCGGCAGGATCCTCGAGGGTGCATGGGAGTTCGCCCAACCAGTCCACATGTGCTTTGTGGATTTGGAGAAGGCGTTCGACCGTGTCCCTCGGGAGGTTCTCTGGAGGGTGCTTCGGGAGCACGGGGTGCCGAGCTAACTGATAAGGGCGGTTTGGTCTCTGTATCACCGATGCCAGAGTTTGGGCCGCATTTCCGGCAGTAAGTCGGATTCGTTCCCAGTGAGGGTTGGACTCCGCCAAGGCTGCCCTTTGTCACTGATTCTGTTCATAATTTTTATGGAGAGAATTTCTAGGCGCAGCCGAGGCGTTGAGGGGGTTCGGTTTGGGGACCTCAGCATCGCGTCACTGCTTTTTGCAGATGACGTGGTGCTGTTGGCTTCTTCAGTCCGTGATCTCCAGCTCTCACTGGAGCGGTTCGCAGCCGAGTGTGAAGCGGTTGGGATGAGGGTCAGCAACTCTAAATCCGAGTCCATGGTCCTCTGTCGGAAAAGGGTGGAATGCCCTCTCCGGATCGGGGATGAGATCCTGCCCCAAGTGGAGGAGTTCAAGTATCTTGGGGTCTTGTTCACGAGTGAGGGCAGGATGGAGCGTGAGATCGACAGGCGGGATCGGTGCAGCGTCGGCAGTAATGCGGACTCTGTACCGGTCCGTCGTAGTGAAGAGAGAGCTGAGCCAAATGGCAAAGCTCTCGATTTACCGGTCGATCTACGCTCCTACCCTCACCTATGGTCACGAGCTATGGGTCGTGACCGAAAGAACGAGGTCCAGGATACAAGCGGCTGAAATGAGTTTCCTCCGCAGGATGTCCGGGCTCTCCCTTAGAGATAGGGTGAGAAGCTCGGTCATCCGGGAGAGACTCGGAGTAGAGCCGCTTCTCCTCCACGTTGAGAGGAGCCAGATGAGGTGGCTCAGGCATCTCATCAGGATGCCTCCTGGACGCCTCCCTGGGGAGGTGTTCCGGGCATGTCCCACCGGTAGGAGACCCCGGGGACGACCCAGGACGCGCTGGAGAGACTACGTCTCTCGGCTGGCCTGGGAATTCCTTGGAATCCCCCGGGATGAGCTGGAGGAAGTGGCTGGGGAGAGGGAGGTCTGGGAGTTCCTCCTAAAGCTGCTGCCCCCGCGACCCGACCCCGGATAAGCGGAAGAAGATGAAGGATGAAGGTGTATGGGGGGGCGTCACCCCCCTGTGTGTGTTCATCCAGTTGTGTGTTCTGATTGAGCAGTTATGTTTACATAAAATAATAATTTTTTTTACATATATGAGCATCACATTGTACAGAGATTGAATATGTACACATTGCTGTTGCTCCCTCTTCACTATCTAACTCGTACAGAAGAACACTGTAAACAAAAACAACTTTGTGATTAACTACTGTTTCTTAGATTCTTAAATGCTCAAACAGTTTTTACTTAAAGCGCTCAAAACATTCCCCATAGAATTACCAAAAAAATGTCCATAACATAAAAATAACATTAGGGGTTTCTGATTGACTAAATCTGTGTCAGTTTATAAATCAAGCCTACTAGGCTTAATGACGTGTCTCGCAAACCTGGTTCTGAGAGCAGTAGTCTCTGCAGGTGAGACTTAGGATACCACAGCAGGTGGATGTGGCTGCCTCCGTTGGAGCTGGCAATGGTGTTTGCTGCTGCGGTGGTGAATTACTGTCTTGTGCAAATGTGTGTAGAGGTATTAGGTGTTGCCGATTGCGTCTCACCACCCCCTGAGGTAAATCCACAGAGTAAGACCTCAGAGTGTTGTGGTGTTGGAGCACAGTTCCAGATACCTTTGCGTTGGTTACCCATACACGTATTCCTGGTGACAAGTCACTGAGCGTTTTTGGCACGGTGACACCTGTTGTAGTTTTCAGCATCAGCAAATGCTTTCTCCCTTTCCTTCCGGGTGAACATGACACTGTCGGGCAGTGTAGGGTCTAGCTGAGAGGGAAGAGTCGGCACTGTAGTGCAAAGACGTTGGCCCATGAGGAGTTGCGCTAGACTGTACCCAGTCTGGAGAGGTGTGGCTCTATAAGAGAGAAGAGCAAGGTAAGGGTCCTCCGCCTTTTTCAGGAGGTTTTTACACAGTCTGGACTGCCCTTACCGCTTCACCATTACTCTGTAGAAATCCTGGGCTGCTTGTGATGTGCGTGAACCCATATGAGGTCGCAAAGGAGGCGAAGACTTGTCCAGAAAATTGTAGCCCGTTATCCGACATCAGGATCTCTGGGATGCCATGGTGAGCAAAGATTGACTTAAGATGAATGATGACGTTAGTGGACCTGGTGTGAGATAACTGTGCAATCTCCACGTACCTGGAGAAGTAAACAATAACAAGCAAGTATGTTTTACTTCCCAGGACAAACAGGTCTGCCCCCAACTTTTGCCATGATCTTTCAGGGCACCCTGGTAGCATGCGTGGCTCTTTTGGGTTATGTCGCTCCTGTATGCATGTCCTGCAGTTCAGTACCATTTCGTTCTCTTGCTGGCGCCCCGGCCACCACACAGACTGACGTGCACGTGCTTTGCATTTCACGACACCCAAGTGTCCATGTAATTTGACTAGCACATCGTTCCTCATTGCAGAAGTTATTACAAGTCGTGTGTCTTTTCGCAGTAAGCCATCTTTCACTGTTAATGTAGCTCGCTCCGGCCAGTAGTTTTTCAGCACTGGTTCCTGTATTGCATGTGCTGGCCATCCTTCCGTGCACATGGTCATGACACGTGAGCAGACACTGTTGGCTTTCAACTGCTCTTTCAGGTTTGCAGTATATGATGAGCTGACAGGTAGACTTTCAATGACAGTTCACATATATGTTTGTGCTCTACTCCTCATCAGCTCCTGGTCATCAGCGGACATGCGTGACTTTACAGGTGCGCGTGACAGTGTGTCTGCTGTCCAAAGTGACTTTCCTGTTACGTGCATGATGGAGTATGAGTAACGGATCAGCCTCATCCTGAAACGCTGGATTCTCGGTGGAAAATGATCCAGTGCGTGGGCTCCAAGCAGGCTGAGAAGGGGTTTATGGTCGATCTCCAGGCAAAACTCCTCCACCAATGCGTATCGTTGCTCAACTGGAGTGAGTGACTGTGATGCCTGATCCACAGGCTTCCAGTCTTCCTCCCATTTCTGGAGAAGAACGCCCCCCCAAACCATACATTAACGCATCAGCAGATACTTTGGTGTCCCTGTCTGGGTCGTACATAGCCAGCACAGGAGAGGATAGAGCTTTCTTTAGCGCTTCAAACGCTGCTGCCTGGTCCCAGTAGTTTTTCTTCGAGAGGAGGTCACGAAGCGGTTTATCATTTTCAGCTAGCTGGGGAATAAACTTACCCAGCTGGTTGACCATGCTCAGAAAACTCCTTAATTCACTCACATTTGTGGGCTCTTTCATGTCTGTGATGGCCTCTGTCTTTCTAGGGTCAGGGCGGTTGCCTGCAGCTGTGATGATATGGCCCAGGAAGACTACTTCGCTTTTGGAGAGTTCACACTTGTCCACATTCAGTGTGATGCCTGCTTTTTCCAGTCTTTGTAGCAAGGCATAAAGTCGGGTGTCGTGCTCTTCCTGGTCCTGCCCCCACACCAACATCATCGATGGGACAAACCACACCATTGAGTCCCTCTGTGATCTCCGCCATCCTGGACTGGAAATGTTTGGGCACAGAGGTGATGCCAAATGGAAGGCGGTTAAAGTGGAAACATCCGAAGGGTGTTATGAATGTAGTGCACTTGGCTGACTCCTCCGTTAATGGAATCTGCCAAAAGCCCATGTTGGCATTCAACTTGTTGAACAGTTTTGCTCCGGTAAGCGTTCCCAGGCTTTGTTCCACAGATGGGAGAATGTACTTATCACGACACACATACACATTCAAGCCGGTTAAATCTACACACAACTGCACCTTTTTTTTTTTGTCCTTTTTGGGCACGACCACCATGCCGGCACACCAATTAGTTGGCTCCCCCACCCAGCTCCAGTCGGTAGCCTTCCACTCATTCACAGCCACGGCCCTCCCATCAATATAATCACCTGCACTTGTCACTACTAGTCACGTAGCTAGTCCCTATTTAAATACCACACAACAGTCAGTCATTATTAGTACGTCCTCTCATGCTACCCGTGCCTCTTTCCTAAAGATTAAAGTCCCAATGATCGTCACACACACACACATCTGAAATTTGTCCTCTGCATTTAACCCATCACTGTGTGATTTTAATCCATCCCCTGGGGGAGAGAGGAGCAGTGAGCAGCAGCGGTGCCGCGCTCGGAAATCATTTGGTGATCTCACCCACCAAATCCAACCCTTAATGCTGAGTGCCAAGCAGGGAGGTAATGGGTCCCATTTTTATAGTCTTTGGTATGACCCAGCCAGGGTTTGAACCCAAAACCTTGCAGTCTCAGGGCGGACACTCGACCATTAGGTCACTGAGCTGGTCTTGTGCCTTGCTTTGATCCTAGTTGCCGACCGGATTTGCCGTGTACTGACTGACTACAACTGCTCGTCCCGACCAACTGCGCGTTGCCGATAACGCTCGCTCACCGCCTGCTCCGACCAACTGCCTGATCACGACCACGTCCTCGTCTCGCCCCACGAAAGCGGTGTTGAAAATGAATGGATGCATTCATAGACACTAAAGTAGAAATACAGATATTGGAATATAAATATGTTTAAATAAAAGTTGAAGCCTAACCCTAACCCTATCAACTCCAGCTTCATAAGAAAATAGATCGTTGTTGCTTTATCATGTATGTATATGCTTATTGTTAACTGCAGAGAGCTTAAAATGATGCATCTCCTTTAATTCAAACCCCAATTCTGATTATGTTGTGTACAACATCAACAAAACTGAATACAATAACTTGAACATTATTATCAACCTGTATTAAAATTAATATGCTACAAAGACAAGATATTTAATATTCAAATTGATAAACCTTTTTCCCCAACATTTGTGTATTGTATCCTATATTTGTTTTCATTTTACACAACCACCAACTTAATTGGAATTTGGGTTGATATAGCCTTGTATATTTAATGGAAAGAGTTGCTGTAATTATGACTGAGTAAATGTTATTGATAGCCTATGACGCATTCCAACTAGCATACAAATGTCAAGACAGAGACAGAGTGACCATGTGCAGCAAGTGGGGACCAGCAGACGACAGAGCCAGAGCCGAAGCCGATTGCTGACTGCCGAGCGGCAAACTGGCAGGGAACAGGAACCAACCTGATGGAAAGAGCAGCAGAGGAAGCATGCAGTACAGTGGAGTGCAGTGCGTAATTGTGTCTGGGCTAAGCAGGTGGTCGGGATGGGTGATGATCAGAAAGTGGTCAAGGACGAGCAAACGGTCAGGACAGGTGATGAGTAAAGCGTGGCCAAGAATGGGCAAGTGGTCAGGAAGAGCGGCAAGCAAAGCGAGTCGGGTCAGTACACAGACAAGGTTGGCGACGGGTATCAGTCAGCAGAGCAAAGTGAGCATACAAGTGGCATCACAGAGCAGGATAAGAGGATGAACGGGAGTCCAGAGTTTAAGTAGGGCCGGTTAACAAGCGGGAACAGGTGCTGGTGATTAGCTGATTACATGGGCGTGGATGTTAACGATTGACAGTCAATGGACCTTTAACACGTGACAACAAATTCTGCTTCTGTCGCAAACTTAGAAATGAAACTTGAGAACCCCTTGTAAAGTCCTTCATCAAGTAAATAATAATAATGTTTCAATTTGTGAGGAGTTATGAGCAAGGATAGGAAAGTTCCCCTCATTGCTCCCAATTGGTCGTATAACTTCTCAGAAAAACGTTTGTACTTAAGAGCAAGGCATGAGGGTAAATTTTCGAAAATGTGTGGTGTACAAGTGGCCCATCCCGAGATTTAAATAAACAAGGAAGTTAAAGTTAGACTGTTTGATCTGTGATGCTCACAGCACCTCTGCTGATGGGGAAGAATTCATCCTTTCAGCGGGAGGGGACTACTCCATGTATTAAATAAACATGGATTTTATATTTCTTTATCCCGATGTGAAACAAATTCAAATCACATGGAGGGAACCTCAAGAGCAAAATTACTATGGGAATAGCAGGAATATACTGAAGCAGCTTAAGCTAGAAGCGCATGTGAGGTGTAATATTTATCATATATTTTTAGTTGTACCGAATAGTGGGTATATCGTAAAGTGCTGTTATGACTATGGATCCATAGGTTATGAATGTATAAAAGCATCATATATTACAAACACTCAACAAACGAAATTTTAATGTTTAA
This sequence comes from Syngnathus leptorhynchus, assembly GCF_054491065.1. Taxonomy (NCBI): domain Eukaryota; kingdom Metazoa; phylum Chordata; class Actinopteri; order Syngnathiformes; family Syngnathidae; genus Syngnathus; species Syngnathus leptorhynchus. The sequence goes on along the minus strand of NC_141203.1, from coordinate 2,178,767 downwards.
ATATTTAATATTGTGAATTCACAAGTCTAGGAAAACAGTTTGTTTCAACTACTGTTCAGTTTATATTAATAAGAGATTTGACAAGAAAATATTGTTCATGTTATATTAAGTGATTTGGTAAGAAAAACATGTTTAAAATTTAGACAGGATTTGGGTTAGGTTGGGCAATTGGACATTTTTAGCAAGTTGCATAAAAAAAAAACCTTCAGATTATTGGGCTCTGTGCCCTATATCTTGAGTGTGACACATGACAGCTGTGCTATTGAGTATGCATCCTTTGTATACCTGTCATGATTTCATCCCTGTTCTTATGATTGAAGAGCTACTATAGCTAGACCCAGTTCCAGGGTGTATGACAGGGAAAAAACCCCAAAAGTGTTTATTTCAAGGCTTAACCTGACGAGATGCTGATGTCTGGGGTTGAAACTGAGGAAAACGGTAGGACTGGCTGACTACCAGGCCATCTTGTGAAGCAGGGTGGAGCAAAAACAGGGGAATCAAAACTGGCAGGAGGACAAGCAGTGTTGAATTGCCTGCAAAGTTAACTGAGGCGTGTTTGACAAACCAATTAGAGCTTGATAATTTGGCAAAACCGGCGATTGAATGAGGTTCTGTATGAAATATAAATCTGCAAACATTTGTCAAATTTACATCATTTCCTATTCACTTATTGTATTTTGATGTCAGAATTAATCAATCTGTTTTTAATGTAGATACTTTATTGATCCTCAGGGAAATTCAGTTGCCAGCAGTATGAATGAATAATTAAATATATAAATAAACAATATAAATATCGGACATGACAAAAACGACAAAAAGGACCCAAAATTTAAATAAATAAATATGTCATGAAAGGTTTAATTAAATAAAAAATATCGTAATTTTCGGACTATAAGTCGCGTTTTTTTTCTTAGTTTGGGTGGGGGGGCAACTTATACTGAGGAATGACTTATATGTGAATTTTTTTCACAAATTTTCAAAATAAAAAAAAAAAAAGGGAAACCGCGATAAACGAACCGCGATGTAGCAAGGGATTGCTGTAATTTGAATTTCAAGTGATGTTAGCGGTGCGGCGGGTGTTTACATAAAGAACAAGGATTCGATCACGGGATGACGAAGATGACAAAGGGCCCCACGTACTACCGGCATCATTAGCGGCTTTGTTTGTTAATGACACGGAGGACAAAGAGTTTGAAGGATTTCATGATTTGGAGTGACACAGAAGGTTTGAAAAAGTATTATGGCTTTTACGCACGCCCGGTCCTACTCGATGGAGCTCTCTTTCACCTCCGTGGATGGAAGTCGGGGGCCGGCGCTCGGCCGGGTGGCTGTCCGGGGACGGTGGATGGGGCTCGAATGTGGCTTTTACGCACGCCCGGTCCTATTTATGGAGCTCTCTTCCACCTCCGTGGCTGGAAGTTCAGTAGTTGTTAGCTCGTTGAACTCTTGTTAAATAAAGAGCCGTTTACCAAACCCACGTCTTTCCTGGTACTTTGTTAACGCTCCAATGTACTAGATCTGTGCGGCGCGCGTGCGCGACATTGTTGACATGAAGGAGGAGGAATTTGATCGATGGATTTAATGGTTTGGAGTGACACAGATGGTTTGATAATATTGTTGTTATATAAACCCACGTCTTTCCTGGTACTTTGTTAACGCTACAATATAGTTATATACTAGATCTCTGCAGCGCACGCGGCATTGTTGACATAAAGAATGAGGAATTTGATCGATGGATTTAATGATTTGGAGTGACACAGATGTTTGATAATATTGTTGTAATATAGTTATTTGAAATATACTTTATATATCATTATATGGGTCTGTGGAATAATTAGAAATGCAATTTACAACGGGTCCGACGTCAGCATATGCAGCGCATATGCGGCATTGTTTACATAAAGCATGATCGATGGATTTGAATTGGAGTGACACAGATGGTTTGATAAACGTGTTATTTATGTAATACTTATTTGAATAACTCTGAATGTTACGTCAAGCCCGTTCTCAGCTCCTTGTTTGTGTATATGTCACGTTAGCATACCGTATCGTTTAGCCTGTTGTTGCTGGTTCATGTCTGTTTTTGGTGTTGGATTTTGACAAATAAATTTGGCCCAAAAGTGCGACTTATACTCCGGTGCGACTTATACATGTTTTTTTTTTTTTTTTACTTTATTGTGCATTTTATGGCTGGTGCAACTTATACTCTGGAGCGACTTATAGTCCAAAAATTACGGTATATGGAAGCTGTATGTATGTTGAATCCTTTGCCATCTACGTTAAAGGTCCCATGCTTTTTTGTATACTCTGCTGCTCTGGGTCAAAGGTTTCTGCATAGATGGAATCAACAGGAAGCAACATGTGGTATTGAATGTCTAACAAAGATAGCTTGCATGATTGATGCATATGAGTCTCATCTAGGGTTGAGAGGTCATATGTTGCTTGTCTGTAGGTCGTCAGGGATCAGAGCTCCTTGTTAACATTCTGTCCCACCACACTCCCGGAAACCCATCAACTTTAAACACAGACAAATTATCTCGTGGGTTAAATTTAAAATCAAATCCATCCCTCATTCTGGATGTTTGTAAAGTGTCCTTTTTTTTCACAATAAAAAGGAGATTACTTCCCTTTCTGCGTCCTTCTTTCCATTTGTCTTCCCCTCTCATTTTCCCTCTAATTTGGATTGAGGATGTTTCCTCTTGCATGGAAAGGAATCAAGATGCAGCCGTGCAGGAAGACTAAATCAAACACAACAAAGAGTTTTCACATGTGCATGACTGTGCTTGTGCGCCTCGCTTGAGTGCCAGCTGACAAACACATAAGGCTTTTCGGAGCCAGCTGCTCCAAGAGGACAGTGGCATCCAAACACATTTCATACCAAGCCTTCATTCTACGGCAGTGACAGAGCACAATTAAAGACAAGCAATACATGAACAAGCAATATAATCTTTGGCTATGCCTTCTGAGAGGTTGAGTTAAAATTTTTAATCAGGTCAGTTGGTCATCAGATGCCATGTATTCACTTATAGGCAGCTGCCTTCAGAGCTCTCCATTGTGATCTGAGAGATTTTGTGAAAGCACCTCCTCAAGGCTGACTTTCTCAAATTACTAAAGGGCTGCTGGAGAGCCAGACAATTTCCCATGTAGCTTTACTTAATTACCAAAAGGTGACAACTGAGGAATCACTTTTGTAATCTCAACATTATTTCATGGAAGAAAGATAGAATATTCACCAGTTTGTGGGATCGCTGGAAATGTCTGCTGTTTAATTTTTTTTTCCCCATAATGAGCCATGAAGGAGTCCTTTTATGCCTTTTTGACTGTATATCTCTGGGCTATCTATATTCAAAAGTAAATGAAAAAATAATAACTCTTCTTCAGTCTGGATGCTTTTTCAATTTGAATTACCATCTTCCATATCCTTGCCTGGAAAATGGTCTGAATTCATGGAAAGGTCAAAATTAAATTAAAAATGGAATGGACCTGCCAAGGGTAGAAATGCAAATGACGCACAGTTCATTAAAATATGAGATATGTGTCAAACACTGATGTCCCTCTTACATTCCCATTAACATAGTGGAGAACATTATATGTATTTTCAGAGTGCTTGAGTTAGTGATACCACATTTACTTTGCCCTTAAGTCATCAAAGCCTGTCAGCATGATGGATAAAATGCATGCGTATAATAAAGAAAGCCACCCATAGGACTATAGTATTTTAGCAATAGCTGAGAATTAAATAGGCTTGATGACAGAAGAGTTTTCAACACAAGCACAGCTGCGAATCTGAATCGTGTTGGAGTGCAACATTACACAAGGATGATCCTATTTTGTACTGAGATTGTGTATGCATGCATTTGCGTGTGTCTGTCAGTTTTTGCGTGTGTATGCTTTTATAAACTCCTTGAATGTGATAAATCTATAAGTATGTGATTAAAAGATGGATGGATGGATGGATGGATGGATGGATGGATGGATGGATGGATGGATGGATGGATGGATGGATGGATGGACGGACATGGAAATTGAATGAAATTTTGTGTAGGTTCAATGTTTCTGTTTTGTAGGACATGTAAGAATATCAACCTCTTCTATATACTGCTTTTTTTAAATTACCGTAATTTTCGGACTATAATTCGCTCTGGAGTATAAATCACATCAGCCATAAAATGCACAATAAAGTGAAAAAAAAAACCATATATAAGTCGCACCGGAGTATAAGTCGCACTTTTGGGGCAAATTTATTTGTCAAAATCCAACACCAAGAAAAGACATGAACCAGCAACAACAGGCTAAACGATATGGGATGCTAACGTGCCATATACACAAATGAGGAGCTGAGAACGGGCCTGACGTAACATTCTGAGTTATTCAAATAAGTATTAAATAAATAACACGTTTATTAAACCATCTGTGTCACTCTAATTTATTAAATCCATCGATCGTCCTTTATGTAAACAATGGCGCGTATGCGCCGCATATGCGCGGTGCTGCTGACATCTGACTCATTGTAAGTTGCATTTCGAATTATTCCACAGACCCATATAACAATATATAAAGTATATTTCAAATAACTATCATATAAATACAATATTATCAAACCATCTGTGTCACTCCTAATCATTAAATCCATCGATCAGTACCAGGAAAGACGTGGATATAGTAAACGGCTCTTTATTTAACAAAACAAGAGTTCAACGAGCCAACAACTACTGAACTGTAACGATAAAAAGATATACAAGTAGCTACACAACATAAAATATATCAAATAACTATAACATAAATAAATTGTTCAAACCTTGTGTCACTCCAAATCATTAAATCCTTCAAACGTGGGGCCCTTCGTCATCTTTGTTATTTTGTGATTGAATCCTTTGTCCTTTATGTAAACAACCGCCGCGCGGCACCGGTGACGTCACTTGCAGTTCAAATGACAGTAATCCCTTAATACATCGTGGTTCGTTTATCCCGGTTTCACTACATTGCGGATTTTTGAATTTTGAAAATTTTTGAAAAAAATCACATATAAGTCGCTCCTGAGTATAAATCGCCCAAACTATGAAAAAAAACGCAATTTATAGTCCGAAAATTACAGTAGATCTGTGCACATTTTATTTCCTTAATGGCCACTGAAACATTAGGGAAGCCAACATTACAGCCACTAATTTGTATTCATGTCAAGTTTGTCAGCAGAGTCAATAAGTGATGGAATATTTCTTTATTGTTCATTACTTCCTTGAGGCAACTTTGAAAAGACAACCAGAAAATAAACCTGCTGAAGTTACACACCTAAATTGCATTTTTAAAACTAGGTAGCTCAGTTGAAGACTTTGGAATATATTTAGTAAACCTGTTGCAAATTCGAACCAAAATGTGTGAACTTCCCTGTCACCGTTTGGGTTATTTGCAAAGACTTAAGGCATGACTAATGCTTCAGTTAATCTGATTTACATAAATAAAGTACAAAATGATGCCGCCTGATATTCAGTGTGTATAATAGCAGCTTCAGGGAAAAAAAAACATTACAGTGTGTTTCTGCCAAGCAACATGTAATATTGATGCAAATATCGGTAGTTCTGTAGGCTTGCAGATTTGGATTTGTTAAATGCCGCATCTATATATCGATTGTTTTATTTATGTATACATATACATGTACGACATACATATCTTGCTGATATATGCATGACCCTAATGCAGGTAAATTATATACATGGATGGATGAGTGAATATACTTTACACTAGAGAGCACACTTACTCCAGAAAAAGGAGAGCAAAGAATATGTGAAGGTGGGGCAAGTGGTTGAGTGCTTAGGGATGGGTAGCAGTCGTGTGAGGTGGATTGTTGGGGTGGAATAAAGGTTTGAGAAAAGAAGGCGACCTATGAAGTGCAAAGTGAGAGAATGGAAAATGATAAAGGTGTTGGCGCAAAAGAGATTGTGTACTTTCACTCCTTCGTCGCAAAAATATAAAGAATTTAAAGGCAAAAGGCAGTGAAGGAACCAACGGAAACTGTCTATTTATGTGCGTTTGTGAGAGGAAGAGAAAAGGAAAAACAAATTGAGTATGTGAAAGAGAGAGAGTGTTATCCTATTTCGTTTAAGTACCGCTATAATTTGTCTAATCTCTACGGAAAATTGCTACTGCCTTCCAGTAAATCGTCAATTTCCTGTAAAAAGCTGTTAATCACACACTGATGTTGACCTGGGGACAGAATATTATACCTTCATATTGAGGAGATGCATATTTATTTTGTGACTCAAGGAAACCAAATGTTATTTTATCTTTATTCATTCAAATACATTCATTTTAGGATTTGTTTTCGATATTTTATGCAAACTGAGAGATGTCGTTGGAAATTAGCAGATCAGAATATTTTACGACGTGGTTGGCTTGTCAAATTGAAAAGTGTAGACCTTGCACTACTGTAATTGACATAAATGTGATGGAGATAGTCTGAAAGTATGTTCAGTCTGCAGTTCATAGTAAAAGTGTGACTTTTTCTTGAACTCCAACAGACTTATGTCAAGATTCTTTTGAAGGCAAATTGTACATGGCAGGCTGCCAAGATTCTTCTCCCAAGGTTTTCAAACTGCATTTTAAAATGCAATCACACAAGTATGTAGGAGTGAAGTTTTCCAATAAATTCCATAGAATGTGTGTTGACTGAGAAGCATCTTTCATAGCACCACAAGGCACTGTTGTCGTTTTCCAGTACAAGCATAATTTTTCTTCCTACCTGTAGAGCTGCACTCCTCTAACGAATACAATTGTGTACCAAAGATGACACCTGCCTGCCCACCAAAAAGTCATTTGAATTATAGACAGTAAGCTAAGACCATCTGCAAACGGCTTAAACTAACATAATTGTCTCATCCAGAAAGGAGAGGGATTAGACCCAACAATGGCCTAAGGTTTTATTTTGATTGCAAAACCTCAGACCACAGTTTACGCTTTAGTACTCCTCACTTTGCAATGTCAAATAAAGCATAAAGGAATCCAACTTGAACCAATAGTCAGGCATTAGTGCTAACAAGAACCTGAACATGGAGATGAAAAATATGGGAATTATTCCTGGAGACACTTTGCAAATCTGAGTGTGGTCAAGGCACAATTAAATATACCATCAATTTACATTAAACAAACAAACAAACAAACAAACACAGAATACGGCATGGCTAGAAAATGACCGTCACCCAGTTTCATTTGTCTAGGGACAGCTAGATCATGATTTAAAAATAAAATGAAATTCCCCTGTTCTTAGCAGGGAGAAGAGTTTTTTATTTTTTTTTATTTTAATATGTAATATTGTTTTCATCTTGGACCTGAATCTTTGTGAAGAAGAAAGGATTCTTTCCAATGTCCATGGCTGCTGCTTTATCTTTTTCATACTTTCTGGGTTTGGAGTGTATAATGTGCAGCTTCTATTATATATATATATATTTTTTTTTTTACCCAAAAGAAGCTTTAATTTTATGTGAATTGTTTGCTATCACTCTTGCTCTTGTGATTGGGACAGTGCTGCTGTCCATGCACAAATGAATACAAAAACATCCTAGTATTTGTAGTCTGAATTTGACCTCCGATCCAAACCCAACCATTTATCCTGATTCAGCCCTCTTTTGAAATCAGTTATAAACAGTATGAACTATTTTTATTTAAATATTTTAATATTTATCAAATACATTTTTGAATTATTTATTGAACTCTGAAACCATAGAAAGGAATAATGTTGTGGGACCTTCCAAGTAGTAATAGGTGAGGGTAAAAGCAAATCCCATAGAAAATACTATACAATAAGCTTTAAAATTCTTTCTTGCTGATTTGGTTGATACAACACACTTTTAGGTCATACTAATTGACTTTTGAGTTGATTTCCACAAAAATCTCAAATTCCAGAAAGGTTTATTATAATCATTTCAAATAACTTGACCAAAGGCATAATCCAGGCCATGTCCAAAGTCCGGACTGCGGGCCAAATCCGGCTCCAGGTCAGATTTCATACGGCCCGCAGGTTCGGTCTTATCATGTATTATTTATGGCCAGCCTGCACTGTCAAACGGAATAAAAAAATCATGAAACTCGAAACTGTAATTCCTCCTATTACCAAAAGGCGGCGGCACTACCCGCTCCGCTCATCTCTGCCATGGCGACTGCGAAGAAAACGAGGAAAGTTGACATTCAGGGCCGTCGATTTCAAGAGAAATTGGAATTACAACACTCCTTCACTGAAAATCAAGGCAATTGTGTTAGTCTAATTTGTAAAGAGACAGTTGCCTTGTTTAAGGATTTCAACATAAAGAGATACTATCAGACTAAACATGCTAACGCATACGACAAGCTAACAGGGAGTGACCACGCTGATAAAGTGAAGCAGCTCGAAGCTGAACTGGCATCACAACTGCGATTCTTCTTGCTATGAGTCAAAAGTAAATATTACTAATGCAAGCTACAAAGTGGCCATGTTAATACTGTTGATGTTATGAACCTGTAGCCGGAACACAAATTATTACTTTCTGAAAGATATTGTAAATGACAAGAGCAAAATTCACTTGTTTTAAGTTTTAAGAATAACAGAAAACTTTGAATTACTTATAACTCCTGTTTAAAATGTTCATGAGGCAAAAATTATTTTAAACTCATGTAAATTTAAGGTATTTCATACAGTTTGTCCAATGGTATCTGACTCTTCAGATATTAATGAAAGGCAGAATTCGTTTTTTTTAGAGTTGCTCATATCTGCCTGAGTGGCTTATATTTGGTTATTTTGTCATTTGAAAAATAAAGACAATTGTAATAATGAAACTTGTTTTATAACAGTGTGTATTTGCATGAAATTTCTGGAGTTAAAAAATGTCCGAAAAAACTATTGGCCCGTGGGCCCCTTCACTTTAACAAATCTGGCCCTCCTGGCAAAAAGTTTGGACACCCCTGTACTATAGTAAATCAGCTACAAAGACGGTTCATTCTTTCCGCACAGAATTGCATGACGCCATCTTTAGCGACGTCTCTGTGAAATGCGCTCCAAGAGCCTCAACCTCATTTCCCTTAATGTATTCCTATGCACTGCTTCCCGAATCGCTCCTCTGTGCATATGAGATAATTTACTTTGGCAAATGTTGCCAGTGACATGCTCTCTGTCTTCTGCGCATCTTTTGGGGTGTGTATGTTCACAAACCAGACAGACTGTGCCTGCATTTAAAATGTAATATGAACGCTTACGCACGCATGCACGCAGGCACGCACACGCACAAATGGATTTCATCCAAAAATCCCAATTGACCATCGAGACTTGTGGTTTGGGCCAAAGTGATAAATAGAACCCATTCTCCCATAACAACTACAATTATTTTAATGTGTAGCACTAGACATTTAAAAAAAAAACTGCAAGGAGAATGTTTGAAGCAGAAGAACTCTACAATCGTTGAGGTGGAAAAAAAGGTTTGCTCCACTGATATTTCTATGTCATATAATTTCAATACAGTAGAACCTCTGACTTCGACCATAATTCGTTCCAGAAAACTGGTCAGTCACCGATTTGGTTGGAGTCTGATAAAATTTTTCCCATAACAAATGATGGAAAATGATTAAACCGTTCTGACCCTTTTGCTTAATAATTAGTAATTTCTGTGATATCTAATACACTTATACACTCGTTATTAAAAAGGTTGTGGACCACTGTTGTGCGGCACCGCTTTGGTGGGCGGAGGGATATGTGATCAGTCACACGGTCACTGGGGAGAAGAGTGGTGTGTTGATCCCATGTTCGTCTGCCAGGCAAAAAGCGACATATAATTGACACAAAAAAGAGACAGAACGAGATCAAGACGGATATTACTGAAGAAAGGAAGCTTTTATACTCAACTAGAGATGTCCCGATCAGAATTTAAGGCCTTCGATCCCGATCCGATCTTTTAACCTCAAATCCGATCCGATTCGAGTTCTGATCCAATATTTTTCCTTTAAAACTGAAATTTCCATCCATCCATCTTCTTCCGCTTATCCGGGGTCGGGTCGCGGGGGCAGCAGCTTTAGGAGGGACTCCCAGACCTCCCTCTCCCCGGCCACTTCATCCAGCTCATCCCGGGGGATCCCAAGGCGTTCCCAGGCCAGCCGAGAGACATAGTCTCTCCAGCGCATCCGGGGTCTCCTACCGGTGGGACATGCCCGGAACACCTCCCCAGGGAGGCGTCCAGGAGGCATCCTGATGAGATGCCCGAGCCACCTCACCTGGCTCCTCTCAACGTGGAGGAGCAGCGGCTCTACTCCGAGTCTCTCCCGGATGACCGAGCTTCTCACCCTATCTCTAAGGGAGAGCCCGGACACCCTGCGGAGGAAACTCATTTCGGCCGCTTGTATCCCGGATCTCGTTCTTTCGGTCACGACCCATAGCTCGTGACCATAGGTGAGGGTAGGAGCGTAGATCGACCGGTAAATCGATAGCTTTGCCATTTGGCTCAGCTCTCTCTTCACCACGACGGACCGGTACAGAGTACGCATTACTGCCGACGCTGCACCGATCCGCCTGTCGATCTCGCGCTCCATCATGCCCTAACTCATGAACAAGACCCCCAGATACTTGAACTCCTCCACTTGGGGCAGGATCTCATCCCGGATCGGGAGAGGGCATTCCACCCTTTTCCGACCGAGGACCATGGACTCGGATTTGGAGGTGCTGACCCTCATCCCGACCGCTTCACACTCGGCTGCGAACCGCTCCAGTGAGAGCTGGAGATCACGGCCTGAAGAAGCCAACAACACCACGTCATCTGCAAAAAGCAGTGACGCGATGCTGAGGTCCCGAAACCGGACCCCCTCAACGCCTCGGCTGCGCCTAGAAATTCTGCCCATAAAAATTATGAACAGAATCGGTGACAAAGGGCAGCCTTGGCAGAGTCCAACCCTCACTGGGAAGGAATCCGACTTACTGCCGGAAATGCGAACCGAACTCTGGCATCTGTGATACAGGGACCGAACCGCCCTTATCAGTTGGCCCGGCACCCCGTACTCCCGAAGCACCCTCCACAGAACCTCCCGAGGGACACGATCGAACGCCTTCTCCAAGTCCACAAAACACGTCTACTTGTTGGGCGAACTCCCATGCACCCTCGAGGATCCTGCCGAGGATGTAGAGGTGGTCCACTGTTCCACGGCCAGGACGAAAGCCAAACTGCTCCTCCTGAATCCGAGGCTCGACCTCCCGACGGATCCTCCTCTCCAGCACCCCTGAATAGACCTTACCAGGGAGGCTGAGGAGTGTGATTCCCCTGTAATTGGAACACACCCGCCGGTCCCCCTTCTTAAAGAGGGGAACCACCACCCCAGTCTGCCAATCCAGAGGCACCATCCCCGATGTCCACGCAATGCTGTAGAGGCGTGTCAGCCATGACAGCCCCACAACATCCAGAGCCTTTAAGAACTCCGGGTGGATCTTATCCACCCCCGGGGCCCTGCTACTGAGGAGTTTTTTAACTGCCTCAGTGACTTCGACCTCCAAGATTGGAGAGTCCGCCTCAGAGTCTTCAGGCCCTGCTTCCACAATGGAAGGCGTGTCGGTGGAATTGAGGAGGTCTTCAAAGTATTCCCCCTCAGCAGGTCAGCAGCACACCATCTCCACTGTAAACAATGTTGACAGTGTACTGCTTCCCCCTCCTGAGACGCCGGATGGTGGACCAGAATTTCCTCAAAGCCGTTCGGAGGTCATTCTCCATGGCCTCGCCAAACTCCTCCCACGCCCGAAGCCGCGTTCCGCTTGGCCATTCGGTACCTGTCAGCTGCCTCCGGAGTGCCGCAGGCCAAAACGGCCCGATAGGACTCCTTCTTCAGCTTGACGGCATCCCTTATCGCCGGTGTCCACCAGCGGCTTCGGAGATTGCCGCCACGACAGGCACCAACAACCTTACGGCCACAGGGGCCTCAACAATGGAGGCGCGGAACATGGTCCACTCGGACTCAATGTCCCCTGCCTCCCCCGGGACGTGGGAAAAGCTCTGCCGGAGGTGGGAGTTGAAGCTCTTCCTGACAGGGGATTCTGCCAAACGTTCCCAGCAGACCCTCACAGAGCGTTTGGGTCTGCCAGGTCTGAGCGGCATCTTCCCCCACCATCGGAGCCAACCCACCACCAGGTGGTGATCAGTTGACAGCTCCGCCCCTCTCTTCACCTGAGTGTCCAAAACATGCGGCCTCAAATCTGATGACACGACTACAAAGTCGATCAACGAACTGCGGCCTAGAGTGTCCTGGTGCCAAGTCCACACATGGACATCCTTATGCTTGAACATGGTGTTCATTATAGAAAATCCGTGTCAAGCACAGAAGTCCAATAATAGAACACCGCTCGGGTTCAGATCGGAGGGGCCGTTCCTCCCAATCCCGCCCTTCCAGGTCTCACTGTCATTGCCCACGTGAGCATTAAAGTCACCCAGTAGAACGATGGAGTCCCCAGAAGGAGCGCTCTCCAGCACTTCCTCCAGGGACTCCAAAAAGGGTGGGTACTCTGAGCTGCCGTTCGGTGCATAGACACAAACAACAGTCAGTACCCGTCCCCCCACCCGAAGGCGGAGGGAGGCTACCCTCTCGCTCACCGGGGTGAACCCCAATGTGCAGGCGCCCAGCCGGGGGGGAATAAGTATGCCAACACCTGCTCGACGTCTCTCACCGTGGGCAACTCCAGAGTGGAAGAGAATCCAGCCCCTCTCGAGAGGGCTTGTACCAGAGCCCAAACTATGTGTGGAGGCAAGTCCGACTATGTCTAGTCTGAACTTTTCTGCCTCACACACCAGCTCGGCTCCTTTCCAGCCAGAGAGGTGACATTCCATATCCCTAGAGCCAGCCTCTGCAGCCGGGGATCGGACTGCCAAGGTCCCCGCCTTTGGCTCACTTTGCACCCGACCCCTTTGGCCCCTCCTACAGGTGGTGAGCCCATAATGCTATAGTGATAACTTCTATACGCACGATACTATTATACATGTCAAAATAGGCTGCTCTGTTAATGTTTCGAGTACATTTACGGATCAATACGGAAGGGAAACATAGGTAAGCAGTACCAAGGTGTTAGATCGAAACCTAGTCAGTTCTAATCATTTTTTAAGCCCTCGTTTGAGAAACGCGATTGTTTACACTTTGCTGAGGCTCATGGGAGTCTGCGAGCTGAGACTCATGGGAGTTTGCGGGTGGCTAATGCTATAGTTATAGCTGCTATACCCACGATGCTATTTCACGTTTTAATAGGCTGCTCTGTTAATGTTTCGAGTACATTTACGGATCAATACGGAAGGGAAACATAGGTAAGCAGTACCAAGGTGTTAGATCGAACCTTAGTCAGTTCTGATCATTTTTTAAGCCCTCGTTTGAGAAACGCGATTGTTTACACTTTGCTGAGGCTCATGGGAGTCTGCGAGCTGAGACTCATGGGAGATTGCGGGTGGCTAATGCTATAGTGATAGCTGATATACGCACGATGCTATTTCATGTCAAAATCGGCTGCTCTATTTCGAGTAAATTTACGGATCGATATGGACGGGAAACATAGGTAAGGAGTACCAAGGTGTTCGATCGAACAGTCAGTTCTGATCATTTTATAGGATAGTTTGAGAAACGCGATTGTTTACAGAGGGCCCATTGGTTATTGGCTAGTGGATGCATATCGCAACCCTAGTCAACCGCAGTTTGTTGCAGTATAGCTTCTATTTTATGCGCCTTATAATCCGGTGCGCCTTATATATGGACAAAGTTTTAAAATGGGCCGTACATTGAAGGTGAGCCTTATAATCCGGTTCGCTTTTTGGTCCGGAAAATACGGTAACTAAGAATACTAAAACATGTATATTATAATCCAAACCAGCGGCGCCTGGAAAGCAGACTTTAAACCGATGATGATGATCAGTCTTCTTTGTCACAATAAAAGTGAAAGTTTTTTAAATCAGTCGGAGGTATAACAAAAACAATTTTTAAAGACCAGTCTATATTGTCTTAAGTAAAATAAAATTCTGACACTGGACTGAGGTAGAGAAAGAATGGATAAAAATCAATTATTTAAAGATTGGTTTATATTCCCAGGTGAGAGGCTGGATCTCTGTGCTGTTATTACAATATCAACTGCAGACGAGAAAACCGTCTCACTAGCAACTTTTTCTTGCTCTGATTTCGGAGCAAGTTGTGAATATTTGGCTGCTGTTGTGGTTTTACGGTCCGGACTGAGTGAGCTCGGTGCCAGCATGTTATCTCATATACACTAGCTTGTTTGACGTGTTACAGCTCTTTCCTACAAACAGTTTCATTAAATACGACAAACAACTTGCGTTCGGGTAACGACCCGACCAACATCCTCTGTCGTCTAAATCGGAAATCCAAAATGTCTCCACATGGCCGACCCGAATGTGGCTGAGGGTGCTCGTTCGGATTTGTCTGTCATTGCCGTCAACCCGTGTGTGAGGTTAAGTTGCATTCAAGGTCTTCTCGGAATTATGATGTGTACGGTCAAACCCCAGTTCTCTTTGTGTGTGCAGACAAAGACCTTCTGCACGTACAACAACGACAAACCTTGGTTTACACCGAACCTCAGGATGCTGCACAAAGTCAAGGAGGAGGCCTACAGGAGTGGCGACCGGGACCTGTTCATAGACCAGAAACACACTGAACCGAGAGGTCAGGAAAGCCAGAAGGTGTTACGGGGAGAGCCTGGAGAGACACCTCTCTGCCAATCCTGATCCCTCAACAGTGTGGAAAGGTCTGCAGAGCATCACGGGCTTCAAGGAACAAACCCCCTGTCCTATGGAGAGCCCAAGGCTTGCTAACCAGCTAAACAGGTTCTACTGCAGGTTTGATCGGTCCTTCCACACAACAGGACCTCCTGCAGCACAATCTACATACTCACCTCCCCCCACAACCACTCTGTACACACCTCCGTCACCGTTGTCACCTACTCTCTCTCTTCCAGAGGCCGTGCCCGCACTCCAGATCCGCGAGGAGGAAGTGCGCCAGACGTTCCAGAGACAAAAGATCAGGAAGGCACCGGGCCCAGACGGCGTGTCACCTTCCTGCTTGAAAGTCTGTGCTGAACAGCTGGCACCCACCTTTGCATGGATCTTCAACCGTTCCCTGGAGCTGTGTGAGGTGCCCTCGTGCTTCAAGAGCTCCACCATCGTTCCAGTGGCCAAGAAGCCCGCCATCACAGGTTTGAATGACTATAGACCTGTCGCTCTGACATCTCTGGTCATGAAATATTTCGAGAGGTTAGTGCTGAACCACCTGAAGGATGTCACGGGGTCCCTGCTTGACCCCCTCCAGTTTCTCTACCGGGCAAACAGGTCGGTGGATGATGCAGTCAACATGGGACTGCCCTACATCCTGCACCACCTGGACACCTCAGGAACGTACGCCAGGATACTGTTTGTGGACTTCAGGGCCATTGCTTCCGACATCCTCCAACAGAAGCTCATCCAGCTCGCGGTGCCTGCCTCCACCTGTCAGTGGATCACCAGCTTCCTGACCAACAGGAGACAGCGTGTGAGGCTGGAAAGCATCACATCTGACACCCGGACCACCAAATCTGGCGCCCCTCAGGGGTGCGTCCTCTCCCCACTGCTCTTCTCTCTCTACACAAACGATTTCTCCTCAGATGACTCTCCTGTGAAGCTCCTGAAGTATGCAGACGACACCACTGTCATTGGACTGATCCGGGACGGTGATAAGACTGCGTACAGAGAGGAGGTGGAGCGGCTGGTCCACTGGTGCAGCCAAAACCACCTGGAGCTGAACCCGCTCAAGACCGTGGAGATGACAGTGGACTTCAGGCGAGACCCTTCACCACTTTCACCCCTCACTATCCGCAGTAATACTATTCTCTCCTCAGACACCTTCAAGTTTCTGGGAACCACAATCTTTCGGGACCTGAAATAGACCAGCCACATAGACTCTGTCCGGAAGAAGGCCCAGCAGAGGCTTTACTTCCTGAGACAGCTCAAGAAGTTCAACCTGCCGTGGGAGCTGCTGAAGACCTTTTACACTGCCATCATTCAGTCTGTCCTCTGCACCTCCATCACTGTCTGGTTTGGATCGGCTTCCAAACAAGACAAGCACAGACTGCAACGGACAATCACGACTACAGAAAAGATAATTGGAATCAACCTCTCATCTATCCAGGACTTTTACCTGTCCAGGACCAGGAAACGTGCAAATAACATCTCTACAGACCCTTCTCACCCAGGTTGCAGTCTATTCGAGCTACTCCCCTCCGGATGGCGTTACAGAGCTTCATACGCCAAAACCAGCAGACACAGAGACAGCTTCTTCCCCCAGGCTGTCGCTCTGATGAACTCACACCACTCTTAGAGTCTCAGAGTCATTGCTATGTAATAACATCCTGCTCTCGGCGCCTTTTTAAGAATTGTCTGTATCGTGTACTATGTTTCCACTCTGCATCCATTGCAGCCTGGTCATCCTAGAAGAGGGATCCTCCCATCTGTGGTCTCTTCTCAAGGTTTCTCATTTCCCCTAGTCGGAGTTTTGAGTTTTTTCCTTGCCCTTCTGGGAGTTTAAGATCAGGGGATGTTTGAGAATATTTGTCATTTTTCGCACATGTCCCGAGTGTTGTTCGTCAACTAAATGTTGAAAAGAGGCCGAAATGTACCAAAGTCAAATTCCTTGTTTGGCACGCTCAAACATGGCCAAAAGAAATTCTTGAATCTTGAGTTGAATTGAGTTTTGAATCCAACTTTAAAACAATGTAGTGCAATAAATTCAGTCAATCATTATCTCAGTTGTTGTTTATTTACCCATGTAAGGTGTGAAACATACTAGTTAGTGTTATGATTAATGAATTTCCGTCATTATTTTAACTCCATTTGTTGTGAATGAGCAAGATTACATGTGTTGACTTTGGCCTTTCTTGAAATTAGATGCTCCCTTGACCTGACTTGCTTCATTTTTATTTCCACAGTATCTTAAGACTTGCTTGTGAGACATGCATATAAGACATTTTGAAAATGTATTGTTTTTAAAATGTGGATTGAGCAGGTTGGGATCCTTTACCATCATGAATCACTCAGGATTTCTCTTACCTATCTTTCTGAATGAGTTAATTCACACTTTACCCCCTCATCTCAGGGTGAATCTATTCTGTGTTTACACATAACCTGCTTTCTTTAATACCCCTCAGGTTAGATAGATGTGTGGAATCAAATATTCACAGTGTTCGATTTCAGAGCTCTCTAAGTGCCTAACCTAAGAGCTCGGGTTTACACGTCGTGTGCTGTACCTCCGTTCTTGAATACCCTTCTTGGCCACGGAATGCTATACCAAAGGCGGTGATCAGTGTTTTTCACTCATATTTGCTTTTAGTCAGTGAGTTCTAATGTATTTTTTATAATCATTAGACCTGGCTCTCGATAGTATTTGCATGCCCACACTGAAGGTACAATTTTTAACCTCTACCTTGTCTTTCCATAGCTGGAAACACCTACGGTAATAGCCAAGCTCCATGTTCTCACTTCTCACAAAATATCAAGCATTTATGGGCATTGCAGTGCAAGGATATGACATTGTAGTGGTCCGTGCATGTGTGCTTTTTAATGCACTATTCTAAATAGATTAAGTATTTACTTATTACCTCTTTCTCATTAAACCTCAGTTAAATGAGTTTTAAATTTAATTTAAAAAGTTACATTGTGAGGCGACACGGTGGAGCACTGGTTAGCGTGTCTGCCTCACAGTTTAGAGGGTGCGGGTTTGATTCCACCTCAGGCCCTCCCTGTGTGGAGTTTGCATGTTCAAGATTCAAGATTTAAGAAGAATTTATTCGCCATGTTTGAGCGTGCCAAACAAGGAATTTGACTTCGTTACATCACAGTCTCTGTTCAACATTTAGGTGACTAACAACACTCAGGACATGTGAAAATGACAAATGACAATATTCTCAGCCATCCCCTGATCTTAAACTCCCATGAGGTCAAGGAATAACTCTAATCTCCGACTAGGGGAAGTGGGAAACCTTGAGAAGAGGCCACAGATGGGAGGGTCCTGCTTCCAGGATGACCAGGCTGCAATAGATGCAGAGAAGACACATAGTGCAAACAGTGTAGACAATCCAAAAAGGTGTGGAGAGCAGGATGTTATAGCACAGCAATGACTGAGACTTTAAGAGTGGTGTGAGTTCATCAGAGCAACAGCCTGGGGGAAGAAGTTGTCTCTGTGTCTGCTGGTTTTGGCGTACAGAGCTCTGTATCGCCATCCGGATGGGAGTAGTTCAAACAGACTGTAACCTGGGTGAGAAGGCTCTGTAGAGAAATGGCTTGCACGTTTCCTGGTCCTGGACAGGTACAAGTCTTGGATAGATGGGAGTTTGATTCCAATGATCTTTTCTGCAGTCCTGATTGTTTGTTGCAGTCTGTGCTTGTCTTGTTTGGAGGCTGATCCAAACCAGACAGTGATGGAGGTGCAGAGGACAGACTGGATGATGGCAGTGTAGAAAGTCTTCAGCAACTCCCGCGGCAGGTTGAACTTCTTGAGCAGTCTCAGGAAGTACAGCCTCTGCTGGGCCTTCTTCCGGACAGAGTCTATGTGGCCGGTCCATTTCAGGTCCCGCGAGATTGTGGTACCCAGGAACTTGAAGGTGTCTGAGGAGAGTATGGTATTACTGCGGATAGTGAGGGGTGAAAGTGTTGAAGGATCTCGCCTGAAATCTACTGTCATCTCCACGGTCTTGAGCGGGTTCAGCTCCAGGTGATTTTGGCTGCACCAGTGGACCAGCCGCTCCACCTCCTGTCTGTACGCAGTCTCATCACCGTCCCGAATCAGTCCGATGAGAGTCGTGTCGTCTGCATACTTCAGGAGCTTCACAGGAGAGTCACCTGAGGAGAAATCGTTGGTGTAGAGAGAGGAGCTGTGTGGAGAGGACGCAACCCTGAGAGGCGCCAGTACTGGTGGTCCTGGTGCCAGATGTGATGCTCCCCAACCTCACACGCTGTCTCCTGTTGGTCAGGAAGCTGGAGATCCAATGACAGGTGGAGGCAGGCACCGCGAGCTGGATGAGCTTCTGTTGGAGGATGTCAGGAGCGATGGTGTTGAACGCCGAGCTGAAATCCACAAACAGGATCCTGGCGTACGTTCCTGGGGTGTCCAGGTGGTGCAGGATGTAGTGCAGTCCCATGTTGACCGCATCATCCACCGACCTGTTTGCCCGGTAGGCAAACTGGAGGGGGTCAAGCAGGGGACCCGTGACATGCTTCAGGTGGTTCAGCA
Source organism: Syngnathus leptorhynchus (assembly GCF_054491065.1). Lineage (NCBI taxonomy): Eukaryota > Metazoa > Chordata > Actinopteri > Syngnathiformes > Syngnathidae > Syngnathus > Syngnathus leptorhynchus. Next base: position 2,159,531 of record NC_141203.1, on the reverse strand, counting down.
CCAACCTTTCGAAAGATTTCATGACCACAGATGTCAGAGCGACAGGTCTGTAGTGATTCAATCCTGTGATGGTGGGCTTCTTGGCCACTGGAACGATGGTGGAGCTTTTGAAGCACGAGGGCACCTCACACAGCTCCAGGGAGCGGTTGAAGATCCGTGCAAAGGTGGGCGCCAGCTGTTCAGGACAGACTTTCAAGCAGGAGGGTGACACGCCGTCTGGGCCCGGTGCCTTCCTGATCTTTTGTCTCCGGAACACCTGGCGCACTTCCTCCTCACGGATCTGGAGTGCGGGCACGGCCTCTGCAAGAGAGAGATTAGGCAACAGCGGTGATGGAGGTGTGGACAGAGCGGTTGTGAAGGTAGGGGAGTATGTTGATTGTGCTGCAAGAGGTCCTGTTGTGTGGGAGGACCGATCAAACCTGCAGTAGAACCTGTTCAGCTGGTTAGCAAGCCTTGGGCTCTCCACAGGACGGGGGGTGAGTTTCTTGAAGCCCGTGATGCTCTGCAGACCTTTCCACACTGTTGAGGGATCAGGATTGGCAGAGAGGTGTCTCTCCAGGCTCTCCCCGTAACACCTCCTGGCTCTCCTGACCAAAGGTCCTGCCTTGACTCCACTGTCCACTTCCTCACAGTCGTCACCACAGGCTTAGAAGTTTTTAGTTTCTGCCTGTAGGCCGGGATCATATGAACTAGACAGTGTTCCGAGAGTCCTAAAGCTGCACGAGCCACAGAGTGGTATGCATCCTTAATTACGGTGTAGCAGTGGTCCACTGTCTTTGCCCCTCTGGTGGGACACGTAATGTGCTGTCTGTATCTGGGGGGTTCGTGTGCGAGGTTCGCCCTGTTGAGATCACCCAAAACAATGATTAGTGAATTTGGTAGAAGTTTCTCCATGTCTGTCACCTGGTCGGCCAGCATCTGCGTGGCTTCACTCGCACGTGCGTGTGGTGGAATGTAAACAGCCGCCTTGACGATCGAGGAGAACTCCCGTGGTGAATAGAACGGTCGGCTGTTTATGAAGAGTGTTTCTAGGAGAGGGCTGCAAGACTCTTTCAACACCGTGACGTCAGTACACCAACGTTCATTAATGTAGAAACAGAGTCCACCTCCTTTTGATTTTCCGGTGAGCTCCGCGCTGCGGTCTGCTCGCAGCGGCCGAAACCCAGCTAACTCCACGGCGTGGTGGGGGGTGCGTTCGGTAAGCCACGTTTCAACAAAACACAGCGCGGCGGATCTGCTGAAATCAGTGTTCCTCGAAGTGAGGAGCAGCAGTTCGTCCATCTTGTTCGCCAGGGAGCGAACAATTGCCAGATGAATTGATGGTAGGGCAGAGCGGAACCTTTTCTGCCTCAGCTTAACAAGGGCTCCGGCTCGTTTTCCGCGCCGTCGTCGGCGTGCTAGCTTGTATAGCATCGCCGCTCCAGCTAAAAACTCCGGCAAACAGTTTGAATCGGAGAGGACAGGAGAGAAAATACCAGAAGAAGACTGTCCGATGTTTAACAGCGCTTCTCTGGTAAAAGTGATCCGGGATGGACAGCAGAGAACACAGAAAACACACAAAATAAGACAAAGAAGCAGAGAGCGACCCAAGGAGGCTGCCGTACGCTGCGCCATCTTGGATATCCCCGTGTTTTCCCCGTGCCTGCGGGGTTTTTCTCTGGGCACTCCTGTTTCCTACCACTTCCCAAAATAAATGCTTGATAGGCCGATTGAGCACTCCAAATTGCCCATTGTGAGTGCGAGTGTGGATAATTGTTCGTCTCTGTGTGCCCTGCAATTGGCTAGCAACCAGTTCAAGGTTTCGCCTTCCTACTGCCCAATGATGGCTGGGATAGGCTCCAACACGCCCGTGACCCCCGTGGGCACAAGCCGTACAGAAAATGGATAGATGGAAGTAAATTGTATCGTACTTCTAGTTTGCATTTTAGACCAGCAAGTTGTCAAAATTTATCCATTACCCTACAACAAATAAATTATCAATTTAATTTTAAAAATAATGTGCTTTGTAGGGCTGGGCAATATGGCTGAGTATTTCCCCTCCGTGAGTCGTCACCTTATCGTGGTGGAGGGGTTTGCGTGCCCCTATGATCCTAGGAGCCATGTTGTCTGGGGCTTCATGCCCCTGGTAGAGTCACCCATGGCAAAAGGGTCCTAGGTGAGGGGCCAGACAAAGCACGGCTCACCAAAGCCCCTTATGACAACAAACAAAAATTGACTTAGTTTTCCCCTCTGGAGCCAGGCCTGGAGGTGGGGCTTGAAGGCGAGCGCCTGGTGGCCGAGCCTTCGCCTATGGGGCCCAGCTGGGCATAGCCCAAAAAGAAAACGTGGGTCCCCCTTCCCATGGGCTCACCACCTATAGGAGGGGCCAAAGGGGTCGGGTGCAAAGTGAGCTGGGCAGTGGCCAAAGGCAGGGACCTTGGCGGTCCGATCCCCGGCTGCAGAGGCTGGCTCTAGGGACATGGAATGTCACCTCTCTGGCTGGAAAGGAGCCCGAGCTGGTATGTGAGGCAGAAAAGTTCAGACTAGACATAGACGGGGTGCCGAGCCAACTGATAAGGGCGGTTCGGTCCCTGTATCACCGATGCCAGAGTTTGGTCCGCATTTCCGGCAGTAAGTCGGATTTGTTCCCAGTGAGGGTTGGACTCCGCCAATGCTGCCCTTTGTCACCGATTCTGTTCATAATTCTTATGGACAGAATTTCTAGGCGCAGCCGAGGCATTGAGGGGGTCCGGTGTGGGGACCTCAGCATCTCGTCACTGCTTTTGCAGATGACGTGGTGCTGTTGGCTTCTTCAGGCCGTGATCTCCAACTCTCACTGGAGCGGTTCGCAGCCGAGTGAGAAGCGGTCGGGATGAGGGTCAGCACCTCCAAATCCGAGTCCATGGTCCTCAGTCGGAAAAGGGTGGAATGCCCTCTCCCGATCGGGGATGAGATCCTGCCCCAAGTGGAGGAGTTCAAGTATCTTGGGGTCTTGTTCACGAGTGAGGGCAGGATGGCGCGCGAGATCGACAGGCGGATCGATGCAGCGTCGGCAGTAATGCGGACTCTATACCGGTCCGTCGTGGTGAAGAGAGAGCTGAGCCAAATGGCAAAGCCCTCGATTTACCAGTCGATCTACGCTCCTACCCTCACCTATGGTCACGAGCTATGGGTCGTGACCGAAAGAACGAGATCCAGGATACAAGCGGCTGAAATGAGTTTCCTCCGCAGGGTGTCCGGGCGCTCCCTTAGAGATAGGGTGAGAAGCTCAATCATCCGGGAGAGACTCGGAGTAGAGCCGCTTCTCTTCCACGTTGAGAGGAGCCAGATGAGGTGGCTCAGGCATCTCATCAGGATGCCTCCTAGACGTCTCCCTGGGGAGGTGTTCCGGGCATGTCCCACCGGTAGGAGACCCCGGGACGACCCAGGACGCGCTGGAGAGACTAGGTCTCTCAGCTGGCCTGGGAACGCCTTGGGATCCCCCGGGATGAGCTGGAGAGACTGGCTGGGGGAGGGAAGTCTGGGAGTCCCTCCTAAAGCTGCCCCCGCGACCCGACCCCAGATAAGCGGAAGAAGATGGATGGAATATAAGTATTTCATATCAGTCTTGATAATTACCCGTAAATGTCAATTTTACTTGCTTCGATCCCACGCAACTTTCTGTCTTACGCGGATTGGTCACGGACCCCAATTCTTTTGTAATAGATACATTTTTAAGTTGTATTTCAAATGGATGGTATAGGGACACACAAAGCGCTAGTGAACAATTTAAAGAGGTTAGAAGTCTGTCTGTTTGACCTTTATGACTACTTTATTACACAGTCAGAGAATGGCCAGACACAGGAGTAAAATAAGTCGCTGTTTTATTTTCACTTCCATCCAACTCACATAGCATCAAAATGACTGACTCAATCTGTCTGATATTGTCATGTGCGTATTGCTTCTCATTTAATAAAATGTCAACAGACTTCGATGTGTGTGGAGAAAACGGACCCCTTCGGCTGTCCAACACCATGCTCAACCTAAATGGATTATCATGATCGACAGACGAGCGGGGCGACCAAGCCCATCTCCTAACCTCCCTTTGTCCTTCTAATAAAACAGTGTTTTATTAGAAGGAGGAAGGGAGTTTGGGCTCGGGAAGTTCCGGGACGAGACTGAAAATTTGAAATTGAAATATTTTCTCTTAAAAGTTACAACTGACGTTCCCACGTTTCTAAAGTCTGTAACTGTCATAGTCAAAGTGGAGTCGCACCAACAGTTCTCACAGAAATAGAACACTGGTTTAACAATACCGGAAGTGCCTCGCACATTTCACGCAAAGGATCATGGGTCATCGCAAAATGTGGATAGTCATCACCTAAAATAAATGGAAAGTAGAGAATGGTCCACACACAGCGAGAAGGAAATTGTAACTTGTGATCAATAGCTCCCCAGACTGGACGGTAAGTTAATAGCAAAGAACGAGATCCAGGATACTCAAGTCATTAAGGACAAACTCTTCAATCAAATCAACACATCTAATTGTTGTTGTTTTTTTACACTTTACAATAGTGTATTACAAATTTGTTGGTAACAAATCTTCTACCCATGTATTCGTTTGCGATGTTTCGGGTGGGTCCACTTGAAGGTGATAAATGTTTCATTCATATGCATATTTAATGATCACGTTAATTTATCATGAGTGTGCTGCAGTACCGCATAATTCAACACTTCAATGCATCTTAATATAAATGAGAATATTTCCAATTTTTACCGCACATGCATCCCAATGTTCCAGATTGCTCCATGTGAAAAACTTTCATAAGATTGTTGTTGGTTTTTTTTAATAAACAAAAAACATTGATTGGCAATGGAATAAAGTCTTAGCTAACAACAACCACATTTCTGCCTAGGTTGCTGAATGTGTCGTACCCCTGGGACATTGTGTATGCTCTCACACAGAGTGATTTTACATTTTTAGAACAGATGGTTACAGGAGGACTTGTGCAAGGCAACTAGTCATTCTCTCTGTTGCATATCATGTTGCATTCATGCCTGACTATAGCACCCCACAGTAGTTTATGAGCTGATCATCAGAGCAAAACACTGGACAGCGTTCTAATTTAAACTGTTGAGAGAGAGAGAGAGAGAGAGAGAGAGAGAGAGAGAGAGAGAGAGGGGGGGGGGGGGGGGAGAGAGAGAGGGGGGGGGGGGGGGAGAGAGAGAGAGAGAGAGAGAGAGAGAGAGAGAGAGAGAGAGAGAGAGAGAGAGAGAGAGAGAGAGAGAGAGAGAGCCGAACACACACTGTTTTACCAGAACATAATTGCAACTCCAATTCAAAATAGTAGCTACGTTGGCATTTTACATTCATGTAGATACATTAAAAAAGAAGCCTTACCTGTCCTGAAAAAGGATTTACCAGGATTGTCATTGTACTGTCCTTGCTAAAACACGTTAGCTTTGTTCAAGCTGGGCAGCAAGCAAACTCTTAATTGATGACGCAAGACGTCCTTCAATTGTTATGTTGCTTTAGTTGGGTATCTTGCCACCAAGAACAAAGTGAAACTAGAAAAGACAAAATAAGTGTCAGACATATACAGTAGTCGCTCGCTACATCGCGGTTCCATTATTGCGGCTTCAATACATCGCGGATTCCCCCCCCCCCCGAAAAAAACAACACACAAATTCAAAATAAACCTTCTAAATTGAGGAATTATGGCTCAAACGTTGCCCACACGCCAGCAGATGGCAGTGAGTGTCCAGACAATTGCAGTACGTGCACTTTCCGGGTTGCTACTCTTTGGTGGCCGTTTGTCTACCGTCGATAATCGGACGCGGAACAAGAGGTTTATACGGCTTCGTGCACCAACTGCACCCTTCTGTTAGAGAGGTTGTCCCTGCTAGAGGGACGTGTCCGCCAGTTAGAGCAGAATAGTGCGATAACAGTAGATGTGGCGGACACAGTCGCGGACTGTAGTCAGCCCGCTAGCCCCGTTAGCATTAGCCCCAAGCGGCTTGCTAATCGCGATGAGCCAGGTAAGACGCATAGCCGTCCAAAGTCATCTCGGTCTACCGGCCCTCGCACCTTGGTCATAGGTGACTCCATCACCCGAAATATCACGCTTAAAAATGCAGCCACTGTAATGTGTATTCCTGGGGGCAGAGCACCCGACATAGAAGCTAATCTTAGGGAGCTGACTCGCAATAGGACTAGTCAACAGCGTAGTTCCAACACTAGCTACTCGGATATAGTGATACACGTCGGCGGCAATGATGTTAGGATGAGGCAATCTGAGATCACGAAGAGAAACATAGCGAGGACTTGTGATCTCGCCAGAAAGATGAGTCGGCATCGATATTTGTCTCTGGCCCCCTGCCTGGGAGAGGCTCTGATGAGAGGTTTAGGAGATTAGTCTCCCTTAATCGATGGATGGCTGGGTTCTGTAAAAAGCAGGGACTGTATTTTATAGATAACTGGTCCTCCTGGGACTGCCCCGACCTGCTGAGGAAGGATGGCCTTCATCCTAACCGTGAAGGCGCCTTCACTCTTTCTAGGAATATAGATTACTGTTTGAGCCACTCATGACAGGTCACCTTAGAGCAGGACGGGCCCGGCAAAGGTGACTAGACCACCTGTCAAGATGGGTTTGGAGTCAGTTAAGTTAAAGTTAACTAGCGCTAAGCTAGACTTCCAGCATGCACATAGCTCCTTGTGTAGACTAGAGCGTCACAGTTTGAATAGTGCTACAGGACACGTGAACACACTTTCTACTGAGGTAGTAGACAAATCCAATCGCTCCACCCCGACCGGTATAGCTGATGATACGGTGCCTGTTTCAGATAATATTACATGTGTACCAAATATTTACTATAAAATTCCTACGGTCATATCGTCCCACCGCGCTAATAAACAATTGAGAGGTGATGTCAGGCCTAGAGAACACAATCTTACTTTCATTTTGTTTAAAAATCCTTTGATAAATATGAACCCTGATCAACCGATTACACTTAAACTTGGTTTTATGAATATTAGATCGCTTCATACGAAAGCAGTTCTCATTAATGACCTCATCACGGAACATAATCTAAATATATTTGGTCTTTGCGAGACCTGGTTAAAACCTAATGAACTGGTACCGCTTAATGAGGCCTCGCCTCCAAATTTTGTGAGCTTGCATGTGACGCGTCCTCGAAAAAAGGGTGGGGGTGTTGCCCTCATCTCAAATTCCGATCTTAGATTTACGCCTCGTTCGATTAACGTATTTAAAGCATTTGAAGTTCTAACTGTCCGATCCACCGGTTTACCGTCATTTTATCTTGCTGTTATTTACCGTCCACCTGGGGCTTACTCTGGCTTCCTGGATAAATTTTCAGAATTCGTGGCTGATCTAGTGACAAATGCGGATAATATAATAATCATGGGTGATTTTAATATCCACATGAATTTACCGTCAGAGTCACTTACTTCGGTGTTTCAGACTCTAACTGATACGTTTGGTTTTACACAAGCCGTACAGGTACCAATGCATAAGAATGGTAATACCTTAAATCTGGTATTATCCCGAGGACTGGCAACCTCTAATATAACAGTACTGCCATACACTACTGTTTTGTCTGATCACTACTTAATAAAATTAGAAATTTAAATTCTTAGTCAAAGACAAGAGAGCAATCAGAATTATAGCAGCTGTAATATTAACTCCATGACTGCAACTGCGCTATCTGAGCTACTGCCACCAGCAACTGCCGTATTTCCCTCATATACCAGCTCTATTCATAATCTTACAAATGAATTCAATGCTATATTGTTAAATGCCATCGACTCTGTGGCGCCGCTACGTCTGAAATTGATAGATTGCCTACTCTGTGGTTCACAGATGAAACACGTTTGCTTAAGCAATTAGCACAAATGCCGTTTAACCAAACTTGAGGTTTTTCATCAGGCATGGCGCGACAGCCTCCTGAAATATAAAGCTGCGCTTATCTTAGCAAAATTTTTTTTTTTTTAATTATTATTATGTTATTTTTCGCAGGTCATTAATCTCAATAAAAACAATCCTAAATACCTATTTGATACAGTGGCAAAGCTAACACGACGCCAGCCGACCCCCGATAGCTCCTTACACTCGGCCGACGAGTTCATGAAATTCTTTGCTCGAAAGATTGAATCCATTAGGGATGAGATCAAGATGACCATTCCGATCGCTCAGTCGGGACCGCCGATTACCGGCGCTGACGATCATGCAATCACCCTTTCAAATTTTGAAAGCGTGTCCCTCAAAAGGCTTACACAATTAGTTAGTGCGGCTAAACAAACAACATGTTTACTTGACCCGCTTCCAGCCAAACTATTTAAAGAATTATTTCAAATCTTAGGACCGTCCGTTTTAAAAATAATTAATCTGTCTGTCTCCTCTGGGATAGTGCCAACAACCTTTAAAACTGCTATCATTAAACCGCTACTTAAGCGACCAAATCTTGACCCGGACTGTCTCAGTAACTATAGGCTAGTTTCAAATCTCCCATTCACAGCAAAACTGCTTGAAAAGGTAGTAGCGCAGCACCTTATTGATTACATGGTCGCTAATAATCGATATGAATCTTTTCAGTCTGGTTTTAGAGCTAATCATTCCACTGAGACAGCACTTGCTAAAGTCACTAATGATCTCCTCATAGCTACAGATTCAAACACTTCATCGGTATTGTTACTACTCGATCTTAGTGCTGCCTTCGACACTGTTGACTTCGATATTTTATTAGAGCGTCTTAAAGGTTGTGTTGGTATTTCGGGGTCAGCACTAGGCTGGTTCCATTCGTATCTATCAGACAGGACGCACCGAGTGGTCCATGGCAATGCATCCTCTGAGCTCTATAAAGTTACGTATGGTGTCCCACAGGGATCGGTACTAGGACCAATTCTGTTTAATATTTATATGACTCCGCTTGGGGAGATATACGTAAATATAATATTAGTTTTCAATGTTACGCGGATGACACCCAATTATATGTGCCGTTATCAATGACAGATCCGCGGGACTGTTGTAATCTTGAGGCATGCCTTGCGGAGATCAAGCAATGGATGTCTCTCAACTACCTTCGTCTGAACCCAGATAAAACTGAGATGTTGATAATTGGTCCAGCTCGTTATCAACATTTATTTAAGGAAACCACTATAACTCTAGATAACCGTACTATCACTCAGAGTGATACTGTAACTAATCTCGGGGTAATATTTGACCAAACGCTCTCCTTTCAAAAGCACATTAAGAATATAACCAGAATAGCATTTTTTCACCTTCGTAATATTGCTAAGATTCACCCAATCCTCTCGACCGGTGATGCGGAAATTATTATACATGCGTTTATCATGTCGCGCCTGGACTACTGTAATGCATTATTCTCTGGTCTTCCCAAGTCTATTATCAAAAGTCTACAGTTAGTACAAAATGCTGCTGCAAGGCTGCTCTCACGGACAAGAAAATTTGATCACATTACCCCAATATTAGCCAACTTACACTGGCTCCCGGTCCATTTAAGATGTGACTTCAAGGTTCTTCTATTAACCTATAAATCATTGCATGGCTTAGCGCCTTCATATCTCGTCGACTTAGTTGTTCCTTATGTTCCGTCTCATAACCTTCGTTCGCAAAACGCTAGTCTTTTAGTGTCACTGAGGGCCAAGAAAATGTCTGCAGGGGCTAGAGCATTTTCTATTCGAGCTCCAGAGCTCTGGAATGCCCTACCAATGGATATTAGAACTGCTACCTCAGTAGAAACATTTAAGACACGTTTAAAGACATATTTCTATGATATGGCCTTTAATTAACCTGTAGTGGCCGATTCGGCTGGAGTTTGTTTTTGCTCCCTCTCCCCGACCCCACTCCCCCCACCCCTCCTCGGCTGGGGAGGTGGTTAGGTGACACCCAAGCTGACAGCGGCTATCTAGATTCTCGTGGACCAATTCAGCATGAGGGAACTGCAGCGGATTACCCTCCTAGAGGACACTGCCAGGACAATCGAGGGCGCCTCCGACAGCTCTTCGCTTTGGCCTGGACATCCACTTTTTTATTTTCATATTATGTATTTTATGTGCCCTCTGTGCATCCATTGCAGCCTGGTGATCCTGAAAGGGGGATCCTTCCATCTGTGGTCCCTTCTCAAGGTTTCTAAATTTTCTCTTGGTAGGTTTTTTTTTGTTTTTCCTTGCCCTTTTGGGAGTCCAAGATCAGGGGATGCTTTGAGAATAATTGTCAATTGATTGTTTATGTGAAGCCCTTTGAGACTGCTTGTGATTTTGAGCTATACAAATAAACTTGACTTGTACCTTTTTATAAAAGTTGTTATAATAAGAGTTCTAAAAACATATCTACAGTATTGTACCTTGTTATGAAAAAATATATAATAATAAAATAGTTCTTAAAACATATTTACAGTATGTACACTTGTACCTTGTTATAAAAAAGTTGTTATAATAATAAGAGTTCGAAAAGCAAATTTACAGTATGTATACTTTAGCTACAGCCACTATTCTGCCCCCGCTTGTGTGGCTGGCTCCTACAAGCGCGGTAGTTAACAGGTTTCCCAAGAAAAGCAGCATGACGTCAAAATCCTCTTCAAAAAACTTTACTTAAGTCACACTGTAAAACTGCAAGCAGCCATACAAAATATATCTCAGCAACATTCCCGAGTGCATTTACCCGACACGACACACTAAATGTATATAAATGGATCGATGAATATAAACGGATCGATTAGCTTACGGCTAACTCCTATGGCGAACTCAAAGGGAATGCTAACGCTTAGCATATACAAATGAACTCAAATGATACAAGTCAAATTTTTCTATGTTTACATCAGATACGTTTTAATAGTAATCTTATACAACAGTTAAACATAAAGTACGTACAGGCATATGTCTTCCTCGCCGTGCGATAAAGAACAATTTTCTCAGTTTTTCCATACATTCTGAGCTGTTCAGCTACGGCAACTATTGAGGTACAAAATGCACATAGTGCTGCTGTGATATTTGTGAAAACTAGAGGTCGTTGTTTAACCAAGGTGAACAATTGAACGGCACATCTACATGTTACACACGTATCATTAGTGTGAAGGCCTTCGCCTTCACACTATTGTTATTCTACTTTATTTTTCTTATTATTATTATTAAACAATTTATTCCTCCCACTTTTTTGACACCTAACTACTCCCACATGCTTTAACCGATTCACCCCATTCCAACTTACACACGTTCCAAAAATTCACGGCATGATTTATTTCATTCATTCTTAATGGCACATTCAACACGAGCCATGTTCCCGAGTGAGTCGAATCTAACATTGGCCGTTATTTTTTATTCATTCATTCATTTATTCAATTAATTTTAACACATTTTAATAATTTATTTCATTCAACATCATCATAATTAATTTAGTTTAATCATTTTATTTATCAGAATTTAACATTATTCCACCGCTCAATAGTAAGTCGCTGTTTAGCTCAGTAAGTAGAGAATGGCACATTCAACGCTTGCTACTTTGCTGAGTGAGTTTGAATCTCAATTGGCCGTTATTTTTTATTCATTCATTTTTTATTCATTCAATTTTAACACATCATTTTAATAATGTATTTTATTCAACATCATAGGTTACCATTTTTATTTTTTATTTAATAGCATCATTCCACCACATTGACAGTGAGTCAGTGATTAGCTCAGTAAGTAGTCAATGACACAATCAACATGAGTCATTTTGGCGAGTGGGTTCGAATCTAACTTGGCCGTTATTCTTTATTCATTAATTTAATTTTAACACATCATTTTAATAATTTATTTCATTCATTTATATTGATATTAATTATACAATTTTCTATGTCATTTATACTATTAATATAGTATTTACATGTTTTAAGTAATATCAAATGTTCCATTGAAACATATGAACTTATATGGTTTAACATACATTTATTGATACACAAAAACTGTATGTATGTTAAAAATGAGAGGGTGACTACTTCGTGGATTTTCACCTATCGGGAGTGGTCTTGGACGGCTGAAAATAGAACTTTCCTTTTGAAAATTTAAAACTAGAATTTGACAATAATAATAATGATAATAATAATTAATAATACATTTTCTTCTATCTAGGCGGAATACTTGTTGACTGTTTAGCACGTCCGGCTTACAGTGCAGCAGTTAAGAATTTGATTTCAGCCTTCCTGTGCGGAGTTTGCATGTCCTCCTCATGCCTGAGTGGGCTTTTTGTAGGTACTCCAGTTTCCTCCCACATGATGATTGATCAGCAAAAATTGCCTGTTGGTGTGAGTGCAAGTGTGAATGGTTGGTCTCTGTGTGCCCTAGCTGCAATTGGTTGGCAACCAGTTCAGGGTGTTCCCCGCCTAGACCCAATGGCTACTGAAATGGGCTCCAGCACGCCTGCGACCCTTGTAACAGTGTCTCAGAAAATGGATGGACGGATATTTTTTCTAGAGTCACCAAAATGCTTCTCAAAGAAGGCTTTATTTGGTTTCAGAACATACAGTGTGTACGGATTATTTTGTAAACCTATTCAAAATGAAAAGTGCATTCACTGCTGCTATGATTTGCTTCTCTATATGAATTGAATTGCAATGAAATACAAGAGCCCTAATGTGTGATTGCATCACTTACTAAGTTAAGCCGCAGCAGAATGCTCCTATGTGCTTGAATATCAAAAATGCTTGGGGAAATGTTGAGTTGTGACTGCCATCATTGAGGCCCATTACAGTATGGAGTAGTTTGTATGCGGTCTGTAGTGTCTGAAAAAGTGCTGGGTCGGTGGTTCGACATCCACACGCTAACTGAGAATAGCTGCCCAAACATGAAGACAAATGGGGTGAAAAAGGAAGCGGCTGGCAGGCTCGCTGATGGCTAGCCCGCTCAATAACAAGAAAGATGAGGGGTGGCTGTTCAATAAGCCCCTGCCTGACTACGATCCCCCTACAGGCTTTGCAATAGATGAGGGAACAGAGAGGATACAAAGGCCATCAAGTGAGGTAGGGAAGTGTGATGTGGTAAAAGAGAAAAAGAACAGTTATTGCTTCAAGCAAAAGTCCATGAGACACACTGGACTGGAGGGTAGGGTCACTAAAGGAATGTTGTGAAGGAGCAGGGACGGTTCAGACTGTACATTACCATTCTTATAGTGGCATTGTGGATTTCCTTCAAAATGGTTGTATATATCGTCAATGTATCTTTGACAGTTATTTTTTGTTTCAACTCATCCAGCTCTTGTGCACTTGGTACCAGATTTATTTCTCCTACACACGCGCACACAGACGCACGCATGCACGCACGCACGTATACACTCACACACAGGCAGGCGTGAATGGACGTAATTTGGCTGGTAAGAAGATGAAATCATTCTGTCTATATTTTCACAGGTTGCTGTGAACAAGAGTAGGAATGTGCAGAATAATATTGATGTCAATTTATCACCATTTCAGACAGTAGGTGACAGCAGAATGTAACAAACCAAGCCTCGAAACAGGACTTATTACAATGCTTGCCTCCAGTGACATGGACAAGCTGAAAAGAAAGGGAAAAAAACGGCAAGTCGAGCTCCAAAGGTGGGTGGCTAAATTCGTTATAAATATCATCCCAAAAAAAGCCCTTAAATCAGATGCTGTCACGTCTCTGCTACGCTCTCGCCCTGCTGGCTGGGTGACGAGCTAGTCCTCGGGCGCATACGTCACCAATGCAAAATTGCGCGTGCTAATAGGCGTTGATCGCCGCCACCTGTTCCGTGTTACCCGCTGTTTAGATGAACGATGCCATGCGCCCGTCTGTCCTGGACGGTTCGTTTACGTTGATGCACGCACGCCTGCTTTGTTTCCTGATGCCTGTTTACCTGACTCGCTGAGTAGCGAGATTCCTGGTTACCTGACTCACTGTGTAGCGAGATGGATGTGTACATGATTCGCGTCGGTCGGTGTTTTGCCTGACTTTCTGCCTGTACCGGACCACGAGCTTGCTTTGCCACTGTCTGCCACTACGACGCACACTCGCTGACCGCCTCGTCAGTCTGCCTCGCACACCTGCTCTGCTGGTGTTCCAAGCCCTTCTTGGCTCCTTTTGCCCTTCCCTAAATAAAGAGTCCATGTTGTACGTGGTTGTCCTGCCTCGTCCGTGACACTAGTGTCGAGAATCCAGTTCTCGCACCAGTTTTACTAATAGACCTATCACCTAAGTGCCAATGTTTAGCACAGAATAGTGTCTCTTTAAAACAGTGCTTCTCATTTATTTTATTGGATCTCCCCCCGGGAGAAGAAAACATTTCACGCCCCCCCTGCTTGTACCCTTATTAACATTAAAGAAACCAACAAATAAATAAAAAGGTAAGATCAACTTACAACAAAGAATAATTTAATTGATAACATTGCTATTTCTAGTCTGTAACAGATTCCAAGTGCATCACTTTGCCTGTAAACAAAAAATAAATTATAAACATTCTTGACCAACAGCCATTTTATGCTGGCATCGCACCACATGCGCCCCACTATTTGAGGACTGCTTCAAACATAGCTTCATTTTAGATGAGTTGTTGGCGGGAATTGTGTGTGTGCGTGTGTGTGTGTGTGTGTGTGTGTGTGTGTGTGTGCGTGTGTGTGTGTGTGTGTGTGTGTGTGTGTGTGTGTGTACGTGTGTGTATGTGCGTGCGCGTTTGTGTGCGTGCGTGCGCGTGTGCCCTCCTGTGTGCGCGTTTGTGTGCGTGCGTGCGTGCGTGCGTGTGTGTGCCCTCGTGTGTGCGTGCGCATGTTAGTGGGGCGACAGAAGAATGTGACATAATTGGAAAAGACCGTAGGAATAAATATTGTCCCTGTCTGCCAGAAGTCTGTCCAGATTTGGCCAAACTATTTTTTTCCACAAATTTATACTCGTGGTCTGTCCATGTGTGGGTGTTATATTTTGCTAATCAATTTTGAAAATAAGTATTGAAAATGGCTTGCTGTCTGACAAATTTAATGGCCCCAAAAAACATGCAGTTGTATTTTTTTTCTCCTGAAAAGAGGTTATTTGGATGTGCCAAGGATCATGCCTGCCGTGATATGCTTCCCATTCCATTATGTACCACTTTCAAATTTTGTTAATCCCTATTATGTGTTTTAGGTAATCACACATCGTCGTTGGAAAGAAAGCAAAGTTAGTCACTGCACTTCTGCAAATTATTGGTGCAGTCGCACTTGGTTCTTCAATCTTCAGCATGATTGTCTGTTCTTGGTCTTGGATCTTATCAAATAAATGTACCCCAAAAATAAAATTTATATTCCGGTGTGACATATATGTATTTTCCTTCTTTATTATGCATTTCATGGCTGGTACGATTTATACTCCGTGGCGATTTATAGTCTGGAAAATACTGTGTTAACTATTTACCCTTCCTACTGTTTTCCTATCAATAATATGTATATCTATAGTATGCACTGCATGTTCCACAAGTAAGCATGGCATGGGTTTTGACTTTATTATCACTTTCTGCACTTGAAGATGGTGGCTTTCAATAACCAACAATAGGTAGGACTATTGCATTGATCATACACCATAATAAATTGGACACTTTTGCATATACTCCCGGGAGTATGGGGTGCCGAGCCAACTGATAAGGGTGGTTCGGTCCCTGTATCACCGATGCCAGAGTTTGATCCGCATTTCCGGCAGTAAGTCGGATTCGTTCCCAGTGAGGGTTGGACTCCGCCAAGGCTGCTCTTTGTAACAGATTCTGTTCATAATTCTTATGGACAGAATTTCTAGGCGCAGCTGAGGCGTTGAGAGGGTCCGGTTTGGGGACCTCAGCATCTCATCACTGCTTTTTGCAGATGACGTGGTGCTGTTGGCTTCTTCAGGCCGTGATCTCCAGCTCTCACTGGAGCGGTTCGCAGCCAAGTGTGAAGCGGTCGAGATGAGGGTCAGCACCTCCAAATCCGAGTCCATGGTCCTCGGTCGGAAAAGGGTGGAATGCCCTCTCCGGACCGGGTATGAGATCCTGCCCCAAGTGGAGGAGTTCAAGTATCTTGGGGTCTTGTTCACGAGTGAGGGCAGGATGGAGCGCGAGATCGACAGGCGGATCGGTGCAGCGTCGGCAGTAATGCGGACTCAATTTACCGGTCGATCTACGCTCCTACCCTCACCTATGGTCACGAGCTATGGGTCGTAACCGAAAGAACGAGAACAGGATACAAGCGGCAAAAATGAGTTTCCTCCGCAGGGTGTCCGGGCTCTCCCTTAGAGATAAGGTGAGAAGCTCGATCATCCGGGAGAGACTCGGAGTAGAGCCGCTGCTCCTCCACCTTGAGAGGAGCCAGATGAGGTGGCTCGGGCATCTCATCAGGATGCCTCCTGGACTCCTCCCTGGGGAGGAGTTCCGGGCATTTCCCACCGGTAGGAGACCCCAGGGACGACCCAGGACGCGCTGGAGAGACTATGTCTCTCAGCTGGCCTGGGAACGCCTTGGGATCCCCCGGGATGAGCTGGATGAAGTGGCTGGGGAGAGGGAAGTCTGGGAGTTCTTCCTAAAGCTGCTGCCCCCGCGACCCGACCCCGGATAAGCGGAAGAAGATGGATGGATGGACTTTTGCATATCCTCGTATGAGCAATATTGCCGCACACAGGGACACCTTTTCTCATTGAGATGAGGCATGCTCATAATAGAATAATTCATCCATTCATTCATTCATTTTCTGAACCGCTTAGTGCCCACGGGGGTTGCGGGCGTGCTGGAGCCTATCCCAGCCGTCATCGGGCAGTAGGCGGGGGACACCTTGAACCGGTTGCCAGCCAATCGCAGGGCACACAGAGACGAACAACCATTCGCACTCGCACTCACACCTAGGGACAATTTGGAATGCTCAATCGGCCTATCAAGCATGTTTTTGGGATGTGGGAGGAAACCGGAGTGCCCGGAGAAAACCCACGCGGACACGGGGAGAACATGCAAACTCCACACAGGGAGGGCCGGAGGTGGAATCGAACCCGCACCCTCCTAACTGTGAGGCGGATGTGCTACCCACTGCGCCACGAGCCGCATAATAGAATAAGATTACTATACACTAATTGTTCATGAAAAAGATGCATGAAACTATACAGAAACTATAATCCCCTGAAGGCCTTGGTAAATTCTGGGGAGCAAGACATTTATGTTTTGAAATGACTGTCTTCATCTTTTTGAAAATGAGGCGGATGTGCTACCCACTGCGCCACGAGCCGCACAATAGAATAAGATTACTATACACTAATTGTTCATGAGGCGGATGTGCTACCCACTGCGCCACGAGCCGCATAATAGAATAAGATTACTATACACTAATTGTTCATGAAAAAGATGCATGAAACTATACAGAAACTATAATCCCCTGAAGGCCTTGGTAAATTCTGGGGAGCAAGACATTTATGTTTTGAAATGACTGTCTTCATCTTTTTGAAAAAAAGATAAAGGTTCTAACAGGGGTTACCTGCTAATCATTATTCCACTCACGATCTGCTTTATGGTGCAAGCTTGGAAGTATAGTCAGTACCTCAACGCCACAGTACAATGTTTCAATTATGCTTTCAAAACTGTTTTTTTTAGGCGGGAAGGGTCAATCAAATGCCCCAATTGTGTCTAACTTTATATTTATTAAGAATGTGTGGGTGTAGCACAACAATGTCTGAGTGTGCGTGCGTGTGTGTTTGTGTGTTTGTGTCTGTCTGTGTCTGTGTGTGCGCGCTCGCTCGCATTTTTGTATTGTTTTGACAATTTGATCTACATTCTTTGAACTCATTACATTTGGTAAGTTACAAATAAAACTTTATAATTGGTTTTGACAAAGCCCACTCTTTCACAGCAGCTTTGCCATAAGACAAGTTACACAGCTTTGTCAACACACCTCATTTGGGACAAATGTTGCAACTTGATAATCTTAAAATGCCCTTATTCTGAACTTTGAGAGATGTTCAGCTACAGTGTCCTCTGCAGCAAGAGAGCGACTTAGGAATAAACATGAAATGACATAGTGTGGAGAATGCAACAATGTATTCCCTAATGATGGTTGTTTTCACTAATGTAATAACTACAGCATCCCTATTCAAAGATGGTAAAGGTTTGATTCATCCCCTGAAGCGCCAGCTAATAAGACAAATGTCACGTGTTCCTACCTCCAGGAGAACACTACAAAATTAATTTGCCCACAAAAGGATATTGCTCACCTTCTTTAATATCTGAAGTCTCCTATTGTTACATACAGGTTGTGAAATGTCACTGCCTGATGCTGCACTTTTTTACACTTGAAAGGCCTGGAAATATTAATTGCAACCTCCAAATGTTACATTCTAAGTGCAGTTTTTTCCCCAAGGGTGCTTTCATCTCGTTATTGACTCACTTTTAGCCCAGTAGAAGAGCTCTTATTCTTTGATTTCTATGAACGCCAATCAAATATAGTGACTGATAATAGTTGAAAGCTGGAAACTTTAGATTCATTGCAACCATCTGTGTCTGGCATGTGAAATCCCAGACTTTATATATTTTTTTTTTATATTGCAGAGCCAGGAAGGTGGGCAGAAGTGGATGGAAGATTAGACAGAGAGATAGGCAGTCATATAGATAGATACATATTGGAAATGTGTAATAAAATTAAAAAAAACAACAGTATTTATGGAGAAAGCTGACCTGAGCACATCTTTTTTTCCATTAGAAAATAGCAAAACAATTAAAAGTTCAGTTAGTTGTAATTCTCTTTACGACATGGAGTCTAATGGTACAGTGTACCCGTGGACCTCAGACAGAAATATATACCGTATTTTCTGGACTATAAGGCACACCGGACGATAAGGCGCACCATTAATGCATCAGATTTTTAATCCAAATCAAATCATTCTCCATTTTATCTTTTTTATTTCAACTTCAGACACAACAACTTACTTTATAAATAATGAATCCATAGTATAAATATGAATAAAATAATGATCCATAGTCTTTTTGATTCATGATTCATAGTCTTCAGCGGGCCACTTATGATTGATTTCATGACACAATGCTTTGGGCCAGTTTAAATTTAGGGATTTGGTCCATATATAAGGCGCACCGAACTATAAGGCGCACTGTCGGCTTTTGAGAAAATTTTAGGTTTTCAGGTGCGCCTTATAGTCCGGAAAATACGGTATGTATATATACACACACATATACACGCAAAAACACACACTCATCCATCTGTACCGCTTGTCCTCACAGGGGTCACGTGCGTGCTGGAGCCGATCCCAGCTGTCATCGGGCAGTAGGCGGGGGAGACCCGGAACTGGTGGCCAGCCAATCACAGGGCACACAGAGAGGAAGAAACATCCGCACTCGTACCCATGGGCAATTTGGAGTGCTCAATCGGCCTACAAAGCATGTTTTGGGGGTGTGGGAGGAAACCGGAGACCCGGAGAAAACCCATGCAGGCACGGGGAGAACATGCAATATATATATATATATATATATATATATATATATATATATATATATATATATATATATATATATATAAAGTACTCTTGAATTAGTAAGTATTGAACAAATTGAAGCATATTAGAAGCTTCATTATCAAGTTAAAGAGTTGTTTTTTTATGCATCTGATTAGAAAACAAATAAAATAGTGCACAATATCCACACTTAGTCCCTGTGCCTCCACGTGAGATTTCTAGCCTCGTGTCTCTTCTCCCGAGTCGTGAGGGTCTCTCTCCGCTCATCTTTCCCCCTCCCTCCAGCTGTAGCCAAGCCATTTCCCATCGACTTCCCACCCGACCACGATGTGACCTCTGATGTAACCCTTTTATATGTCTGTTTTGCTCTGCTCTTCCTTATGTGTGTGTGTGTGTGTGTGTGTGTGTGTGTGTGTGTGTGTGTGTGTGTGTGTGTGTGTGTGTGTGTGTGTCTGTATGTGTGTATATGTGTGTTTGTTTTACGATCGGGTTTGTAAGTAGAAACGTTTGTAAGTCGACGTTTCCCATGGGAATCAATGTCAAATCAAATCATGCGTGCCGGACTAGCCGAAAACTCACACTATTTGTTAAATTACTTTGTGCAAAACCCACAAAAAAAACAAAACAACAGCCTTTTCAAACCTTTATAACAAAGAATAAATGTCACTTTATTCTTAACCTAACTTTGCTTGGGAAAGGGGAAACCTGTTCTAATTTTCTACACTTGCTAAAAATACCCTCGAGAAGACACAGAAAAAGCCAGGCTAATAAATTTTTGTATGCTTCGACGTGACCCTTGCAATGTGTTCACAGACTCGTCATTGCATTTTGATGCAATTAACTTGTTTTCTGACTGTGTGAGTGGTCATTGATTGTACCTCGCACACAACGCAAGTGAGAACTTAAAAAAGAAAAGAAAAGGAACCTAGCTTCTAAAGATTGAAATTGATGAACACAAAAGTTTGTTCTTCGTGTTTTTATTGAAATCAAGCTGGTACACGGCAATGGCTTCCGCCTTTTACTCAATGTGTGCGCGCTCCTGCAGAACGGGATACTTACTTTGGCAGAACACCGGCCATACTTTGTTGCAAGCTCGACGATACGCATGCAATCAACATGCTCCTTCATGATTTTGAGTTTCATATTGATAAGAGACATACTCGACTAACGAGCGGAGACAAACAAGGAATGGCAGAGCAAAGGCGACAAACCAGAGGTGTGTGTGTGTGTGTGTGTGTGTGTGTGTGTGTGTGTGTGTGTGTGTGTGTGTGTGTCTGTGTGTGTGTGTGTCTGTGTCGGGGTTCAGAAGTAAAAAATTGGTTTGTAAGTAGTTGCAAAAAAATCCAAAGACTCCTGTTCATATCTCGAGAGGTTTGTAAGTGTAGGCGGTATTAAGTAGATGTACCGCTGTGTGTGTGCCTCCTCAATGCATCGCAGTTTCTTGTGTGGGAACCAGAGATGAGCATTCCATCTAAACATCTTGGACTGACATCCATTTTGTGGATGAATGACAAGGGACAAGAAAGTTATACAAGAAAAAAATGATGTACTGAGGATGGACGGAAGTGTTTTTTTGTTTGTCCCTATCCAGGTCAAGTCTGAGCTGACCTCTTAGTCCGTCTGACGGACCGTTTCAGAATATAACATGGACGTCTGCCAAAGATAGGGCTTTCCATTTCCATGGAAATACTGTACTAAACTTGAAATAGGGCCCCACAAGTAAGTGGAGCTGTCACATAGGTCAGTCTCTTTGTGACTTATAGCACTGAAAACAGCATATTGGTAGTATTCCCACATTGAACAGCAGCCGTGCCTAAATTAGATGCTCCTCGTCAATCACACCCTCACAATGAATTTTCATGAAACTTGAGAGATATGATTGAAACCGTAGTGTTTCATCAATCATTCAAAAACATAGTAATTATCTGCCTCCCTACTTTTAGCCTCTCCTGTCTTTCTTTTCCCTTCTGGCAGCCAAGACAAGCTAAGAATGAGTTTTTTAGTAGTCCCTTGTGAGGACTGCTTCGTGTATTGAACAACTTTACATTTTTGCAGATAAAGGGTGTATTTAATCTGTGTCCGTTTTGTTTTGATTAAAGAAACCTTATCAATGAGCACAAAATAATTTATTTATTTGTTTATTTATATTTATTCGTTGCTCTTGTTTATTCATTGTATGTGCCTTCTTGATTTTATTTTTTGTGTTGTTGTTTTGGATGTTTTGTTATATGTCTTGTCACCGTGGGATAGTGGGTGACTTTGTGTGTCTTGGCATATGAAGTGATTGACAATAAAGATGACTTTGACTTTAATCACAACAATTATGGTAATAGTTTTTCAAACTGTTATTAAAACAAAAGGAAGTATCTTGTAAACTATGAAGCCCAGCACCCCATGCTTGCGACACCATTATTAATTTACCACCCATTCAATGATTAACCAAGGCAGAGGAAAAAAGCAGATACCAGTAACTTGGAAAAGTACAAAGTAACTTTAATCTAGCCCGTAAATTACAAAAAAAAGTCCTCATTCTAGAGTAATGGGTTATCATCATTGGCAATGAGATGGCAGAGTTGTGTTTTGTGTTGGAATAATGAGACATGAAATCACTTAATGTTTTCTCACACTATTTGGAAAAGCTTATTTCACACTTTCTCCTTCAGTGAACATTGTGCTGCTCCTTCTGGTGTAAGCAACTTAGCTAGTATGAGATCAGGGGTCTCCAGGTTCGGTGCATGGGAACCCCTATCTAGTGTGTTTTATGTTATTCTGTTCTAACACAAATGATCAGGCTCTTAATCAGGCTTGTGCAAATTTGCTGCCCTAGATTCCATCCCACAAAAACATGGCATTTCTTTTCACTTCTATGCAGGTGACAGATCTCTGTACCGCTGAGCAAAAAGGGTCGTTGTACTTAGGACCACGCATGTCTGGCCTTGAGAAAATCAAAGCCTGGATGTCACAGAATTTTTGCGCCCAAGGTTGGTGGGAATTCGACTAACAAATTACTAGCCGTGATGGAGTTTGGAAGTGCCCTACAACCTTACTCATTTGAACTGGTGTACACTAATGTTGTAATTCTGCAGCAGTCAGAAAAGAAATAGTGACAGTTCGGTGGAATTTGCGACAAGACCTGGCGTGGTGTCTGGATGTGGAAAAGAGAGCCGAAACTCAGCACACAACATGGTAAATGCATGTAATATTCATTCATTCATTCATTTTCTGAACCGCTTAGTCCCCACGGGGGTCGCGGGCGTGCTGGAGCCTATCCCAGCCGACATCGGGCAGTAGGCGGGGGACACCCTGAACTGGTTGCCAACCAATCGCAGGGCACACAGAGACGAACAACCATTCGCACTCGCACTCACACCTAGGGACAATTTGGAGTGCTCAATCGGCCTATCAAGCATGTTCTTGGGATGTGGGAGGAAACCGGAGTGCCCGGAGAAAACCCACGCAGACACGGGGAGAACATGCAAACTCCACACAGGGAGGGCCGGAGGTGGAATCGAACCCGCAGCCTTCTAACTGTGAAGGCTAACTTCTAATGCATGTAATAATATAATCATATTATATTTCATTAAAATACTACATTGGATTTATATAGCTCCTATCAAGACATCACCATATAAAAAACCAGAAGCGGGGCGCATCACTGATTAAAACGTGACCGCTACATTTAACAAATAAAACCAAATGCTAAGTGTGATGTCTGAAAAGAATACCATTGAAATGGGTGTACTAACAGAAATGTACCAATAGAAGACACAAGGTGATCATATACAAGAAATAGAATAAGAATCTGGTGTGTAGAGAAGTGGCTAGCGTGTGTTCACGCAGCAAGCAGAAGCCACTTCGCCGTTTTGTTCCCCACCTATGTGGAAAATTTCAAAGCATTTATCTCTCTCTAATCTTAAAAACACTTTCCCCTGAAGATTATATGTGTGTGTGTGTGTGTGTGTGTGTGTGTGTGTGTGTGTGTGTGTGTGTGTGTGTGTGTTTGCACACAAGGCATGTGATGCGTCAGTGCAGTAGTGTTGGAGTTGTCACGCCTCGTACCCAGCCGTTCCTCCATGTTGTCTGTTGTCATGGTTTCGCCCGTGTGCTCGCCCCTCCCCTCCTGTGTGCCCCTGATTAGTTTGATTATGCTCACCTGCCTCTTGTTACCATGTCATGTATATAAGTCCTGTCTGCCCCCCATCCCCTGTCGGATCATTGTCTTTCTGTTGCTGTTGTCTTGTTGTCGTAATGTCTTCACATCTTTTGTCTCACGTCCCTGTCGGTCAGTCATCTTGTTGGTTTTGGTTAGGAAGTCATGTTAGTTTGTTAAGTCATGTCAGTTTTGCCGAGTCTGTTTTTGAGTTCCTCAAATAAACCCGGGTCCAAGCTGCACTTGGTCGCCCTGCTCCATTCCTAATCCTGACAGAATGATCCGACCATCACAGCGACCAGCGCTTGGACCTCACTCCACCATCGGCTCCTATCAGCGACACCCGACCCAGTTCCAGCGCCGCAAGACACACGGCCGCCCCCCCGACACAGTTCCGACGGCGCAGATGCTACGGCCGCCACCAGTTCCGGCGGCGTGGATCCAGCGGCCGTCACCCAGTCGGCCTTCGGCGGCGTGTGGCGTGCGGCCACCACCTGAACCAGTTCCAACGGCGCGGATGCTGCGGCCGCCACCAGTTCCGGCGGCGCGGATCCAGCGGCCGTCACCCAGTCGGTTTTCATCGCCGCAAGACACACGGCCGCCCCCCGACACAGTTCCGACGGCGCAGATGCTACGGCCGCCACCAGTTCCGGCGGCGTGGATCCAGCGGCCGTCACCCAGTCGGCCTTCGGCGGCGTGTGGCGTGCGGCCACCACCTGAAACAGTTCCGACGGCGCGGATGCTGCGGCCGCCACCAGTTCCGGCGGCGCGGATCCAGCGGCCGTCACCCAGTCGGTTTTCATCGGCGCAAGACGCACGGCCGCCCCCCGACAGTTCCGACGGCGCGGATGCTGCGGCCGCCACCAGTTTCGGCGGCGTGGATCCAGCGGCCGTCACCCAGTCGGCCTTCGGCGGCGTGCGACGTGCGGTCCCATCCCGACAAACCTGGCTAGTCGCCAGGTGGCTCCCATGGAACTATATTGTAGCGTTGACTGGCGTCTCGTACCCAGCCGTTCCACCATGTCTGTTGTCATGGTTTCGGTATGGATTTCCAGAGTTGCCGCCGATTGGCGTACGGACTTCCCGAGTTGCCGCCGATTGCGGTTCATGTCCCCGAGTTGCCGCCGATTGCGGTCCATGTCCCCGAGTTTGCCGCCGATTGCGGTCCATGTCCCCGAGTTTGCCGCCGATTGCGGTCCATGTCCCCGAGTTTGCCGCCGATTGCGGTCCATGTCCCCGAGTTTGCCGCCGATTGCGGTTCAGGTCGCCAGTGTGTGCCGCGATTGTGGCCCTGGCTCCCTGAACGCCGCCGGTTGCAGTTCATGTCCCAGAGTTTGCCGCCGATTGCGGTTCAGGTCGCCAGTGTGTGCCGCGATTGTGGCCCTGGCTCCCTGAACGCCGCCGGTTGCAGTTCATGTCCCCGAGTTTGCCGCTGATTGCGGTTCAGGTCGCCAGTGTGTGCCGCGAATGTGGCCCTGGCTCCCTGAACGCCGCCGGTTGCGGTTCATGTCCCCGAGTTTGCCGCTGATTGCGGTTCAGGTTCCCAGTGTGTGCCGCGAGTGTGGCCCTGGCTCCCTGAACGCCGCCGGTTGCAGTTCATGTCCCCGAGTTTGCCGCTGATTGCGGTTCATGTCCCCGAGTTTGCCGCTGATTGCGGTTCAGGTTCCCAGTGTGTGCCGCGAGTGTGGCCCTGGCTCCCTGAACGCCGCCGGTTGCAGTTCATGTCCCCGGGTAGCTGCCGATTGCGGTTCTGACTGGCCGTTGAGGCCAATTGGACTGGTGCGCTTCCCCCCCCCCCCCCCCCGTTTGCTACGTGGGGGTTTTGGGTTTTTTTTGGGACGTCGGGGGCCGTCCCCTTGGAGGGGGATACTGTCACGCCTCGTACCCAGCCGTTCCTCCATGTTGTCTGTTGTCATGGTTTCGCCCGTGTGCTCGCCCCTCCCCTCCTGTGTGCCCCTGATTAGTTTGATTATGCTCACCTGCCTCTTGTTACCATGTCATGTATATAAGTCCTGTCTGCACCCCCATGCCCTGTCGGATCATTGTCTTTCTGTCTTTTTGTTGCTGTTGTCTTGTTGTCTTCACATCTTTTGTCTCACGTCCCTGTCGGTCAGTCATCTTGTTGGTTTTGGTTAGGAAGTCATGTTAGTTTGTTAAGTCATGTCAGTTTTGCCGAGTCTGTTTTTGAGTTCCTCAAATAAACCCTGGTCCAAGCTGCACTTGGTCGCCCTGCTCCATTCCTCAATCCTGACAGGAGTAGTAGTGCCTGTAGTTTGTTCATGCTGTATGCTGCCTCTGCTTGCCACTTTGCTGCTTTCAGCTACCGCCACCGGCTAGCCCTCTGTTTCCGGGGGTGAAAAGAGGAGCCGAGTGCATACCCTAACCCTAACCCTGCTCAGCCGGTACACAGCCTCTCCATTCCCAAGACTTGCACACGGCTCCTCGTGGCTACACACGGTAACTGGCACCTTGCGGTCCCAGGCTAAGTTGTGCAGGATCTCGGAGCAGCAGTGGGGCCCAGAGATGTGGCATGTAGGCCCACCGGTGTGTGGACACGCCCTATTGCCCATCAGCCACTGTCCCTGCTGTGGGTAAACAGCCCCAGCTTTGGGTAAATAGTGAAGACCTCAACGGCGAACCAGGCGGAGGATGATGGCTGACCTAAGGGGAGGCGTCACAATGGCTGGGAAAGCGGATGAAGGCTGCAGCAAAAAAGGGTCACCAGTCGTCTTGGTCTACTTGCCACTGGATTCTGAACCCGATCTGTCAAGGACAGTGTGGTGTCTGTGCACCAGTCTCCCCACTTTAAACAAAGTCACACACAGGCGTCTTTTCAGGGAATCCACTTTACATCCCAGATTAAAGTCCTGTGGCGACCAGTAAATGCCAATGGGGGCAGGATTGTGAAGTCTGGAAGCCCCTAGTCACAAGCTGGCACATCAGGCGGTGGATGTTAGATGATCGTTGGGCTCTTGGACCGAGGCAGAAAGAGCTCTTTGGTAGCTGCATCCACGACTGAGCAGCCCTTTTTAGGATCCACTCTGCTCACCCCTGACGGGGAAGGGGCTAGAAAAGGTGCCCTAAACATAGCCTGCCTCAAACCTCCCGACTGGATTACCGCGTTCAGAGGAATCACCAATATGCGGTCAAAAACACAGAAACATGAATTTTGGAGCATGGAATGTGCGCACACTAATGGACAGTGTAACCAGAGATAGGCCGGAGAGGAGAACTGCCATCATTGCCATGGAACTGAGAAGATGCCGGATTGACATAGCTGCTCTTTCAGAAACCCGATGGGCAGAGGAAGGTCATCTGAAGGAGGAAAAGGGTGGATACATTTTCTTCTGGAAAGGAAAGGCCACATATGAGCCTAGGATCCATGGGGTTGGCTTTGCCATCAAGAACCAACTGATCAGTCAGCTCTCTGAACACCCGGTGGGAATCAGTGAGCGCCTGATGACCCTCCGTCTGGTGCTGGCCAACAACCAGAAGGCAACAGTTCTTAGTGCTTATGCACCTACCCTCGTTTCCGATGAGGAAGGAAAAGAGGCCTTCTATGCCTGTCTGGATGAGGTATTGTCAAAAATCCCCAAGGAGGACAAGATTATTATATTGGGAAATTTCAATGCCAGAGTGGGCCGTGACCACCACCTCTGGAAGGGCACCATTGGAAAGGAAGGCATTGGAAACATCAACTCCAACGGGGTTTTGCTTCTTAGCAAATGTGCTCAATACGACCTTACCATCACCAATACCATCTTTCGCCAGAAGAACAAACTCAAGGGCTCATGGAGACACCCTCACTCTAAACAATGGCATCTTATTGACTATGTCATTGTCAGAGCCAGGGATCAGCGCGACGTGAGCATCACAAAAGCCATGATAGATTCAGAGGCCTGCTGGACAGATCACTGCCTGATACGATCCACAATGTACATCAGACTCAAGAGGAAGAGGAGACTGCAAAAGAAGCTGAGCCGGCAGAGACTAAACCTTGAGACCCTGAACAAAACTGCCGCCCTGCAGCTGTTTCAGGCCTCTCTTGGAGAAAGCCTCAATCAGGAATACCCTGAGGACATTGAAGAACACTGGAGCCTGCTCAAGTCTTCCATCCTTGATACCTGCAGTGCCACTCTCGGGTACAAGTCCAGAAAGCATCAGAACTGGTTTGATGAGAATGACACAGAGATAGAACTGTGTCTCAACGGCAGTTGCCCATCTGCTGCAACTGCATCAAAATGAGAAATGCCCATCTCATTTTCTTTTCATCTCCAAGAAAAGGGAAACCTTTCGTGTCTGGCAAAATGACATCACCTGCAAAGCAAAGAGACAGGCTCACTCCAGAGCCAAGGCTGACATCCAGAGCCGGGTGAGACAGATTAAAAACTCCTGGTGGACTGAAAGGGCACTGGAAATCCAGAGTTTGGCAGACTCTGGTGACACCAGAGGCTTTTTCAGCACTACTAAGGCTGTCTACAGGCCAAGCCATCTCGGCCAAAACCCCCTACGCTCTAAAGACGGGCAGGAGCTGTTGAAGGACAATGAGTCCATAAACAACCGGTGGAAAGAGCACTTTCAGGAACTCCTCAACCGTGACAGTACAATTCAGTCAGATTTCCTCAGTCATATCCCTCAGAGTCCCATCAGGGAAGACATGGGTGAACCTCCCACATTAGCAGAGGTCCAAGATGCCATCAGGAGCCTGAAGAACAACAAGGCCTCTGGGCCAGATGGGATCCCAGTCGAGGTCCTAAAGGAAGGTGGACCAGAGCTCCAGCGCCACCTCCATTCCCTCTTTCTGAAGGTCTGGGAAAAAGTACTCCCCTCGGAGCACAGGAACGCTCTGATAGTGCCCATTTTCAAGAAAGGGGACAAAGCGGATTGTGGGAACTATAGGGGCATCTCGCTCCTTTCAACAGTTGGCAAAGTACTTGCTCGTGTTCTTGCCAATCGCCTACTGCCCCTGTCTGAGGAAGTTCTCCCAGAATCGCAGTGCGGTTTTCGCCCAGACCCAGGTGCTACATCAACCCCCACCCAACCAGCCATCTACTCCGCCCATCATAAATGTGGACAACACTGCACGAATATGTTCCCCACTTCCCCTACCTCGGCAGCCTTCTCTCCTCCAAAGCGGACATTGACTCTGAGGTCAACCATCGTCTGAGGTATGCCAGTGGAGCGTATGCCAGACTCCGGAAAAGAGTCTTTGAAGACAAAGACCTCCGGGTTGACACCAAGCTCCTGGTTTACAAAGCTGTGGTTCTCCCCACCTTACTTTATGGGGCAAAATCATGGACAACCTACAGCAGGCACCTAAGAGCTCTTGAACAACACCACCAGAGAACCTTGAGGAAAATACTCAGGATCAAATGGGAGGACAGACGCACAAACATCAGCATTCTGGAGGAAGCCAGTATACCGAGCATCACCACCTTAATAATGCAGCACCAACTCCGATGGACAGGACATCTCATCCGCATGGCTGACACCTGCCTCCCCAAACAGATGTTATACTCCCAGCTGGAGAGAGTTCCTACAAATCATTAAATCCATCGATCAAATTCCTCGTTCTTTATGTCAACAACGCCGCGCGTGCGCTGCAGAGATCTAGTATATGACGATATTGTAGCGTTAACAAAGTACCAGGAAAGACATGGGTTTGGTAAACGGCTCTTTATTTAACAAAACAAGAGTTCAACGAGCCAACAACTACTGAACTTCCAGCCACGGAGGTGGAAGAGAGCTCCATAAATAGGACCGGGCGTGCGTAAAAGCCATGTCCGAGCCCCATCCACCATCCCCGGACATCCACCTGGCCGAGCGCCGGCCCCCCATTTCCATCCACGGAGGTGAAAGAGAGCTCCCGTCGAGAAGGATCGGGCATGCGTAAAAGCCATAATACTTCTTCAAACCTTCTGTGTCACTCCAAATCATTCAATCCTTCAAACTCTTCGTCCTCCGTGTCACTTACAAACAAAGCCGCTAATGATGCCGGTAGTACGTGGGGCCCTTCGTCATCTTTGTCATCCCGTGATCGAATCCTTTGCCTTTTATGTAAACAACCGCCGCGCAGCACGGGTGACGCGGATTTTTGAATTTTGAAAAAATCACATATAAGTCGCTCCTGAGTATAAGTTTGCCCCCTACCCAAACTATGACAAAAACCGTGACTTATAGTCCGAAAATTTATAGTCTGTGCACATTTTATTTCCTTAATGGCCACTGAAACATTAAGGAAGCCAACATTACAGCCACTAATTTGTGTGTGTGTGTGTGTGTGTGTGTGTATGTGTATATACAACGGCTATATAAATATATATATATATATATATATATATATATAAATATATATATATATATATATATATATATATATGTCTGTCTGTCCTGGAAGGCACAACATAGATGTTTTTCCTTTAAGTCAGGACAAAGTCACATTACTTCCACTTCAATGCCTGTAGATCCCCAAGGTCATTATCAGCATGCCAGATCACATGACTGCCAATCTCATCTCACCTTCGATCCCCTTGCCCTTTTAGGGAGCTCCCCTCCCTCTTCTATTCAGGGTGGGAGCGACCTGATGGATGATAAGTGACAACATGTGACCCTGAACTCAACTCTTGAATTTGTCACTATGCCACCTACAGATCCAATCTGCACACAG
The DNA here is from genome assembly GCF_054491065.1 of Syngnathus leptorhynchus. NCBI lineage: Eukaryota > Metazoa > Chordata > Actinopteri > Syngnathiformes > Syngnathidae > Syngnathus > Syngnathus leptorhynchus. The sequence goes on along the minus strand of NC_141203.1, from coordinate 2,129,288 downwards.
TCTTACAATAAAAACCACTCTGTTCACGAGACATGCCAACTTTATGCTGTCTCACAATGACCAGCGCCAAATTAAAGTAAGAATTCTTTCGTTTTTAAACAATTGATATATTGGATGAATAGATGATATATGAAACACATCCATACTACATTCAATGTTGTTTTAACGTGAGCAAGGCAGGACGTTGGAATTATTTTCACCTTTTTTTTTTTTTTACTCAGACCAATTTAACCCATGTGAGCAAACACATCAGAATATTTGCTGGTACTCATTGAAAAACAAAATCCCCTAAAGGTCACTAAAAGAACTAAAACTGTTGGGACTGGAATTTCCCTGTTTGCATGTGGACGAGCCAAAAATCTACTATTAACTATACGTCTACATACAATAACTATTGTGTATGATATTGTACACTGTTTGCTGTGTGTGTTTGAGTTTAATGTAATTTTGATTTACTCTGCCATTTGCAGAAATGTTGACAGAGCAAATGTGGAATCAATTGCCCTACCTGGATAATCAATCAAGTCAAGTTTATATAGCCCTAAATCACAAGCAGTCTCAAAGGGCTCTGTCCTCTGCATTTAACCCATCCCCATGTGATTTTGATCCATCCCCTGGGGGAGAGGGGAGCAGTGAGCAGCAGCGGCGCCGCGCTCGGGAATCGTTTTTGGTGATCTAACCCCCCAATTCCAACCCTTAATGCTGAGTGCCAAGCAGGGAGGCAATGGGTTCCATTTTTATAGTCTTTGGTATGACCCGGCCGGGGTTTGAACCCACAACCTTCCAGTCTCAGGGCGGACACTCTACTACTAGGCCACTGAGCTGGTCAAAAGTTAGCATAAAAAAGCATAATCAAAAGTGAAATAAAAAGGATTAACCGTGCGTTCACATTACATACAAGCTTTGCTATCCACAGAGTTTGCTATCCACACTGACTCATTAAAATAAAACAGTGCATTCAATCGTGCAATTTAATCATAATTTAAGTACAACAATGTCTGATGTGAATTAATTCAAAAGACGGAAAACAAGTTATTAGAATTGTGTATTAATTGTGTATTATTTGCAGATTAAGTCTCACAGAGGTTGTCCTTTTCAGTTTCATATATTGTGTACTTGAGTTTTACCAGTCTATATTTAGAGTAGTGCCCACCCTCAAGTACACCAAGTTGCCACAATATTATTATGTATAATATATTTGAAGCATTTCTTACAGTATTAAGATGTCTCACTGTTATTTCATGACAGACATTGATTTTGTAATGACAAACAAACGACTGTGGTAAAAATGTTAAATTATTATTAAATATATATATATATATATATATATATATATATATATATATATATATATATATATATATATATATATATATATATATATATATAATTGGTTATCTGAGCTCTATTAAAAATGACAATTTCATATTTTCTAATAGTATTTTATATGAATAAATATGAGCTATCTGAATATGATAAAAACGGTCATATATCAATCTTTACACACTGCATATTTACACACGCACACACAAACACGCAGTTTCCCCATATATGTGTGTTTTATGTACACTTTAATCTTTGAAAAGTCATTTAATTTTCAGAATGGTAATGTTTTAGTGATTTGTCACCGCCAATTCTCAAAGTGACATCCAGTCTGGTCAAGGCACCGTTGAAGCAATGCGAAGCAATGAAATCGGTCACAACACAAAACAATTCTCCTGATATTTGCACTTTGACTGTTTCTATACTTCCAGAAACATTTTTGAATGAATTTCCTTTTTTCGGCATCATTAATTACAAATTAATTAATTTTAATCCGCAAAGAATAATTAAAATATTGTCTTATCAGCTGTATTCATATATCAGCATTTTAATGGGTCACCCAATAGTGTCATCCTATACAAGAGCGATATTAAGTTTTCTGACTTTCAAAGATTATATTATTCAGTTTTGAGTGACAATGTCAAAGGAGTTTGTTTTTATACGAAGGTTTGTAGCAGTATGGTTGAATGGCTTATGGTAGAATGGTTTATAGTTTAAACCAGAAGCTATAATATTTCTTGAAAATGAATCGGTAATTTAATAACTGCCATTGATATTTTAATTGTTGTTCGCTATATTATACACAGTCTCTGCCAAATAAAGGGTGTATTCTGATGATATCATGGAAATAATATAAAAATGTAAATATAATATATAAATAAAAAAATATACACTAATTTGTAAAGGTTGTATGGGTATGAGGTTGTAGCACAGTCTATTTGATGCCATTAGAGTGTGATGATTAGACCATATTAGGAAATCAAACAATAAAGTTTGATTACGGGTTTTGTTTAATTAGGTATTTTTTAAATTAAGGGTTGTCTACTTTGACTCATGAGCATCACTTTAGACGGGTTTCCCAAAGAGGACAGTTCCTAATTTGATTGCTGAACAAATAAATAGACTGATAAATAGAATAGGCTTCAATGAATAGAAAATGATGAAGCCAAGATCAATTGGCTTGTGATTGTATTATTTGCAGATTAAGTTGATATATTGGATGAAGAGTCATTTAATTTTCAGAATTACACTGAAAATGTGTAATTCAGTGTAATTACTGAAGTGATTACTTCAGTTACTTACTGAGCAAAGTTACTTCAGTTACTTACTGAGTAACAGAAACAATTTTCTGACCGATGAGCTCGTCACTCTCTCCGAAGACGAGAGATTCCAGGAGATTCTGGAATCTCCTGAAAGAGATGCACGCAAATAAGCTGTATTGTACCTTTTGATTAAGATTAATGACAGGAGCATTTCTTTTGTTTTTAATTTGTGAAATGAAAATACCATTTTGTTTTGGTTTGTGTTTAGTTGTTTTTTTTAAATATATTTGTTTTAAATAGTAAAATATCAACTGATCATTGTTTCACAGAATTGTGACTGATTGAAACTTCCAATCTCTTTGAAGTCGAGATTCAAACTTAGGGGACGTGTAAAGTCTGACAATGTGACAAAGGGAGTATCGCTCAACAACCTGTGATTCAGGTTGTTGAATCAACAAGGTTCAAGGTTGAAGGTCACCCTTTCATCAAAGGTGAAATGTTCATACACTTTTGTATTTTATAGTTAATCTGTCCGTCAAATGTTACTTTTATAACTGATAAACGATTATACAATATTGGCAGAATTATGTTATCAGATTTTTACTAATATATTTAGTAAATCATCTTTCAAGTCTTGTTTGGGATCATTTCACCCTCAGGATGTTAGTATATATATATATATATATATATATATATATATATATATATATATATATATATATATATATATATACATATATATATATATATATATATATATATATATATATATATATATATTTTATTTATTTTATTTTATCAAGACTATATCAGTACAGTACCTTTGCAATTTTCCGTGTTGTAGATCTTTGCTAAATTCATGTTTCTAATTCCTTCAGTTTAATATCAGTAAGAAGTGAATATGATTTTTTTTACCCGAACTATAGGTATTTGTTTTTATATTATTATTATTTTTATTGTTATTATTGTCATCATTATTACATAAATAATTTCTATTTTGATAATTATTATTAATGATAATAATAACAACATTGATATTAGATCACAATTATATATACCCACATGACAATACTATGTGGAAAATCTTGACTATTATATTAACTGACTATTTTATTTTTTTTAATTCACTTGGTCGGATAAAACAAATGCATATTTACTGTGTGAGTAACATTAAATTAATGCAATTATTCACAGTTGTGGATGCTGGCCCACTCTTTTGGCTCCGTATGGCCTTAATTCTTTTTGTCAGGCAGTAATCAGGTCTGTTTCACTTAACGGACCATTAGTTTTAAGAGCAAAGTTGCTCTCGGCAATTGACAAATAATGTGTGTGCTTGGGAAGTAGAGAAGCGGCTAAAGGTGTCTCCATATACAAAACCTGACCTGGTAGGGGCTGAGATTGTTGAAAAAATTCCAAATTGGAGGGAAAGAATAGCACGATCGCACACATCGGATCCACTGGAGGAAAAATGATGCTGACAGGTCATAGAGTGCCCTGAAGATGTTTCCATTTTATCTTCATTCAAATCAGCTATCTCTGCCCTCTACATGAACTCGCTTGTCATTGCCACGTCGAGAAAAAAAACTCCAAAGAAACAAACATTAAAAAAAATAATTTTCCTCACCCAGAGTTTCTACACTTAAACTGTGTCCCAACTCCATCTTTCCATTCCAAATCAGGCATGCAAACGTCAAAGCACTAAAAAGCTGTTATCTAAGGAGACTAAACTCTCTTTTTTAAATGAGCCACTGGAGCAGATAATGGGTAATAATAATAATAATAATGATAATAATAATAATAATGATAATAATAATAATAATAATAATAATAATAGTTGTAACAATCATAAATGAGCCAGCTAAGTATTCCACATGCAGCAAGAACTTGAGTCCCACATGGTCCAAGCGAGACATAAATCTCTCAGGTGAGGACAGTTGATGTTTTCTTTCCAGCCATCCATGTATGTCTGGCAGGGAGGAGCGGGTCGTATGGAGTTTGGCCAAACTCCACTCGTTAGCTTAATGGGTTAAGACACAGGCCGCATTTGCTTTCATCTCTCACAGGGAGGACTGACACAAACGATTCTTGTTCTCTTTTATGCACTCGCCATTCACCATGTATGCATGCTTCTTATACATCCATTTTCTCCTTCTGAACAGGCAAAGGCGCTCGATAAATAATATGGGTTTAGAAAAAATGTGATGAATATAATTGAAAAGGACATCAGTGTCAAGAGAAAGTTTTGCCCCAAATGGATTTGTTGGATCAGAAGGGGAAATTCATGGGCCATAAATACACACAGTACCCTAATTTTCAGAGTATAAGTCGCTCCGGAGTACAAGTCGCACCAGCCATAAAATGCACAATAAAGTGAAACAAAACATATATAAGTCTCACCGGAGTATAAGTCGCACTTTTGGGGCAACTGTATTTGTCAAAATCCAACACCAAGAACAGACATGAACCAGCAAAAACAGGCTAAACGATACGGTATGCTAACGTGACATATACACAAACGAGGAGCTGAGAACGGGCCTGATGTAACATTCAGAGTTATTCAAGTAAGTATTACATAAATAACACGTTTATCAAACCATCTGTGTCACTCCAATTCATTAAATCCATCTATCGTCCTGTATGTAAACAATGCCGCATATGCGCCGTGCCGCTGACGTCAGACCCGTTGTAAATTGCATTTCTAATTACTCCACAGACCCATATAACGATATATAAAGTATATTTCAAATAAATATCATATAACAACAATATTATCAAACCATCTGTGACACTCCTAATCATTAAATTCATCGATTAAATTCCTCGTCGTTTATGTCAACAACGCCGCGCGCACGCCGCACAGATCTAGTATATAACTATATTGTAGCGTTAACAAAGTACCAGGAAAGACGTGGGTTTGGTAAAAGGCTCTTTATTTAACAAAACAAGAGTTCAACGAGCCAACAACTACTGAACTGTAATGATAAAACCATATATAAATTGCTACACAAAATAAAATATATCAAACAAGGATAACATAAATAAGTTTTTCAAACCTTGTGTCACTCCAAATCATTAAATCCTTCAAACGTGGGGCCCTCCGTCATCTTCGTCATCCCGTGATCGAATTCTTTGTCCTTATGTAAACAACCGCCGCACTGCTGATGTCACTTGCAGTTCAAATGACAGTAATCCCTTGCTACATCGTGGTTCGTTTATCCCGGTTTCACTACATCGCGGATTTTTGAATTTTGAAAAAAATCACATATAAGTCGCTCTGAGTATAAGTCGCCCCCCCACCCAAACTATGAAAAAAAACCCGCGACTTATAGTCCGAAAATTACGGTATATATGCAATTTCTTTTCAGGTATCAATTGAAGAGGGGTGAAGCCTTTGTAATTTAGATTAGAACAAACCAGTAAGTCTTTATATATATATATATATATATATATATATATATATATATATATATATATATACGCTTGGTGGCGCACTTGGTAGCATGTCCGCCTCACAGTTAGGAGGGTGGGGGTTCGATTCCACCTCCGGCCCTCCCTGTGTGGAGTTTGCATGTTCTCCCCGTGTCTGCGTGGGTTTTCTCCGGGCACTCCTCCCACATCCCAAAAACATGCTTGGTAGACCGATTGAAGACTCTAAATTGTCCCTAGGTATGAGTGCGAGTGCGGATGGTTGTTTGTCTCTGTGTGCCCTGCGATTGGCTGGCAACCGGTTCAGGGTGTCCCCCGCCTACTGCCCGATGACGGCTGGGATAGGCTCCAGCACGCCCGCGACCCCGGTGGGGACAAAGCGGTTCAGAAAAAGTATATATATATATATATATATATATATATATGCATACGTGTGTGTGTGTGTGTGTGTGTGTGTGTGTGTGTGTGTGTGTGTGTGTGTGTGTGTGTGTGTGTGTGTGTGTGTGTGTGTGTGTGTGTGTGCGTGTGTGTATAGGTAGATAGTCAAGGGCAGGTTTAGTGACATAGTTGGGGTGAAATGGATTGTTTCAATTTTCATCTGAATGAGTGAATGACTCGGCTTGGTCTGGTTTGTGTACATTGCCTGTGTTTGGACGTCAGCAATATGTGCTCAATGCTTTATGTTTTTCTCCAGAGTGCTCTGTGAGCCTCAGGGCAAACTCTCCATTGCTGAAGATTTTCCTCCCCCTCATCATAGGCATAGCCTAAACCCACATCCTCCACCCCATCAGTGACATCCCCCTCTCTTTCAACCGCAGACAAGGCATTTGCACTGCTGAGGAGAATGTGAGCTAATGAAAGTGTAAAGCCTGTGTTCACTAGAGTATAAAATTCACATTTGGCCAAGACTGTCACTGCAATCTGATATTATGAGCTCCGGCGCGGATAGCGCAAGGGCCGAAATAGCACTGAAAAAAGACCAAGGCGGACAAAACATACAATTTTAGTGAGTTTGTGTCAAACCGGTATTGACAGCAGGGCGGCATTTTATTTTTATTTTATTTATTTGAAGATTTGATGATAGAACATTTCAAGCTTACATATAGGTATATTTGAACATCATGAAACAGTGGATTAATGTCTAGTTGTAGCAAAAGTCCCACCAATGTGACTGATAAAAAACAGGAAAGAGTTGAGCAAAATGTAAAGTGCCATTTCCCGCCATCTTGTTTATTGTGTACATGGAGCAGCTGATTGGTTTCATTAAATTGCTGTGGGCAAAAATTGGGCCACCAGTGGTCTAAAGAGGAGAGGCAAAAAAGCTATGAAAAAGTGGCGCGTGCCATCAACTTCTATCTTTGAAGATAATGCGACAATGACATCAATGAGGAAATTATCAAAGTACTGTAAGTAAAAAATATTGCTCCAGTAAAATAAATTACCAATATTTTTTATCATTACCAAATATAGTGACTATATTTTATGATTGTTCTTGAAGCAGTTATTTGTAATTTATTAGTGTGAATTATACTATAGTTGGAAAAGTGTAAATGAAGTAGAATAAATTAACAAGAGGCAAAAAAATAAATACAAAGTGGTTCTTTTTATTGAAACAGTAGCTGCACTTCATGTAGGTCAAAAGTTCATCCGCATTAGAACTGGTTGACCTATTTCTTCACAAAAACTTTGACTATCGTTTCTCAGTTTGTCCTCCAGCCTCTTGTCTATTCACATTCATCACATTACCTACTCAACCTTTTCAGTGGTGTAACACTGTCTGTCATTTAACTACATAATGTATCATTAATTTATTCAGTTGTCTCTTAAAATCAATACTACAGCAATAGACGTACACAAACCAAAAGCCTTGATTTACTCGATTAACATACTCAAAAACGTGCATTTTTTGCTGTATACCTTTAGCGTAATTGTATATTCATAGTTGTAACTCATATTGGTAAGTTTCGTTTTTGCATTTTTTTTTACCTGGATAAGTATTTGAGGAGATGTGCCACAGAATGTGTGTTTCTTTTTTTTTTAAAAGTGCACACAGAATATCATCCAATTGACCATGAAAATCAGTCATGAATATTAATAAATAAATGAAACAAAATTAATACAATTAATAAACAGATTTGTGTTACAAATATGAGAACACTTCATTTATATTAGAAAAATGCTTCAAGACAATATGCAACTTGTTCACATTTTTGGGGTTGGCGATATACGTATATCCATCCATTTCTAACACCACTTATCATGTTCAGTGTCGTGGGAGGTCACAGAGTCAAAGACAGATGACACTCTGACGTAGTCGCCAGCAGGGCATTGCCGAGATATATCAAAACTGAAATATCTAAGTATATCTAAGTATGTATAACCCAACACATTGGTTAAAATTTTAACCCTAACCAAAACAAATACCAATATACCAAAACAAATATTTACGATAGTAACAAAAAGGTAAAGCGCAGTTTGAAATTTGCTAAAGTGACTATTAGGCCTTCATTCTTCATCACCTTCATCAATCATTTTCTTTGGATCATTTACTAAAAGATTAACCGTTGTTGCAAAATCCAGTTCATTTGCCATAGCAGAACACCGTCCTTGAGCAGGAAGTGTCCTGAAAAGCCAATGTGGCAATTATCATGAAGCAGAAATTTCAGCCATATGATTGTGTACTATCAAATTTCGTGGCATTTTTGGGCTCATATCTCCTGTTAAATAGAAGTCTACAAACTGTTGGGCATCCTCTCAATACCCTAACATTTATATTCACACAGGCTCAGCTGGATATACCGTACCACGCTGTACATTTTAGTTTACAGTGATTAAAAATGAATAGATTTTTTTTTTAGTGTCACTTAATTTAACTTAAGACACATCAAATCCCAGGGACATACAGTCTTGTGAGAAACCAGAAATTCAGTCCGGGGTACGTATTTATATATATTTCCAAAGGTTTTCACTTGGTTCTGTAAAGGCTGGCACTGAATGGGTTTTACATTGCACTTATCTTTGAATCTTATCACTGTAAGATCTTTGAATGTAAAATAAAATAAATACTTTTTTTGGTCATTATATTTTTTTGTATATGATTTTAAAATATTGCTTTTAGCATTACATTGTTTATTTGAGGAATATGATTTATAATAACTAATACAATAAAAAATTCAGCAATAAAATTTATATAAAAATTATTCATGAAAATGGCTAAATACATATGCAGTTTAAGACAGTTTTCAACATAATGTTGAATCAATTCCTTTTCACCTGATAATAGTGGTTTTCTTTACTTTAGCATGTTTTTACTGTAGTTTTGTTTTTGCATTTTTTACACTGTGACAAATACATTTCTTTAATATTAATATTGGCAAAAAGCACAAAAGCTGGGCAAAATCTTAATATGATTGATTCATCTCTAATGTTTTTTAGGATTTTAGAGCTGATATTAAAGCTCTGTGTGTATTCTGTCATTTCGTCAATTTAACATTGACATCCGTGTGACACAGAAATGCTGCCCTCACTTCTTATTTTACCAGGTTGCACTTTCAATTGAACAATTATCACCAAGGAAAAAAAAAGGACTATTCTACATTTAAAATCAATTCAGGGAAGGAGAGTATTTCTGTCTGAGTGAAAATGTTCTTGCTGTTGTTGCAGTGAGTGCAGCCGGTCACAGAAAGGTTATCGAAAGAATGAGAGGAAAAAACATGTTCGACAGACCTCAGAAATAGTGGAAAATATCCCAGTAGCATTCACCGCATGAAGAATAAGCATCACACTCAAGGCACCTAAAGCATATTCACTTCTTGTACATTTTTATATCATTGGAGAAAGAGGACAGTTTTTCAGTAAGAAGGAAAGAACATTTGAATGAAGGAAGGAAGGGAAGACGGAACTTTTTGGCAAAAGCCCGTTCTTTGTCACCATGGCATGTACATGTATTGCATTTCAAGCCAGAGAGCTTCTCTAACGTTACCTTTGTAACTCAAATCCCACACTTAAATTGTAGTGCCAAAAAACTATTGCTACACATGCTCTTTTGAAAAATGCTGCACTGTTAAAGTGCCAGAGGCTCTTGACCTTGTGAAGATCAGAAAAATATAAACTCCAACCTAAATGTGTCTGGGAAAGCAAAATTGAAACAGGAAGGTCTTGGCATGTTTGAGTAATACTGTAGTATTTTTATCATTTTCTTAATCACACACAAATGCTTCACCGTTTTTAAATTCATTTCAGGACTGCTCTTTGTCAATACAGATGATGCAAATCGACTAATATGTTTTAAAAATACATTTAATTTAACTATGTAACAACATTTTGCACAAAACCAGATTAATTTAAATTGCTAACCAAAAGTAATTCGCAAATAACTGGATGGATTTGCCATTAGCCGACAAAACTACTGATTAAGTGAACATGGTGGCCCTCTGAGAAAAAAGATAAATAGTTTGGCGGAAACATCCCATGAGTTGAAAGCACTTGATATGTGTTGGTATGAAAGCAAATAGATGGAAACATTTTGGTATTTCATTCATTTTGTGACATGAAAACGGTGTCTTTTGAGAGTAATGATGACAGACAATTACACTGATTTGTGGGTATGTGGCTGAGGTTGAGGTACTTTTGTTGCCAGGGCTCAGCTTGCGATTTTCCAAGTGCTAGTTTGTCCTGTAGGCGGCCCACTTGCTCCATGTTACCTCTACCAAGGCCTCATGGCTGCTTTCACCGTGACACAACTGTGACACTTATACGCACAGACGAGCTGACCGAGCACTCACCTCTCTCTAAACACTTTATTTATTCCCGTTCGTGGATCAAAGTGCTGTTGGGGTTAACCTACATAGCAGCTTGGTGCTTTGCTGACCTTGTCAACCCAGCTTGATACAGATATGATGAAGGCATAGAATGCATGGTAATGAAGTACCACTCAGGCCCATTGACTGAGCCCATTAATGACATAGCACATAGTATTGAATTTAGTGATTGAAGCATAATACACTTTATTGGACTACTTGCTTGCATAATCAAAAATGTATTATTCGCATAGGATAGGCATGTATGGATGACCAATTGTAATCACAAATTTCTCAAGTTTACTCTTTTTGATGTGATAATTTTTTTGTAAAACAGCTTTATATTTTTAAAAGTAACACCAAATATAAATGCTGTAACCCATATTTTGGCTTAAATCACCAAACAATGTCATGTTATCACAAATATATAATACAAATAAATAAAACTTAGCTTTATATTTTTAAAAGTAACACCAAATATAAATGCTGTAACCCATATTTTGGCTTAAATCACCAATGTCATGTTATCACACATATATAATACAAATGAATAAATAAATAAATAAATAAATAAATTAATACACACACACACACACACACACACACACACACACATCTTGTGTGTGTGTGTGTGTGTGTGTGTGTGTGTGTGTGTGTGTGTGTGTGTGTGTGTGTGTGTACGTATATGTTATATTTTCATGCCCATTTACTTATATACTCTATTGTAGTTGAAGAGTTTCTATCCAAGTATGTCTTATTGAATTACCTCTTTGAGAATTCAAGGTGCCCAGGTTGTCATTAAAAATAAATGTTTGGCCCTAATGTAAGTACACTCTTGATCGCTAAACAAATGTGTGAGTAAAGTATCCATTTCTATCCAAATAATAAATAATAATGTCTTCATTATGATTAATAGGAAGTCTTTGCTTTTGCGCTGCACAGTACAGTTGAATGTATAGTTGCCATGTCTTACTCAGAGTTGAAGATTTTGGGTTACAGCTCGGATCTGACCTCTGTCCATGGCGTTTGCTTCTTCTCCGAATGCTGCTTTTTGTTCAGGTGTATGATTTCACGTTCCAAAGCTATGCATCTTCAAGACTCCAGTGAGTCTAAATGGTTGTAAGTGCTATGCTGCTGGCGATTAGTCCAGGGTGAATCTGAAAAGACAATTGGAGAGAAAATGGATTGATAAGCGTGGCTCAAGACTTGGATCAAAATACTTGAAATCAGTTACACAACTTCTAACTGAAACTGCTGAAATCATGCCAAAACATATTTGACCTGGTATAGTTATTGCTCTCCAGTGCGTGCTTGATATTATAAGGGGGTGAAAAATTACCAGTCTGTTACAGATGCGTTGTGACAGTCCGAGGTATTGAGGAGAAATAACAATAAAATTTAGTTTGTCCTGTTTTTACTTCACAAGTTCTATTGAGCTTCAGATGTTATGCGGTGGGAAATCCCAATCTAACAGTAAACATGTTGAACTGCAGGGATGAAGTGACAATGTCCTTGAACAAATCTTTCAAGACTTCCCTTATTAAACGTACAAACGAGAGAGAGAGAGAGAGAGAGAGAGAGAGAGAGAGAGAGAGAGAGAGAGAGAGAGAGAGAGAGAGAGAGAGAGAGAGAGAGAGAGAGTTCGATTATATTTGCTTTAGAACACCATTTATTTATCTCAACAGGTACTCCATGGCTGCACTGAGGGTTTGAAATGAACAGCCCTCATTGGACCACTTTCATTCGCCAATGATGCAATGGCCGCCATGATGAACTCCAGATGAACTCACTTGTATCTTCATGAGATCAGGCTATGTGATTGGATGAGGTCAATGCTCCAAATCGACTAAATCCAGGTTTAGACAGACCCATGTTTGAGAACAGCATATTCAGGCTTATTGAACATCTCATAAATATTTATAGTGTCTCACTTCCAAAGTCCTTGACTTACTAAATACATACAACTTTATTAGATAATTTTGATGTTAATATTAAATAGGACATATTCTAACAAGCACACATGCATACGTACCGTATTTTCCACATCAGAAAGCGCACTTAAAAGCCTTTTTCTCAAAAACCGAAGATGCGCCTTTTGTGTGGACCGAATTCCAATATCTGTAAGTGTCGTGTGACTGTCACCACATAGGGGATATAATATATATTATAATATATATAATTAATATATATTTGCTTGTATGTGTTATTTGCTTGTATGTGTTGTGTAATGTGTCTACTCACCGTGAGACAGTGGGAAACGTAATTTCGATCTCTTTGTGTGTCTTAACGTGAAGAAATTGACAATAAAGCAGACTGCAGAAAAGGAGAATACAATGTTATATCAGGTCAGAGTGCCGCCTGTTTGACCTTATGTACTGTGGATTTAAAGACAAACAACTGATCCTAAAAAAACCCTGAGCTCTTGTCAAATGAACAGAGTGGTCTAGGTTCATGTAGAGTTGAATAATGGTGATTCAGATTTGAGATTTAAGGTGACAATGATGTTGTGGCGACGGAACAGTCTACGTGCATGGACCTCCCTCCTCCTGCCACACTAACCCCTATCTGAACCCATGACGTGTTTGTCTCCTGATCATGAATTTTGCGACACACACTTTTGAAAAGTTGGAACAGATTTTGTCACACAAGTGGCATTGGATTTTCTTTCCCATCATTATAAATGAATATTTGGCATAAACTATTAAGAGAAAAAATTTCATTACTATCTTAGTATTGCAGTTACTCAGTGGTAATGGTAGTGGGGGATCAATTCCCAGTCATTCACGTTGATATTTGTTATCTTATGCTAGACTCGCAAAACCAGTTCTGATTGAGTCAGCCTTTCGTCCAAACTTTTTTTTATTTTTAATGGGTGATCCCATCTTTTGTCTGCTGGTACAGTAACATTATTGAGACACACAAACAGTTTTTTATCACTTAAAAGTAGACTTTACTTGTTCCCTTTAAGTAAGAGTTTGTCATTTGTAATTTATGCATCAGGCTGCAGTTGCAGCTACAGCCAGAGTTTATGGTGGCACAACCACCTCACAGTTGAGCGACTCTGTTGATTGGGCTTTTTAGGTCTGTTTCTCTTAAGAAGGATTTAGCACAAGGCAACAGCTGGCACAAGTTTATGGATTGCAGCCATTGGTGGGATAGGGGAAAAGGAGGGATTTAAAAACAGATTTTCCCTTAATTTTTTTTTCTCAGCTAATCCTACCGCCTGCCCTTGAATGAAGCATGCAAGCAACCTGCATTTGTGGTTTACAGTGCGGATTGAAGAACATAAATTATAGCAGTGGAATGAGATAAATCTTGACGAAGCTCTCCCTTGTTTCCGACTGATAATGACACCGTTAAGGTCATGATGTTGTGGTTCATTTTCTATTTGATACATTGAACACATTTATTAAATAATTAGCAGGCTGAATCATCTGGCCCAGTGTGATCCAGTAAAGTACTGCCATTTTTAGTATGTTACTACATGTGTAATTTACAGTATAATTACTTCAGTTTATATCCAGTTAATTATGTACCGATACCAATTTACTCTATTCCAACATTTAAACTGTGTAGTTCAACTTTTAAAAGTCCCAAATTAGGATTTTAGTCCCCCTAATTTCCACATTTTTGACCATTGCAATGTTTCCAACTTTTAACTGTTCTGCTTCTCCTCAAAATGTTGCCAACTTTAAAATAAAATCCAATAATAATGATTCGTATCAGTTTTCCCTCTGATTGTTACATTTTAAATGATTTGGTTTTCCAATTTTAAATTGTTCAGCTCATCCCTGCCAGTTCTTTTAAAAAAAAAAAAAAAAAAAAAGCCAAAACTGATTTTTGTTTGGTTTATTAACTCTGTCTAAAATCATGCTTTGCGTTATGTTGACTCATAAGGCTGTGTGACTGTCTGGCTTGAGTTTCCAAAAAAGGTGTTCCCAAATAAGGACTCATTTACCATGTGTTTAGCTGGTATCCTACTTGAAGGTGAACAAAATCTGGCACTCGCAATGGTGGAAATGGAGTTCCCAACAACAAGTGAGAAGCGCATGTGTGTGAGTGGGAGGGGGCTCTGATATTGTATTCATTAATAACTAAGCAAATTGGCTACCACTAAATAAAGCAATAAAACCAGCTTCATGGATACTGTGTCAACATTCAAATTCAGCAAAGAATATACAAATTATCCAAAAGCGCTGTTAACCCATAAATTCTTGCTTGCTCTATTAGAACATTGCTTCCAAAAGATAATTTGCGAATTGCATTTAAGAGTAGGATAAGAAAATACATTATTCACCTGTGACATTTTATGGAAAACACATACAGTTTTACAGCAAAGTGTACGATTCTCAGTTTGCTCGCCACACTGCTTTTATAACTTGGTTGAGCTCACTCTTCTTTTAAACCTCATATATGATTTTTTTGTCTTCACTCTGCTGGTTACAATAAACCTTGCAGGATACTGGCTCATTAGGATACTTTTTGTATGTTGTCTACTTAAAATTACTCTATGCAGAGTAAAATATATAAATAATTTTTAAAACGCAAATATGGAGAAAGAAGCCTGCATCGGCAGTCTCTGTGTCAGTGCAGCAGAAGATTAAAACTGAGCGATAGTGTTAAAAATAATTTGTGTTTTGCTTGTTTGGTAATAGATGTTCAACTAATGTACTCCAAATCCGTTGAGAACAGATGGATGTGGTACCCAAATTGCCTTGGAGTGAGGGGAAATGTAAAAAGAATAAAAAATAAAAATCTGATTTTCAAACAGCCTGATTAGATGGAATAGGAATACAAAAAGTTGGATGTGCCTTTTTGATTTGCTCAAGAATTATACTAACAAAAAAAAATGGTAATAATCGTCATTCAATAAATGCTCAGTAGAATCTTGGAAATTTTTAAATGAATTGTAGGTAATTGATTTCATATTGTATTTTCCTTAATAAATTCATCACAATGGGTTATTTACTTGTGTGTGTGTGTGTGTGTCGGGGGGGGGGGGGGGGGTGCGTGCGTCTTTTGAATAATGTCTGAATTTGGTGAGTTAGTGTACAACACAATAATATTTGGTTTAAACTTTATTGATGCATAATAACATGTTATTGTCAACTTAACAATACGTTAGGGTTTTATTCACTGGAAATTACATCTTTTTACACGTAAGTGATATCAAACTCTGTTGAATTGGAGCAAATCTAATCAAGCTACCCCCTGAACTGATTGCATGACAATCTGTTTTGTTAGTAAGATCAACATCCAGTTTTTCAACTGAGGTTTTAACTAATATTTATTAATTAAATTAACATAGTTTTGCTGTAATTTATTTTGAAGTCCTGATTATTATTTAGTGTATTTTCATGATGCTTGAATACTTTGGGTCTTTTTTTAAAGATATTTAGTCCATTACATTTGTCTTTCTGTCTACTATGTTGGGAATTTTACATGTATTTTATTCTCCAATTTCTATTTCACGGGATCTCTGGTTGGTCACTGTGTGTGCAAGCTCCTGCTACGCCACTGTAATGGATGCTCTCCGTATACTGCTGGCCTGCGGCTGCAGCCTGCAATCTGGTCCTTCTGAAGACGTCTCTGTGAGTAAAGTGTTTCCTCAACTGGATGCTCTGTGCCCAGCCTCAGCTCCTTATATCATTATTTCATGATCTTGTGTCCGCATCCTTGTTTGTTTGAATGATTGATTGATTTGATATAAAGTTTTTGTGTGAGAGTAGGATACATGGAGTGTATGTCTGGGGTAAGGAACCGTGAAAAGTTGAGGAACCACGAGGATAGGGCATTGCACCATCGTCACATAATCTTTTTTGAAGATTTCATAAAATAAAAAAATTATTTTAAACTACTCGTTGAGGATAAGCGGTTCAGAAAATGGATGGAGGGCTGGACGAATACGGTCACTATGTTCGAAAAACTTTTTCTTTCTTCTCTATCTTCTAATTTTATGAGACCAGCAAAGAGTCATGAATTATGGACATCATATGTGACTGAACATGTAAAACCGAACTTGTTCAACAACAAAAAACTTTGCAACTATTACAAATATAGCATCAATATATTCTATCTCAGTTGCGTGGACTTTTTACTTAGAAATCCTGTCTGCACCATTACGTATATATCAATAATTAAACATTACAATCAGACAAATGGAACATTTTTAGTTGTTTTTATTGCAGTTGTATTTTTGGCAAGCTTTTATTTTTCACTATGTTCACTCCATACAAACCAGCACGATGACGAGCTATTAGAGTAACATAAATAACACAAAATGCTTTGAGGTATGCACTTTCATTTCCAACACATACAGTCTCACTATTGACAGATGCTTTTTCCTGTAAATGTATTCCATTTTTCCATCTGTGTCTGTTATTACAGCTCTTTGCGGCTAGCCACTAAAATGTAAAATGGAGGCACCACAACAATTTCAATATTAATACTTAATATGCCAAAACATCTCTCATGAATCCTTTTAAATGGTTCAAAAGGCACCAAAATGTCTTCTTCCCTGGTACTTGGACTGAACCCAATCCTGGTATGAACAGTTTAGTTTTGTACATGTACAAAGAGATGACCAAACCTTTTCCCCCACTTTCTGATACTCTGATAAAAATCATGAAACCTGATTTTAAAAAATTAATTAATTACAGGGTTTGTAATTATTATTCGCATTATTAAAAAAAAATTTTTTTATTTAAAAGGTGTTTTGTGTACAACTGATGCAAATAAAGGACATATATTATTATTTTTAAACTCTGGGGAAAAATGCATATCAACACATATCAGTACAAATCAGTAAAAATTAGGGGTGCAGATATGTATCTGTATCTGTGGGTACAGATAACCCACGGTACGGTCCATACCTCGGTATCTGCATCACGGTTTTTGGTTCAGTTTCAGTACACTTTTTCTGTGCAGAAAACACTTTTTTCTATTTTTATAGTTTTATTTTGCTTATCAGCCACTTTTTCTTTTTAAAAAAAAAAATCTGGAATCAATTTCATGAATGGTTTTGACACTTTTAAAATGCAAAATTTGCAACCATATTGTAACTGGTAAAGTTAACTTGTAATGACAACATTTAACTATATAGTGTTAAAGAACAATTCAGAGTTAATTTAGTTGTAATTCTCTTTACTACATGGAGACAAAGGTTCGAGTTGAATTGAAGGAGCAAATGGAAAAGATAAACGATTACAATGGACTTGTCACGTGTGGAGTTGGATATTGACAGAGAAAAAGACATGATGCGAAAGTTGAAAAGTAAATTTTAAAGTATCAACAGAAAGCAGGGCTGGACACTCAAGAATACTAGACATTGTACCTGGACAAAATCGACACACCAACAACTTCCCTAAAGTAACCCGATCATATATACTGTAAAACAGTTTATATTTCAGAATAAAGGTGTGAACAAAAATATACATAAATATAAGGAAATGGCAACTGCATAGCGACTTATGGAATCAGGCTTATGGCACAACGAACTTATAACAAAAGGACAAAGCATAAAAGATCAGGAACTTCATAACAACTAATACATTGGGAAACGACGAGTCACGACTTATGTCTTATTTAAGAAGTGTCATGTCATGTAGTTTGTCCAATTGGAGTGCCCGTAGCATGAGGTCATTGCACGTCTTCCGCTACGCTCAGATTTTGAAAATATATTTTTCTTTTTTATTTATTTGAAAGCATGACTGTGATTGGTCTCAGAAACAATGACTTCTTTATGTGTCGTTGCCACTTTGTTTACTCTCTCCCGCTTCTGTAGCTGTAAGTGGTTCTTTGTTATCAGTAGTGTACCTTATATTAAGTGAGAGACAAAGGGGCAAGCTCTTGGTCTCCCGTGGGTTTGGGAAAAGACAAAGTCCAAAATAGACTCATAGAAATAAATGTTCCTCATTATTTGAGGTGTAAACTATGATCATATGTTTTTAATGCATTAATTTATTTCTGATAATTATTTTTTATTATTGTGATAAAATAATCATAAGTCCCACCCCATAAATGTGCGCGTTAGTGTTTGTGCGCGCGTGCATACGCGTGTGCATTCATGCGCACATACGTGTGTGTCAAATATTATCCAGAATTTAAAAAACGTGCCAAAAACACACCACATCATATCAATACATCTGTGATTAAATACTAAGACAGTCAAATTTATGTAACTGGGGCCCATCATGTGGCCCATACATCTTTTTGTCTCTCATAGTTTGGATGTTAGCCGACAATTGTAAAATCTTCCCGTATGGCCCAGGCTCACGAATGGCAGCTTTGTTGAAACATTAGAAACATCAGATGAGCAGCACCTTTGAACTCTGTTAATGGCCACTAGGGATGCTGTTGACTGCAAAAATATGGAAACAGCACAAACTCGTCCTGTTTCTTCCCCTTTTTTCTGCTATTCTCTTCAAGTTAAATCTTATTCGCTGTGAGATTTAAAAAAAAAAAAAGAAAATGTAACGCAGACGGGGTGGGGGCAAACTGCACTCCCACAGACCCTTAGCTCTATTAAGCTCTCTAGAAACTCTTCTTTTTAGTCTTCTCTGTCTACCTCTCAGCGTCTCCTCAACCCCTGAGCCTCATAATGCCACATCAATACCACAGTGGGGAAGAAGCACCACACTAATGTAAACACACAGGTTGTCCCCATTTTGCTCCCCAAGCTGACAGGGCACAAAAAAGGTGAGTTTTGTCATCCTGACAAGATTTAATAAAAGAAAGAGGGTAAACAACATTGAATGTGAAGGCAATTTTAAGAGGATTGTTGTTGATGGCTGTGCAGATGTCACGAATGGCAGCATGAGCACAAGTCAAGCTGAAGAATGACCATCTTTTGAAAGTCTCCTGCAAGATAGGGCATGTGAGCAAACCACACCAGACCAGCGGGTAGCCTCTTGATCTTTTATGCATGCAACATTGGGTGGGAAAGTCAGGAGAGATGAATTTTTTTTCAGTTGTTACTATGGCGGTGGGAACCTGCTGTTGCTTTCTGAAAGTCATGAAGTATTCTGCTGGGGTGCCTCTACGAGTCGACATTGTGGGTTGAATTTAAGCCTAAACTGAAAGAGAATACAGGAAAGCCATCCCACTGTGACATGGCAACCCCTTTCAAATGGCAAAACACCACATGGAACATTGGTTGCTGAGATTTAAGTTGTTATTGACTGTTTTTTTCAACTCTTTTTACTTAGTTTTACTCAGGATTTCCCTGGAGCTAATGGATATACAAGCAAGGTTGGGCAAGTTACATTCAAATGTAAACTAAACTGTAGGTTACTTTCATGACATATCATGCAAAATCCACTTTTTAACTTTTTGTTTGTTATTGTTCTTTTGGAGTCTCCAGGATTGTAGAAATGTTTAATCTAATCCCCACAGGTGCTGCAGAGAAACCATTTTTAATTCGTTCAATTTTTTTCCATTCTCTATTAGATATTGTGAACAATTACGTTACAGTCTTTGTAGCGAGATTGCCGAACAAGGTAATGGGTGTGGCCAAACGGTTTCGCATATCCGCCATCTTTACTCGCAGCGAGTCTGTGAACATTGATAACATACCATTGTGGTATGTTCATCTGAAGTCGTGGTTCTGCAGGTTTATTGTTGTCACTCTGTGTGTGGTGTCCCACAGGGATCGGTACTAGGACCAATACTATTTAATATTTATATGATTCCGCTTGGGGACATAATACGTAAATATAATATTAGTTTTCAATGTTACGCGGATGACACCCAATTATATATGCCGTTATCAATGACAGATCCGCGGGACTGTTGTAATCTTGAGGCATGCCTTGCGGAGATCAAGCAATGGGTGTCTCTCAACTTCCTTCGTCTGAACCCAGATACAACTGAGATGTTGATAATTGGTCCAGCTCGTTATCAACATTTATTTAAGGAAACCACTATAACTATGGATAACCGTACTATCACTCAGAGTGATACTGTAACTAATCTCGGGGTAATATTTGACCAAACGCTCTCCTTTCAAAAGCACATTAAGAATATAACCAGAATAGCAATTTTTCACCTTCGTAATATTGCTAAGATTCGCCCAATTCTCTTGACCGGTGATGCGGAAATTATTATACATGCATTTATCACGTCGCGCCTAGACTACTGTAATGCATTATTCTCTGGTCTTCCCAAGTCCATTATCAAAAGTCTACAGTTAGTACAAAATGCTGTTGCAAGGCTGCTCTCACGGACAAGAAAATTTGATCACATTACCCCAATATTAGCCAACTTACACTGGCTCCCAGTCCATTTAAGATGTGACTTCAAGGTTCTTCTATTAACCTATAAATCATTGCATGGCTTAGCGCCTTCATATCTCGTTGACTTAGTTGTTCCTTATGTTCCGTCTCGTAACCTTCGTTCGCAAAACGCTAGTCTTTTAGTGTCACCGAGGGCCAAGAAAATGTCTGCAGGGGCTAGAGAATTTTCTATTCGAGCTCCAGGTCTCTGGAATGCCCTACCAATGGATATTAGAACTGCTACCTCAGTAGAAACATTTAAGACACGTTTAAAGACATATTTCTATGATATGGCCTTTAATTAACCTGTAGTGGCCGATTCGGCTGGAGTTTGTTTTTGTTCCCTCTCCCCGACCCCACTCCCCCCACCCCTCCCCGGCTGGGGAGGTGGTTAGGTGACACCCAAGCTGACAGCGGCTATCTAGATTCTCGTGGACCAATTCAGCATGAGGGAACTGCAGCGGATTACCCTCCTAGAGAACACTGCCAGGACAATCGAGGGCGCCTCCGACAGCTCTTCGCTTTGGCCTGGACATCCACTTTTTGATTTTCATATTATGTATTTTATGTGCCCTCTTTGCATCCATTGCAGCCTGGTGATCCTGAAAGGGGGATCCTTCCATCTGTGGTCCCTTCTCAAGGTTTCTTATTTTTCCCTTGGTAGGTTTTTTTTTTTGTTTTTCTTGCCCTTTTGGGAGCCCAAGATCAGGGGATGCTTTGAGAATAATTGTCAATTGGTTGTCTATGTGAAGCCCTTTGAGACTGCTTGTGATTTAGGGCTATACAAATAAACTTGACTTGACTCTCCTTTCGCTTCGATACTGGCTCAAACATGACTGGATGGACAAGTCTTCCGCTACTGACATTTTTTTAATAAATCACAAACGTGTGGTGTGAAGTATAACCTTTGCATTTGGCGTGTGTGTGTGCACTTGCACACAGGGTGTGTGTGACTGACGTGAGACGCGTCAGTACCATTACTGCCACTGGCTAGCCCTCCTAGTGGGGGTGAAAAGCGGAGCCGAGTGCAGAAGACACCTCCTGCTGGTACACAGCCTCTCTACGACCAAGATTTCTGCAGTACCTCCACGTGGCTTCACACGGATACTGGGTTCCGCAAGGTCCCATGCCAATCTGTAAGTGATTTCGTGGACATCCCCTGCTGTCTGCCACTGTCCCAGCTAAGGGTCAAAATGCAGATGGGGTTGATAGCCTTGGGGGATCCTTCCATCTGTGGTCCCTTCTCAAGGGTTCTCATTTTTCCCCTAGTAGGGGTTTTTGAGTTTTTCCTTGCCCTTTTGGGAGCCCAAGATCAGGGGATGCTTTGAGAATAATTGTCAATTGATTGTCTATGTGAAGCCCTTTGAGACTGCTTGTGATTTAGGGCTATACAAATAAACTTGACTTGATTTGACTTGATAGCAACCTGTCTAGGAATAGGTAACTCTGAACTAAAACCGGGACTGCAAGGAATTGCGCCCCACAGTTCGCTATCAGCATGGAGAACCAACCATGGAGAAGTAAGTCATTCCAAATCCTATACTTACAGGAACATCGCCACTGACTGTGGTGCTGGTCCTCTTTATGGAGGACACCATGACGACAGGACCTCAAACCCCGGGATTGTCTCAGGGAGGGTCCTGTCCGATCACAGCACCCCGTCAAATGCACTCTGCTGTCGGATACCATTATTATTAGAACCTAGTGTATGTGGGTGAGTCTTTTGGTGTGTGAATGTGATTCTTGTATGTGTTGTTATTGTATGATGCACATGAAGGGTGTGTGTGGGGTGTGTGTGTGTGAGTATGAAGTGTGAGTGTGGTTCTGCAACAGACAGAAATACAGCATGTAAGTCAACGCTCAACCTCTGACGTCACACAACACTAGTAGACGGCACACATTACATAACTAACTGCGCATAACGGTTCCGCTATACAAAATAAACATAAATGAGATACTCTCGGCAACACACCAAACATAAGTTATCGATCGAGACAACAAAATACATTTGCTGACGACCTTTAGTCGCCGTGCCGCTGCGTAACGGCCACTCGTACGATGCGAGGCAAACTTGAATGAGCGCGTCAGAGCTGTCAATCAAACGGCGCGTACACAAAGGAAACCGCGATCGGACAAACGGCACAACAGTGGACAGTAGTAACAATGAAAAGTATATATTCACTTTGTGTCAAAGATGCACACAATCACAGCAACATACTCAGTCGATTATGAGCGCGCCAGAGCTGTCAATCAAACGGCGCACACACGAAGCAAACCGCGATCGGACAAACGGCGCAACAGTGGACAGTAGTAACAATGAAATGTACAAACCGGATTCGGTTGAAGTTGGGAAATTGTGTAAAATGTAAATAAAAACAAATTACAATGATTTGAACATCCTTTTCAACCTATATTCAATTGAATACACTACAAAGACAACATATTTAATGCTCAAACTCATAAACTTTATTTTAATTTTCAAATAATAAATAACTTAGAAATTCATGGCTGCAACACGTGCAGTAGAAGTTGGGAAAGGGCATGTTTACAACTTCGTTACATCACCTTTCCTTTTAATAACACTCAATAAACGTTTTAGAAGAGAGGAGACTAGTTCTCTGAGCTTCTCATGTGGAATTCTTTCTCATTCTTGCTTGATGAACCGCTTCAGTTGTTCAACAGTCCGGGGTCTTCCCTGTCATAGCTTACGCTTCATAATGCGCCAAACATTTTCAATGGGAGACAGGTCTGGACTGCAAGCGGGCCAGGGGAGAACCTGGACTCTTTTACTTCAAAGCCACGCTGTTGTAACATGTGCAGAATGTGGCTTGGCATTATCAGCATATGATGCTCCAAAATCTGTATGTACTTGCTTGTATCCTGGATCTCGTTCTTTCGGTCACGACCCATAGCTCGTGACCATAGGTGAGGGTAGAAGCGTAGATCGACCGGTAAATCGAGAGCTTTTCCATTTGGCTCAGCTCTCTCTTCACCACGACGGACCGGTACAGAGTCCGCATTACTGCTGACGTTGCACCGATCCGCCTGTCGATCTCGCGCTCCATCCTGCCCTCACTCGTGAACAAGACCCCGAGATACTTGAACTCCTCCACTTGGGGCAGGATCTCATCCCCAATGCGGAGAGGGCATTCCACCCTTTTCCGACCGAGGACCATGGACTCGGATTTGGAGGTGCTGACCCTCATCCCGACCGCTCCACACTAGGCTGCGAACCGCTCCAGTGAGAGCTGGAGATCACGGACTGGAGAAGCCAACAGCACCACGTCATCTGCAAAAAGCAGTGACGCGATGCTGAGGTCCCCAAACCGGACCCCCTCAACGCCTAGAAATTCTGTCCATAAAAATTATGAACAGAATCGGTTACAAAGGGCGGCCTTGGCGGAGTCCAACCCTCACTGGGAACAAATCCGACTTACTGCCGGAAATGCGGACCAAACTCTGGCATCGGTGATACAGGGACCGAACCGCCCTTATCAGTTGGCTCGGCACCCCGTACTCCCGAAGCACCCTCCAGAGAACCTCCAGAGGGACACAGTCGAACGCCCTCCAAGTCCACAAAACACATGTGGACTGGTTGGGCGAACTCCCATGCACCCTCGAGGATCCTGCCGAGGGTGTAGAGCTGGTCCACTGTTCCACGGCCAGGACGAAAGCCACACTGCTCCTCCTGAATCCGAGGCTCGACCTCCCGACGGATCCTCCTCTCCAGCACCCCTGAATAGACCTTACCAGGCAGGCTGAGGAGTGTGATTCCCCTGTATTTATAATTAATCCACCCCCGGGGCCCTGCCACCGAGGAGTTTCGTAACTACCTCAGTGACTTTGACTTCCAAGATTGGAGAGTCCGCCTCAGAGTCCTCAGGCCCTGCTTCCACAATGGAAGGCGTGTTGGTGGAATTGAGGAGGTCTTCGAAGTATTCCCCCCACCGACTCACGACATCCCAAGTCGAGGTCAGCAGCACACCATCTCCACTGTAAACAGTGTTGACCGTGCACTACTTCCCCCTCCTGAGACGCCGGATGGTGGACCAGAATTTCCTCGAAGCCGTCCGTAAGTCATTCTCCATGGCCTCGCCAAACGCATAGTAGACAAGTAGGGTTGGCTCAATAATAGCTAGAGGCACAGCCATAGAGGTGATCACATAGGCAGACAATTAGGCGACAAGTTCTTCTTCTTCTTCTTCGTTGGGGTTTAACGGCAGCTTGCATCTTATTAGTTGCATTGCCGCCCCTACTTTTTTTTTTTTTCCCTTCACATTACAACTCTAAATTCTCCTCACCAGACCAGTGCTTTTTAAAAACTCAAAAAAACAGCGCTTACCCCTCCCACTTGACCCTACTTCCAGAATGGTTTTCACTGATATTCCCTCAAGCCCTTCTGTCCGCAGCTTCTCCACCAACACAACCCTTTGCCCATAATATTTCCTACAGGAAAGCAGCGCATGTTGCACCGTCTCCTCCTCCTGACACTCAGAGCACAGCCCATCCCGGTGTTTCCCCAGAAGGCGGAGAGTGCTGTTAAGAAAAGTATGACCTATCCTCAGTCTGGCAATAATGACTTCATCCTTCCTTTTCCACCCTCCTCTCCCACACTCATGAACTGACTCAGCCACTCTACTACACACTGAGAACAGGTGCCTCCCTCTGCTCTCCTGCTCCCACCTCTGTTGCCACTGCAGCATCACTTCCCTCCACACAATACTTTTACCCTCAGACTTAGACAGTGCTATGTTGATCTCCACTCGCTCTTTTTTCACTGCCTCTTTTGCCAGTTTGTCAGCCCTCTCATTCGCCAGGATACCCACATGTGCTGGAGCCCACATCAGTGCTACCTTAACCCCCCTCGCTGCGACATCCCTAACAGCCAAAAGAATTTCCTGAATAAGGTCCTGTCGGCCCAGGGAACTGCCCCTCCCAATACTTTTAACTGCAGACACAGAGTCACTACATACCAAGAAATTACAAGTTGCTCCGCCCATTGCACTGCCATCAGGATAGCAGCTAATTCCACAGTGAACACACTTAGATTGTCCGATGTTCTCTTACATGACTGCACATTTAATTTATTTATGTAAAATGCTGCCCCTGTAGCCCCAGTTTCCTGGTCCTTTGAGCCATCCGTAAAGGCTAGTATATGGTCAGTGTAGTTCTCCACCACCCGGCATTGAAACTCATGCACCAGATTTGCCTCTTTGTCCCTCAACTTGACTTCAAGCAGCTGTAGATCAACCTCTGGGGCCCTCAGCTGCCTCAGAGGAGTCACTGGCCACAATACCACTGGGCAGAAATTCATGCCGTAAGCAGCCACCTCTTGCGCCACTGTCTCCCCAGTCCACCCAAAGCTTTCCCCTCTCCCTGCCCCTCTCTCCCAGCTCGCCTGAAATGCCGACTTAACTGGATGGTCATCCCCTTGGCACCTCAGGCTAACCCAGTAATTAGCCTGGAGCTGCTTCCTTTTAAAACTGAGTGGCATTTCTCCTACCTCCACTTGCAATGAGCACACTGGAGAAGACCTCACAGCCCCTGTGCACACCCTCAATGCTGCCGCTTGAACCACATCCAGCCTAGCTAACTGGGACCTTGACGCAGACCCATAAACCACGCTCCCATACTCTATTCTGGATCTTATCAAGGACACATATATCTGCCTCAAAGACGACTTACTTGCTCCCCACTCTGTTCCAGCCAGACATCTCATTACATTTAAAACTTTCTTAGATTTATCAATCACGTATGTAATGTGGTCCCTCCACGTGATCCGTACATCAAAAAACACTCCCAGAAACTTAAAACACTTCACCTTCTCCAGGCTCTTTCCATACAGCTGCACCTGCATACTCTCCTCAACCTTCCTTCTAGTAAAAAACATACATTTAGTCTTATCTACAGAGAATCTAAAACCCCATTTCCTTCCCCAATTCTCTACCTGCGTTACAGCTTCCTGCACTTTCTTCACAATATGTTTCATATTTTTTCCCCTCTTCCACAAACTCACATCGTCTGCAAACAATGACTTGCCTACTCCTGGGTGCAGGTCTGTAAAAACATCATTAATCATTACATTGAACAATAATGGGCTTATCACACTTCCCTGCGGGATCCCATTTTTAACAAAGCACCTCCTGGAGATTTCTAGGCCTAACTTAACCTGAATACTTCTGTTACTTAAAAACTCTATTACCCAATTAAACATACTTCCACCCACCCCCAGTAAGTGCAACTTTATCAAAAGACCGTCCACCCACAGCATATCATACGCTTTCTCTACATCTAAAAACACTGCCGCAACCGTCTCTTTCCTTACCTGAGCTGTCCTGATTTCATGCTCCAAGCATACCAGTGAATCAGTAGTACTTCTCCCTTTTCTAAATCCACTCTGACAACTGGCCATCAGTCCTCTTTCCTCCATAAAATGCATCAGTCTCCCATTCCCCAGTCTCTCCATTAATTTACCCATATGTCAAAGTCAAAGTCCGCTTTATTGTCAATTTCTTCACATGCCAGGCACACAAAGAGATCGAAATTACGTTTCCCACCGTCCCACGGTGACTAGACAGTACACAACACGCACATCAAACAGCACAAAGAGTAAAAACGAACAGACAAGAGCAACAAATAAGTAATAAGCAAATAACCCAAATAATAAACAATAAATAAATAAATAGACAAATAAGAGCAGCAAAATGGAGCAAGCGCGCTAATAGCAGACAGCCAGATCATAGCGCAAAAGAACAGGACGTCATGTAGCAGAGGGTGGAGGGAATTCAGGATCCGGACAGCTTGGAGCACGAAGCTGTCCCTGAGTCTGGTGGTGCGGGAGCGCAGGCATCTGTATCTCTTCCTAGAGGGCAGAAGTACAAACAAAGAGTGAGCGGAGTGACTCTCATCACACACAATCGCAGCCGCTTTGCGGGTGAGACGGGAGGCGTAAACTTCCTTCAGGGAGGGGAGTGGAGCCCCGATGATTTTACTCGCAGTGGTCACTATGCGCTGCAGGGCCTTCATGTTGTACTCAGAGCAGCCACCACCCCACACAGCGATGCAGCTGGAGAGGACGTTCTCAATGGTGCCACGGTAGAATGTGGTCATGACGGCGGGAGGAGCACTTGCCCGCCTGAGTTTCCGCAGAAAGTACAGGCGGCGCTGGGCCTTCTTCGCCAGCGACGCAGTGTTGGTGGTCCAGGAGAGGTCCTCACTGATGTGCACCCCCAGGAATCTGGTGCTACTCACTCTCTCCACCACAGCTCCGTCGACGGTCAGCGGCAGGTGGTGGGTGTGACCCTTCCGGAAGTCAATGATAATCTCCTTAGTCTTGTTGACGTTCAGCAGAAGGTTGTTGTCCCTGCACCAAGCGGCCAAAAGGTCGACCTCCGATCTGTAGTGAGTCTCGTCGCCACCGGTGATCAGACCCACCACAGTCGTGTCGTCGGCATATTTCAGCACGCGGTTGCTGCCGTAGGTCGCAGTGCAGTCATGCGTCAGCAGGGTGAAGAGCAGCGGACTGAGCACGCAGCCTTGAGGGGCCCCCGTGCTCAGCGTGATGCTGCCGGAGACACTGTCGCCCACACGCACTACTTGAGGCCTCTGACAGAGGAAGTCCAGTAGCCAGTTGCAAAGGGAGGTACTGAGGCCCAGCTTGACAAGTTTGCAAATGAGACGCTGTGATGTTAAGGCTATAGGCCTATAATTTGCCGGATTGCTTGCATCTTTCCCCGGCTTTCTAATGGGTATAATCACCGCTTCTTTCCATCCTGATGGGATCTTCCCCTCCTCCCAGACTTTATTATACAAGTTCAACAACTTCCGCAATCCCACATCCCTTAAATGCCTTAACATGATATAACAAACACCATCTTTACCCGGAGCCGAGTTCTTACATTTAGCCAGTGCCCTCCTCAATTCCCCTACTGTGAATGGGACATTATACTTATCCTCCAATAACCCTTTCTTGTGAAAAGCCCCTGCATACACACCTTTAGTTTCCTCCCTGCCCCTATCTTCCTCTGCCAGGTTATTGGGACTATGTACTTTGCTCAGAGTGTTCACCATCATTTCTGCCTTTTCCACATTTGTTATAGCTACCTGGCCCCCATCCAAGAGGATTGGGTAACCCCACTCCCTCCTATTACCTCCCATTTTTCTAATCATCCCCCACACTTCACCTATTGTGGTTGTGCTCCCAATAGAACTACAGTACCCCCTCCAATACGCCCTTTTCGTTTCTCTGATAGGCCTCCTGACCACTGCCTGCAACCTCTTATACTCAATCAGATGTTGGCAATTATGAGTCCTCTTCAGTACTCTCAAAGACCTATTTCTGTTCTTAACTACCTCTCCACACTTATCATTCCACCATGGAACTGCTTTCCTCTTATTCCTGCCTGTACTTTTGGGTATTGTAGTCTCTGCCGCCAGAAGAATAAACTGCCGCACCTCTAATTCATATTCCTCCACATCACTAGTTTCTCGCCCTGCACTGAGAAGTGCATCACTCACTACCCCAAAAGTTTCCCAGTCAGCCTTACTGAACACCCACCTTCCACTCCTATCCTCTACATTCAACGCCACACTAACGTCCATTTTACACAGAATGGGATAGTGATCACTCCCTATGGTCCCTCCTTCATATACCTCCCATTCACACCTCGGCGCCAGTCTACCAGACACTAAAGTAAGATCTAATACGGATTCCTTTCCAGTTCTTACATCTATCCTAGTCTTTCTACCATCGTTAACACACACTAAGTTTCTACCATTCAACATATCTTCGATTACCTGCCCATTATTATCTGTTTTTCCCCTCCCCATAATGTATTATGAGCGTTAAAATCCCCGCACCATATAACACTATCACCATCCTGTCCCTCTACCTTCTCCAACTCATTCAACTTCAGCTGCTTACTTGGATTATAATAGTTTATTATCCCTACTTTCCTCCTGCCCGCCCAAATTTCCACCACCACATACTCCTGCTCTGTCCCTCGACCCACTACCCTGTACGGCACTCCCTTCCTTACAAATGTTGCACACCCCCCTCCATTACCGTGATCCCTATCCCTCCTGAAGACAACATAGTCACTCAAAACGAAATCCAGGTTAGGTCTTAACCATGTCTCCTGTACACATATAATATCTGGCTTCACACTCCTGCTGTCAATAAATTTCTTAAAATCTTGGCCATTTGCCACCAAACTCCTAGCATTCCATTGTAAGAGTAACATAATCAGTAGATTATCCTACACTACCTGCTTCCTGGTTTGGCTGTCCATTCAGCCCCTCCCTTATCTCCTCCCACTTTAATCCTACCAAGCCTAGATGTTGAATAGCAGCCTTCGTGATGATTTGAATCCTCTCAGTCTTGGACTTAACCTCAGCTGTAGCATTAATTACCCCTGCAATGAATATAACCAGCTCCTTCTTCTCTCCCTGTGCCCTGGACTCCTTTTCCCTGCTTGTTTCCTGCCTCTGGCTCCCAGCATTCCCTGAGCCGACCTCCACTCCGACCTTCCCTCCACCATTCCTCTCCGTTCCCCCCACCCGTCTGGCTGCCTCAGCATAGGATACTTTGTCCTTCACCCTTACATTCTGAATCTCTGCCTCCCTTCTCATCACTTCACATCCCCAGTACGCCGCGCTGTGCTTCCCACCACAATTGCAGCATTTTGGACTCACTCCCTCACCACACTCCCCATACTCATGGTCTCCCCACACTTAGCACATCTATTGACCCCTCTACAGAACTTTGCCACATGTCCAAACTTCTGACACTTAAAACACCTCATTGGCTTCTGCACATACTCTCTCACTCTGTACCTCATGAATCCGAGATACACCTCCTCAGGTATCTCCTTCGAACTGAATAGCACTAGCACAGACTCAGTGACACTCTTCTCAACCCCCCTAGTCAACCGCTGCGCACCCTGCACCACATCACACTTCATCTTGAGGCTCCTCACAATCTCCTTCACATCCATAGACACTGGAATCCCATATATCACACCTTTACTTCCTTCTCCTCCCAGCCTCGCCACCTTTTCCACCACACTCTTCCCAACTACCTGCAGCCTTTGAGCTTTTGCAACCTGCTCCTCAGAGGTACACACAAGCAACAGATTGCCGTCATTCAACACTTTCGCAAACTCCACCTCTCCAACCTGTTTTCCAATTACTTTGGTCAATTTAACTGGATCCATACCCTTCACTCCACCCTCTCCTTCAAACCTCACTACAACCCTCCATGTCTCCTCTTTCCTCTGCCTTTCTGCAACTTCCCTGAGACGCTTCACTCCCCTACTCCCCACCATTTCCCAACTCCCACTCCCCTCCTCTTCCTTATCCCCCTCATCCATACCCCAACTACTACCTTCCTGTGACCCAGCCATGGCCAGAGAAGAGAATAATAGCAGGCGTAATGTGTTATGGCGCAATATTTTTTTTTTTCCTTTCCCCCTCAGCCCAGCGCCGCCATAACTGGCTCGCTACCTTCGAAATATTTAAATCCTAGGTTCTTTTGGAAGAATTTCCATACAAGTTTTGTGCAGTTCCAAGCAAACGCTCTGTTAGAGATGTTCCGACTCTAACTTATTGTGCAAGAACCACACGGGAGACAGTATGCCCTTTTGAACACTTGCACGTGGAGAATTTGTTCGTTACTGTAGATACAGCAATGTCCGAACAAATTCTGCAAGTGGAGAATTTGTTCGTTGCTGTAGACACAGCAATGTCCGAACAAAGTCTGCCGTTGCATTCATGCAAGACAGTATTTATTGAGAGAAGAAGGGTGGGGGTGACAATTTACATGTGTGGTGGCCAAGGTGGGGGTGAAACCCCTGGCCTTTGATCACATCATAGCAGGGGTTGTTTTACGATGTTGAGTAGACAGAACAACTTTGATTGCGTTTTCTACAGTTGGTCAATCAGTGCAAAGGATCTTAGCACTTTGTTCTACTACTTTGTTAAGACAGGACAAGCTTAGGTTAATTATTACTGATTACATTCCAACATAATATGATCAACATAATATGATCAACCTAATCTATTCAACCCTAACACGCTCCAGGCGACAAGTTGCTGGCAGCACGCCCCTTAAAAGACTTCCTCTAACGAGCCTGATCAGCCACACCTGTGGGGATCAGTCACACCTGTGGGTCCTCCGCCACTTTGCTCATGGCTGCCCCCGGTGGATACAAGAGAAAACCTCCCGGACCCTGACACGCTTTACAAATTAGACAAACGCAATTGCCTTGATTTTCAGTGAAGTATTGTAATTCCTATTTCTCTTGAAAGCGACGGCACTCAATGTCAACTTTCCTCGTTTTCTTTCCAGTCGCCATGGCAGAAATGAGCGGAGAGGGGTGGTGCTGCCACCTTTTGGTAATAGGAGAAATTACAGTTTCAAGTTTCATGATTTTTTTTTTCAGTTTAACAGTGGGGAATCTCGTCTTTACTCCGAAAAGAGATTTCTGTCTGACCAGAAATTTGAAAAGCTGCTGCTTTTATGATACAATCATTGGTTCAATGGCTAGGATGAGTGTCAGGAGAGATACTCCGTGTCTGTCTGGTTTTCTTTGTCTTGGTCCCTCCACATTTTGCTCGCAGAGAGCTGCTATTTTCACACGTTCATAGTGGTAAGAGTATTTAGGTAGTGGGTAGATGATACCTTGATAGATAGGATAGATGGATACATTTATAATGTTGGACTTTTCAATATATTTGTTATGAAAGGCCCTCGAGGTAAACTGTTTACTTTTTCTTTGAAGAAGATATTTGAATGCGTAAAGCACCATCTATTGTCATATTATAGTTTGATTTATTGATTTTCAGTACAAAGTACAGTACACTTTAGTTGTTACTGTTTACTGGAGCGTTCTTTGCATTTGTACTAATTGTGGTCCAAAAATAAGAATTATTTTACACAAGTGAACGTTTTCGAAAAGGTAATGCAATAATTACTTACCCAAGTAACTATTTACATCTATGAAGGAGTAATTCAATTACTTTTCAAAAAAGTAACTAGTAACTAACTACTTACATTTTGGAAGTAATTGGGCCAACTCTTGAGTACGTTTAATGCCAACATTGAGCCAATAAATTAAACTAGGACTAAAACAGTGAGTAAACACAAAAATGCACATACCCAGCTAGTATTTAGCTTATAGCATATACAACTGTAGCATAGACATACAGCATGTGGTTACATAGACCTCTTAGATTAGATTCATTTTCCTTGCTTGCCCTTGATGGAGGCCTGGCTGACTTCAAAATAAAGTCATTACAGTAAGCTGACCAAAATGTGACAAAGGCATGCATTAATGTTGCAAAGTGCTGTTGAGAAAGGAAGTAACAGTGTCAGCTAAGTGTGTTAACACTGCGGATGTTCTTACATTTAGGCGTTGACATGATAGTGCTCCGACAACCACGTCAGTGAAGTTTCACTCAGTTACTGTGGCTCGCCGAGCTGAACATGTCATCGGCTGACAAAAATGGTGTAGGGATGGTTATGTTAATGAGACCAACTGTTAAGAAACTGTGATAATGAGCACAAACGAGCTTGCTCAGAAACACATGTTCAGAAATATGTTTCTAAAGATTCACTTTATTCATACTCAATGGGTGGGCAGGCACCCCAAAGGCCAGTCTGTAAACAAAACATTAAAAAAGTCAGTTTTCCCAAATGACTCCTTTAACAGTTTGAGAATTGTGACCTTTCATAACAATAAAAATTGGCATGTCGCTGTGCTTTTTGATTGACCAATAATTTCAGTTTCGAAGCATTTTCCCCCACTTTTTCACATGACAAGCCGACTCCGCCAGCCCCCACCTCCCATTCACATCCACACATCTGTTAAGACTGAAAATAGCCAGACAAGGCCTGCTTCCCCTTAGAAAGACAGGCTGATACTGGAATTTCACTCAGATAAAATAAACCAAGGGAACCTCAGATGCTGGATAAATAAGCAGTGCACTTTAGCTTGGGCAGAAACCAATGCTTTCTGACTCAGTAAAGGATCTGATTGGATTGTTTCCCCACTGATTAAAAGAAGGTTAAAACATACAGAGGCCATTACACTCTTTCAAAAAAATACTCTTAATCCCTATAAAGTCATGAGAACAATGATTTAGTTTGACAAGGGGTGAAATGAAGGCTCTGCATTCCTTGTTCTGGAAAAGAAAATAAAAAAATGCTCGAGCGGCATATGTATATGAAGTATAGACAAATGATTTAACTCATTGCTTTTCTTTGAATGGAAATACAAATGATTCTTGAATAGAGCCTGAATTGGAGAATGCCTTTTTTGGAAAAGCAACCAAACAGGACGTAATTGTGAGAAGGGGCAAACAGAGTCAATTGTGTTACAAGTAATTAAAGTAATGATCACCTTTTTCCTTTCCATTCCATTCCCTAACCCTGTCTTTTTTAACAAATGTTTTTGACATCCCAGGCTTTCAAGTCTCTTCTCTAATTTTACAAAAGGCACAAATATACATTATACAGCAACAATTGTTGTTTTTGTTTCTTTTTGCTAATGATTTAACAATAAACATTTCAATAATTTCACCCCAAATAGTGCAACAGGTATAATTATAATTTCAAGTTCATTGTGTTATTGATTCTGATGTCTACTTCAATATATCAGTAATTATGTTTAGCTTTGCAGTTATTTTTAACATCATGCATTTCCTTGTCATTTCTCTCCACTGATGAATTGTTGAAGGTAACGGCATATATCGTACAGTAATTTTCTTGGCCACAAACAAAAGAACTTTGAAGCGTTACATCTTGTTTTGACTCGAAATGACCAGAGGGGGAGCAGCCCAAAAATAAATGTGTCGACTTTTACATATTTGTCTCCACTCTTCACATATTGTCTATCACCTTATTTATTTCTAATTCCAACTTTTCCTTGATGTCACGGGTGCCTCTAAAAAGTCTGATCCTTACATCTGCCTTGAGCAGTTTTCATTGCTTAAGCCCGGATGCCAGGAGATCTGACTGCTGCTTAGATAAATACAAATCACAGGCCAGGTCGTTCAGATCTTTCTGTGATTCAGTGAGGTTCATTGCCACTTGCACTTGAGTAAACAGAAACATTGTCTTTAAAAAAATATTGATTTGGCAGATTGTTCCCCTGAAGACATTTCTACATCTGATAAAGGAAGATCTTTTTTTTCTGGAGGTATAAGAAAAGGGAGATCATCTGAGTGAAGAACAGGTCTCAAAGTTGACGGAAGGTTGGGATATTTGATATTATTTCTAGACGAAATATTGAAAGTAGTGACAATACATGTTTAGCATATATAATTTGGTTTTGTAAATTGTTGTTAAATCATAATACGGAAAAGCACTGATGCGTCTCCATTGTCACAATTTGCAACAAAGCAGAACTAAAATATCTTACGTTTGTTTCGCATCGCTGGATGAGATGTAACATTTGCTGGCAAGCTTCCTAATTTCATTTTACAATTACGTTCATAGGGAACTCATTGTTCAAAACCTCCGGCAGACACATATTTGGACGGACAACTTTTACGCACATCGTCCATTCGAATGCAACTACGAATGCAAAACAGACATGACAGGAGGGACTCGCAATCAGCAGAGTGACTGAACATCAGACAGTAGGAGGCTAGCAGCTGTCAGCCACCACCAGACCCCAGGAGCACAGCCAACACCAGGTATCAGGAGGCCAGCTACCACCAGGCCCAGTGCGCTAACACCATCAGCCCCAGGAGGACAGCCACCATCAGGCCCAGTATGCTAGCACCACCAGCCTCTGGAAGACAGCTACCATCAGGCCCAGTAGGCTAGCATCACCAGTCCCAGGAGGACAGCCACCACCAGGCTCAGTTGGCTACGATCACCAAGCCCAGGAGGACAGCCACCACCAGGCCCAGTGGGCTAGCACCATCACCTCCAGGAGGAGAGCTGTCACCAGGCAGAGTGGGCTCGGACCACCAGCCCCAGGAGGAGAGCTACCATCAGGCTGAGTGGGCTAGCACCACCAGCCCCAGGAGGAGAGCTGTCTCTAGGCCCAGTGGGCTAGCATCACCAGCCCCAGGAGGAGAGCTATCATCACGCCAAGTAAGCTAGCACCCGGGTTAATCTGCTGTGTGACTTGTCTTTAGTCTAGATCAGCAGAGCCGAGATGGCCATGAAAGTGCTTCAGAAGGACATGGAGGAGCTCAAGTTATCAGTGGAAGTGATGTCTTCAAATGTGGATACCATAATGAAGCAACAGGCAATTATTACAGAGTTGATGGGGGAGGTGAAGCAGCTCAAACAATTGAACATTGAACAAGATAAGAAAATTGTCAGCCTGGAAAATAGATTAGACAGTTTGGAGCAGTCTTCAAGAATGAACGATGTCATCATCACAGGTTTAAAGATCAAACCACGGAGCTATCAGCAGGTTGTGAAAGGCCTTGCTTCTGAAGACAATCCTGAACGTGAGGAGACAACCGAGGAGCAGGTAAAAACCTTCCACCACAGTAAAGACATTGTCATTGACAATATTGAGGCATGCCACACTCTGTCAACCAAGAGCCAAAATGACAAGTCCACTTGGACTGCTTGTTGTAAGGTGTTCATCAAACCTGTTGGGGCAGCAGAAAGTTGTCATGGTCTCTGCATCAGTGCCATAGAGGTACGAAGGAGACCAGTAATCTGTACATCATTCTATTGAACCTAAATTTGTGGTACTCTCAGATCATGGAAGGTAAAAACTTGGTGAGAATATCCCATCATGAACAGTATTGATAAATGCCTTTCTTCTCCAACAGGTGTGTTTAAAAAACAAGCACTGATAACTGAATATGAAGAACTCGGTTTGAAAACATTTGATTTCACTGAATATAAGGGATATGACATGGAGAATAATATTGATCCTGTGAATAACTTCCTTATTAACTACACTCAAAGGAATTGTAAATACTATACTTGAGAACAATTTAACAAGAATGTAACAACAAATAGAGCAATATCAATTATACATTTTAATAGTAAAAGCTTGAAAGCAAACATCTCTAAGATCTAACAATGTTTGAAAGATATGAATAACCCTTTTACTGTAATTGCAATATCTGAAACCTGGTTAAAAGATGATCAGTCTGAAAAGATTGAACTTGGTTTGAAAACATTTTATTTCACTGAACATAAGGGATATGACATGGAGAATGATATTGATCCTGTGAATAACTTCCTTATTAACTACACTCAAAGGAATTGTAAATACTATACTGGAGAGCAATTTAACAAGAATGTAACAACAAATAGAGAAATATATATATACATTTTAATAGTAGAAGCTTGAAAGCAAACATCTCTAAGATCAAACAATGTTTAAAAGATATTAATAACCCTTTTACTGTAATTGCAATATCTGAAACCTGGTTAAAAGATGATCAGTCTGAAAAGATTGACATAGAGGGGTATGAGAGTTATACATTAAATAGGAAGGTAAAAAGATGTGGAGGAGTTGCTCTATTCATAGACAAAAACTTTAAGTGTAAGATAGTGAGAAGTATGTCTCAAGCAATATATAATATCATGGAATGTATTACTGTTGAAATAGAAATGGAATCATCTAAAAACATACTGGTAAGCTGTGTATACAGATGTCCAGGTTCATGTATTGATACATTTAGTGAACTACTATCAGGAATGTATGAAAGAAAAATTAATACAAAAATGGTTTTTGTCTGTAATATAGATCTATTGAACCCACTTGAGCTGACTCCAATAACATAATATATAAATTTAATGTACAGTATGAGTCTCTACCCCACAATAACCCGTCCGACTAGAGTCACATCTCACAGTGCCACAATATTAATATTTTTTTAATAATCTATTTATATATAGTAATTGATAATATATTTACAAATGTAATTGAAAAGAAAGTAAAAACTGGACTGATAATAAACGATTCAAGCGACCACCTGCCAGTGTTTGCAGTGATCCAGAATTGTACAAAGAAAAAAAAGGATGCAATCACTTTTAAAATGTGTAGAATGAGTTCTCTTAATTCAGTTAACTCATTTAAAAAAGATCTTTTAAAAACAAGACTGGAAAAAGGTATATGTGGGGGATGTAAATGAAGCTTATAACACATTCTTGGCCGCTGTATCAAAACTTTATGATTAAAACTGTCCTCTTGTAAAGAAAGTAGATAAACAAAATTCTGTGGAAAAACCATGGTTGACAAAGGGAACCTTAAATCCTTCCAAGAAGAAAAACCTATGATACAAATATTTCTTAAAAATAAGAACAAAGGAAGCTGATTTAAAATATAAGACCTACGAAAATAAATTTATTAAAATAACGAGAAACAGTAAAAGGAACTATTATAGCAAAATACTGGAGGATAACAAGAATAACATAATATTCGTTTTTGCTATTTACTGTATGTGTTGTGTAATGTGTCTAGTCACCGTGGGACGGTGGGAAACGTAATTTCAATCTCTTTGTGTGTCTTAACATGTGAAGAAATTGACAATAAAGCAGACTTTGACTTGACTGAAAATACATGGATAGTGTTAAATTAGAATATTCAAAAAAAGAACTGGAAAGCCAGGATATCCTTCCTATTTTCTAAACAGTGATAACATAACTATTAATGATCTTACTATGATTGCAGAGGAATTTAATGACTACTTTGTTGGTATTGGGCCTACTTTGGCAGAGGAAATAGCAAAAAAAGGTAGTACAAGTGAGCCAATTAAGGATGTACCCATAGCCGAAAGTATGGTTCTAAGGGGAACTAATAAGAAGGAAATAATAGAAATTATTAAAGACTTTAAAGGTAAAAAGTCAACTGATTGTAACGGGATAGATATGTCACTTGTTAAAAATATTATTGAATGTGTGGTGAAACCCCTTACACATATCTGCAACCAATCTTTGACAGCTGGTGATTTTCCAAGTGAAATGAAAACTGCTAAAATTATTCCATCATATAAAGATGGGGACAAACATTCATTCATTCATTCATTTTCTGAACCGCTTTGTCCCCACGGCGGTCGCAGGCGTGCTGAAGCCTATCCCAGCCGTCATCGGGCAGCAGGCGGGGGACACCCTGAACTGGTTGCCAGCCAATCGCAGGGCACACAGAGACGAACAACCATCCGCACTCGCACTCACACCTAGGGGCAATTTGGAGTGCTCAATCGGCCTACCAAGCATGTCTTTGGGAGGAAACCGGAGTGCCCGGAGAAAACCCACGCGGGCTCGGGGAGAACATGCAAACTCCACACAGGGAGGGCGGGAGGTGGAATCGACCCCGCACCCTTCTAACTGCGAGGCGGACGTGCTACCCAGTGCCCCATCGAGCCGCCACAGGGGACAAACATATATTCTCAAATTACTGGCCAATATCTCTACACCCACAATTCTCCAAAATATTGAAAAAAATATTTTATGAAAGGCTTGATGATTTTATTACAAAACAAAATATTCTGTGTGACCAACAGTATGGATTTCAAAAATATAGAACCACCACACTAGCTTTGTTAGATTTCGTAGCTGAAATAACAATAGCTATTGAAAATAGACAATATGTTGTAGGTGTTTTCTTGGATCTTAAGAAAGCTTTTAATACTGTAAATTATGAAATATTGTGAACAAAACTTGAAAGATATGGGATACGAGGTATGTCACTCACTTGGTTAACCAATAACAGGAACCAATATGTGCAACTTATGGACTGTAAATCAAAACTAAAGCAGGTAAAGTGTGGGGTCCCTCAGGGCTCAATATTAGGCCCTTTGTTGTTTATTTTGTATGTCAATGATGTGTGCAAGGTTTCCAGGTTACTCAAGGCCGTAGTTTTTGCAGAGGACACAAACCTGCTTTGCTGTGGAGATGACCTGGATCAACTACTGGATACTGTGGGTATTGAAATGAAAACGTTAGAGTTGGTTTGACACAAATAAACCTCCACAAAATTTAAGTAAAACAAAGTATATTATATTTGGAAACCGTCCAACTAACACAGACAAAATTCTTACAATAAATAATATAGAAATAGAAGTGATAGATAATAAATTAAGTTGGAAACCACACATAATGCATATCAAATCAAAAATTTCAAAATCATTAGAAGTATTATATAAGGTAAAAGACTTTATAAATCAGTCATTATATACCTTGCACTGCTCCTTCATACTCTCATAAAGTATTTACTGTGTGGTGTGGAGCAATACATATAAAACAAACACAGATCCAATCTTTATTCTACAAAAAAAAAAAAGCAATACGACTTGTAAATAATGCTGATCATAAAGAACCATCTAACCCTCTCTTTATTAAACTGAACACACTGGAATCCAACGACCTGGTCGATTTTAAAACCATCTAACTCATGTACAAAATATAAAATGATCAATTGCCAAACAGTGTCCAGAGGCTGTTTGAGTTGAGGGAAAGTACCGATTACTTAAGAGGAACACTTATGTTTAAAAGAGATTTAGTGAGAACAGACTTAAAGTTACATTGTAAAACAGTTAAAGGTGTTTAACTTTCATCAGCAGTGAAGAACGAAAGAACTGTAGTACCTTACCTAAGTTTAGAAAAATGTATCAGGACAAAATATTGACGGGATACTGAAATAGGCTTTGAAGTTGTTTTAGTTGCTTTTTGTATTTATTTATTTTAAATACAGTGGAGCCTCGGGTTTCGACCACAATCCGTTCCAGAAGGCTGTTCGAGAAGTGAATCGTTCGAATTCCGAATCATGTTTTCCCATTACAAATAATGGGAAAATGATGTACTTTCCAAAATTTAAGTGGGCCTCAGTGCGCAGGGAGCTTAATTTTATCTGATCGCACAACTGCAGCGCCCCACCGAACGCGAAACCGTAGCGCGCCGCCGACCGCGCAACTGCACCGCGCTGGTTGCATTATTGTGACAGAGCGGTCGCTAAAATTTAAAAAATATTTTTGAAGTCCTGATGTACTTTCCAAAATTTAAGTGGACCTCAGTGCACAGGGAGCTTAATTTGGTCCGATCGCGCAACCGCAGCGCGCTGGCCGCTCACTGTCGGATTGCTTTAGGAGCGTCTTTGTGTTTTAGGATGGCTTTACTGCTCCCACTTGCTTCCTTTAGCAGGGGTGTCCAAACTTTTTGCAAGGAGGGCCAGATTTGATAAAGTGAAGGGGCCCGGGGGCCAGTAGTTTTTTCGGACATTTTTTTAACTACAATTTCATCCAAATAAACACTTATAAAACAAATTTCATTCTCCCAATTGTCTTTTTTTTTTTAAATGACAAATGAACCAAATATAAGCCACTCAGGCAGATGTGAACAACTCTAAAAACACAAATTCTGCCTTTCATTCATATCTGAAGAGTCCGATAACATTGAACAAACTATGAAATACCTTAAATTTACATGAGTTTAAAAATATTTTCGCCTCGTGAACATTTTAAACAGGAGTTATAAGTAATACATAAAATACGATAACATTGAACAAACTGTATGAACTGTATGTATGAGTTTAAAATTATTTTCGCCTCATGAACATTTCCCACAGGGTTCACGCAGCCGGTTCGCGCGTACCCTTTTTACAACGGGTTTATTTCCGCATTTGACTTGCGCATGCTCCGCATAGCAGGACAGCTGGAGTCATGTTCTCGCTGTGAAATCACGCCGGGTCGCGCGAGATTACATTTCTGCGGCATAAATATAAAATAGCTTTGGTACGTGTGTATTAAAGCGCTGGTCAACAATGGCGGCGGGCCACATACTAAAGATTTTATCACAGAGGCTGCGGGCCTGATGAAATTTGACCACGGGCCGCAATTGGCCCGCGGGCCGGAATTTGGACATGGCTGCTTTAGAGGCATGATTAGAGTTGATGCAATCCTCGGAGTAACGAGAATATAATAACGAATGGAGTCAGTTGGCATGCGGGTCCTCTCGGCTCATCTAGCGAGGTTCGACAACCGAATTTCGTCCGACATCCGAAGCAAAGAAATCTCGAATTTTTTGTTCAAATACCAATTTGTTCGAGAACCGGGACGTTCGAAAACCGAGGCTCCACTGTATATTTGACTAGGGTCAAATCTTGACATAATTAAAGAGAAAACATGTAGATTTGAGTCTATGTATATGTATTTAAGTATGTACCGTAATTTTCGGACTATTAGTCGCTCCGGAGTATAAGTCGCACCAGCCATAAAATGCACAATAAAGTGAAAAAAAACACACATATATAAGTCGCACCGGAGTATAAGTCGCACTTTTGGGGCATATTTATTTGTCAAAATCCAACACCAAGAACAGACATAAACGAGCAACAACAGGATAAACGATAGGTATGCTAACGTGACATAAACACAAAGGAAGAGCTGAGAACGGGCCTGACGTAACATTCAGAGTTATTCTCATAACTATTACATAAATAACACGTTTATAAAACCATCTGTGTCACTCCAATTCATTAAATCAATCGATCGTCCTTTATGTAAACAATGCCGCGTACGCGCGGCGTCGGACCCGTTGTGATTTGCATTTCTAATTATTCCACAGACCCATATAACGATATATAAAGTATATTTCAAATAACTATCATATTACAACAATTTTGAAAAGGACATTTAATATCCAAGATGGCGCCGCGTACGGCAGCCTCCGTGGGTCGCTCTCTGCTTCTTTGTCTTATTTTGTGTGTTTTCTGTGTTCTCTGCTGTCCATCCCGGATCACTTTTACCAGAGAAGCGCTGTTAAACATCGGACAGTCTTCTTCTGGTATTTTCTCTCCTGTCCTCTCAGATTCAAACTGTTTGCCGGAGTTTTTAGCTGGAACGGCGATGCTATACAAGCTAGCACGCCGACGACGGCGCGGAAAACGAGCCGGAGTCCTCGTTAAGATGAGGCAGAAAGGGTTCCGCTCTGTCCTACCATCAATTCATCTGGCAAATGTTCACTCCCTGGCGAACAAGATGGACGAACTGCTGCTCCTCACTTCGAGGAACACTGATTTCAGCAGATCCGCCGCGCTGTGTTTCGTTGAAACGTGGCTTACCGAACGCACCCCCCACCACGCCGTGGAGTTACTTGGGTTTCGGCTAATGCGAGCAGATCGCTGCGCAAAGCCAAGGAGGAGGCCTACAGGAGTGGCGACCGGGACCTGTTCAAGCAGACCAGAAACAAACTGAACCGGAGGTCAGGAAAGCCAGGAGGTGTTACGGGGAGAGCCTGGAGAGACACCCCTCTGCCAATCCTGATCTCTCAACAGTGTGGAAAGGTCTGCAGAGCATCACGGGCTTCATGAAACGAACCCCCCGTCCTGTGGAGAGCCCAAGGCTTGCTAACCAGCTGAACAGGTTCTACTGCAGGTTTGATCGGTCCTCCCACACAACAGGACCTCCTGCAGCACAATCAACATACTCCCCTCCCCTCACAACCGCTTTGTCCACACCTCCGTCACCGCTGTCACCTAATCTCTCTCTTGCAGAGGCCGTGCCCGCACTCCAGATCCGAGGAAGTGCGCCAGGTGTTCCGGAGACAAAAGATCAAGAAGGCACCGGGCCCAGACGGCGTGTCACCCTCCTGCTTGAAAGTCTGTGCTGAGCAACTGGCGCCCACCTTTGCATAGATCTTCAACCCCTCCCTGGAGCTGTGTGAAGTGCCCTCGTGCTTCAAAAGCTCCACCATCGTTCCAGTGGCCAAGAAGCCCACCATCACAGGATTGAATGACTACAGACCTGTCGCTCTGACATCTGTGGTCATGAAATCTTTAGAGAGGTTGGTGCTGAACCACCTGAAGCATGTCACGGGCCCCCTGCTTGACCCCCTCCAGTTTGCCTACCGGGCAAACAGGTCGGTGGATGATGCGGTCAACATGGGACTGCACTACATCCTGCACCACCTGGATACCCCAGGAACGTACGCCGAGATCCTGTTTGTGGATTTCAGCTCGGCGTTC
This sequence comes from Syngnathus leptorhynchus, assembly GCF_054491065.1. Taxonomy (NCBI): domain Eukaryota; kingdom Metazoa; phylum Chordata; class Actinopteri; order Syngnathiformes; family Syngnathidae; genus Syngnathus; species Syngnathus leptorhynchus. Next base: position 2,085,261 of record NC_141203.1, on the reverse strand, counting down.
AACACCATCGCTCCTGACATCCTCCAACAGAAGCTCATCCAGTTTGCGGTGCCTGCCTCCACCTGTCAGTGGATCACCAGCTTTCTGACCAACAGGAGACAGCGTGTGAGGCTGGGGAGCATCACATCTGGCACCAGGACCACCAGTACTGTCGCCCCTCAGGGGTGCGTCCTCTCCCCACTGCTCTTCTCTCTCTACACCAACAATTTCTCCTCAGGTGACTCTCCTGTGAACCTCCTGAAGTATGCAGACGACACGACTCTCATCGGACTGATCCGGGACGGTGATGAGACTGCGTACAGACAGGAGGTGGAGCGGCTGGTCCACTGATAGAGCCAAAATCACCTGGAGCTGAACCCGCTCAAGACTGTGGAGATGACAGTGGATTTCAGGTGAGATCCTTCACCACTTTCACCCCTCACTATCCGCAGTAATACCATACTCTCCTCAGACACCTTCAAGTTCCTGGGTACCACAATCTCACGGAACCTGAAATGGACCGGCCACATAGACTCTGTCCGGAAGAAGGCCCAGCAGAGGCTGTACTTCCTGAGACTGCTCAAGAATTTCAACCTGCCGCGGGAGCTGCTGAAGACCTTCTACACAGCCATCATCCAGTCTGTCCTCTGCACCTCCATCACTGTCTGGTTTGGATCGGCCTCCAAACAAGACAAGCACAGACTGCAACGGACAATCAGGACTGCAGAAAAGATCATTGGAATCAAACTCCCATCTATCCAAGACTTGTACCTGTCCAGGACCAGGAAACGCGCAAGCAACATCTCTACAGACCCTTCTCACCCAGGTTACAGTCTGTTTGAACTACTCCCCTCCGGACGGCGATACAGAGCTCTGCACGCCAAAACCAGCAGACACAGAGACAGCTTCTTGCCCCAGGCTGTTGCTCTGATGAACTCACACCACTATTAGAGTCTCAGAGTCATTGCTGTGCTATAATGTCCTGCTATCCACACCTTTTTGGATTGTCTACTGTTTGCACTATGTGTCTTCTCTGCATCCATTGCAGCCTGGTCATCCTGGAAGCAGGACCCTCCCATCTGTGGCCTCTTCTCAAGGTTTCCCACTTCCCCTATTCGGAGATTAGAGTTATTCCTTGCCCAAATGGGAGTTTAAGATCAGGGGATGGCTGAGAATATTGTCATTTGTCATTTTCACGTCCTGAGTGTTGTTAGTCACCTAAATGTTGAACAGAGACTGTGATGTAACAAAGTCAAATTCCTTGTTTGGCACGCTCAAACATGGCGAATAAATTCTTCTTGAATCTTGAATATTATCAAACCATCTGTGTCACTCCAAATCATCAAATCCATCGATCAAATTCCTCGTCCTTTGTCAACAAAGCCGCGCGTGCGCCCTGATGTCAGCCTCGTCGTTATTCCACAGATTTAGTATATAACTATATTGTAGCGTTAACAAAGTACAAGCAAAGATGTGGATTTGGTAAACGGCTCTTTATTTAACAAAACAAGAGTTCAACGAGGCAACAACTACTGAACAGAGGTGTCCATAGAATAGGACCGGGCGTGCGTAAAAGCCATGTCCGAGCCCAATCCACCGTCCCCGGACAGCCACCAGGCCGAGCGCCGGCCCCCGACTTCCATCCACGGAGGTGAAAGAGAGCTCCCGTTGAGAAGGACCGGGCATGCGTAAAAGCCATAATAGTTTTTCAAACCTTCTGTGTCACTCCAAATCATTAAATCCTTCAAACTCTTCGTCCTCCATGTCACTTACAAACAAAGCCGCGAATGATGCCGGTAGTACGTGGGGCCTTTCGTCATCTTCGTCATCCCGTGATCGAATCCTTTGCCCTTTATGTAAACAAGCGCCGCGCAGCACGGGTGACGTCACTTGTAGTTCAAATGACAGTAATCCCTTGCTACATCGCGGTTCTTTTATCGCGGTTTCACTACATCGCAGATTTTTGAATTTTGAAAATTTGTGAAAAAAATCACATATAAGTCGCTCTGAGTATAAGTCGCCCTCCCCCCCATCCAAACTATTACAAAAACCGCGACTTATAGTCCGAAAATTACGGTAAAAAGATGAATAAACAAGAGGAGCAAAATGGAGCAAGCGTGCATACAGCAGAGAGCCAGAATATAGGGTCAAAGTACAGGACGTTATGCAGCAGAGGGCGGAGGGGGGAGAGAGTTCAGGATCCTGACAGCCTGGAGTATGAAGCTGTTGGTGAGTCCGGTGGTGCGGTAGCGCAGGCTCCTGTACCTCTTACCAGAGGGCAGAAGATCAAACAAAGAGTGAGCGGGGTTACTCACATCACACACAATCGTGGTCGCCTTGCGGGTGAGATGGTAGGTGTAAATGTCCTTCAGAGAGGGGAGTGGAGCGCCAATAATCTTACTAGCTATGTTCACTATGTGCTGTAGAGCCTTCATGTGGTATATATATAGAGTGCTCAAAAGAATTAAAGGAACACTTTGAAAACACATCAGATTTCAATGGTGAAAAAAAAGTTGGATATCTATCCTGATATGGACAGTTTAATGTCTCAGGATCAAAAGGATGCCACATCTTTTGATGGAAAGAAAGGTTTTCAGCCTACAGAGGGCTCAGTATATAGACACCCCAAAAATCAAAGTGAAAAAAATTGTGGTAAGCTCGTCCATTTTGCCTAAATTCAATTTCTGCAATTCAAAACTCTTTTCAAAATCTTGTGTATGCATGCTTGACAACGTCGCGGCATGCTCCTAATGAGACGACGGATGGTGTCTTCTGGGATGTCCTCCCAGATCTGTCTAAGGACATCAGTGAGCTCCTGCAAAGTCTAACAAGCAACCTGGCGGCGTCTGATGGACCGAAACTTTATGTCCCAAAGGTGTTCTATCGGGTTTTGACCAGGTGATCGTGAGGGCCATTCAATTGTGTCAAATCCTTCATCCTCCAGATACTGTCTGCATACTCTTGCCACATGAGGCAAGGAACGTCATGGATCAGGAAGAACCTAGGACCTACTGCACCAGCGTAGGGTCTGACCATGGGTGCAAGGATTTCATCCCGATACCTAATGGCAGTCAGACTGCCAATCTCTAGCCTGTAGAGGTCTCTTCGTCCCTCCATGGAAATGCCTCCCCAGACCATCACTGACCCCCCACCGAACCGGTCATGTTGAATGATGTTGCAGGCAGCATAGCGCTCTCCTTGGCTTCTCCAGACCCTTTCACGTCTATCACAGGTGCTCAGGGTAAACCTGCTCTCATCTGTGAAAAGCACAGGGCGCCAGTGGCGGACTTGCCAATTCTGGTGTTCTATGGCAAATGCCAATCGAGCTCCACGGTGCTGAGTAGTGAGCATAGGGCACACTAAAGGATGTCGTGCCCTGAGGCCACCCTCGTGAAGTCTGTTTCTGTTTGGGCAAAAACATTCACACCAGTAGCCTGCTGAAGGTCATTCTGTAGGGCTCGGGCAGTGCTCAACCTGTTCCTCCTTGCACAAAGCAGCAGATATCAGTCTTGCTGATGGGATGAGGACCATCTACGGCCCTGTGCAGCTCTCCTAGAGTAACTGCCTGTCTCCTGGAATCTTCTCCATGCTCTGGAGATTGTACTAGGAGACATCAAATCTTCTTGCAACAGCACGCATGGATGTGTCATCCTGGAGGAGTTGGACAATCTGCGCAACTTCAGGAGGGTTATGAAATCTCCTCATGTTTCCAGTCGTGATAATGACTCTTGCTAAAGCCAACACTTATGGAAAACCAGTTAAAAAAGATCAAGAGGGAGGAGCTTGAAATGGCCTCCACCTGCAAAACCAGTCCTGTTTTGGGGACCATTTTGTTGTTGCCCCTCTAGTGTACCTGTTGTTAATTCCATCAACACCAATGCAGCTGAAAGTGATTAACAACCCCCTCTGCCACGTGCCTGACCAAAACCTTGTCAGAAAAGTGTAATTGAATTTATGCCATACCCTGATAAAAAAAAACTGTTCCTTTAATTTTTTTGAGCAGTGTATGTATCCGTGCATCAACGGATCATGAATGTGGCCTTAAAAGATGTTTTCTGTTTCTCTTAACAACATCCCACATAGCCTTTTGATTTTATTCTGTAGCCTAGAGGTGTTGTCTTCTGCCATAATACACAGTATTGTGTGACAAATACAGGACTCGGCTCTAGAGAAAACATTGTAGTTACAGTAGCAGATTAGTGGTCTGTTGCCATCAACATTATCGCAGTGTGTGCATCTTGAGCAGCGATGGAGGTTTCTATCACAGTGACAGTTGTCTTGGCTGGCATTCAGAGGCCTATAAAATCACACACACCTCAAACAGTCACTTTAGATGAGTCTCCAAGAACTGATCAAAGGCATTTGTCTCGGGCCACGCAGGATGCTGATTGCCTCCATGCACTTCCTGACACCACCAAGAATACACCCTTATTAAAATGGACAATTCCAGGAGATGAAGAGACCTGCTGTCTGTTTTTTCTGTTCTGTCTTCCTTTATTCGATTTCTTTTATCTCATCGAATGACCTTTCATTGACTTGTACACCATTTATGTTGTTCATAGAATAATTCTTAAAAAAGAATCGTTTTTCACTACCAATGCCCCCTTTTAACCTGTACACACTGGCAAAGCCATAAGCTCAATGTCAATGATGGCACTGTCCATTGTAGGGTTTCCGCTGAATGGAGAAGTCGGTTCACATCACAAAGCAGGAATAATGGTCTGAGTGAGAGAAGTGCATTGCATCAATACTGTTTCGGTTCTGATGCAGTGCAGTATTACTCACATTCCACAGACCCCCAAAGTTGAGCAAATTTCTTTTTTTCAAACCCCAATAAGCATTTGGGGAGACAGAGGGACTGCCAGTCTTTAACCTTGACCGAGCTGTTTCAGGTAACCAGACTCTTTCCTGGCCACTAAGCAGTGGTAATCAATACATCAGGGCCCAATGGAACGCCCGACAGTTCAATTTCGCAGCAAGTCTAGAAATCAATACCTCTGGAATAGTTTTGTATTCTCCCAAAGGGTACCCGCTAGAGTTAATCTATAGTGTCATTAGCATGAGTCAGCATGCATGGTCATTACAATGTGTAACAATAAATGTTCATAAAAGGCAGCGCGCTTTATCTTCTTGTGCTTGACTGCAGCTTCTAATTGAAGAAAATGTGTTGAGCGAGAGTCTGTTTGACTGCTTGTGCAACTCTTGGTAATTCAAGCCAAAGAGCATATAGGGGAATGCTGTCAGGGCTATCTAAAAAATACACAGTTTAGGAAATTGAATAAGGTTTTATCATGCAGAAAATGCATTTAAGTGTTTTGTTTGGAATTAAGGGAAGGACCTTTTACCCCTCAAACATGGTACTTGGACATTACTTCAAAGTCCTTCACAATTAAAAAAAGGTTTTTAGCCTTGTAGATTTCTTTGATCACATAAATTTCCTTACTGACAACTTTATTCTGAGCCACAAAGGAGCAGCAGTTTCTTTAAGTTGAACGATTAGAGTAGATATAAAAAAGTGAATAATTTTGATTTGAAAAGTAGCAAATCAATTCTGCATGTGCATATCTATGTCACGGATTTCGAATGAAAATACAATACAGTAGAAAGTTAAAAAAAAAAAGTTATTTCAGGTAAATCAATTCCCATCAAATAAAAAACACACCATTGTTTCAGAGGTACAGTGCTGTGAAAAAGCATTTGCCCCTAAACGTAATCTGCACAATAGTTTTGATTTTATTGAATATAAATTTGGGCTCTCCCCGTGCCTGCATGGGTATTCTTCGGGCAATCCGGTTTCCTCCCACATCCCCAAAACATGCGTGGTAGGTTGGTTGAGCAGTCAAAATTGCCCATAAGTGCGAGTGCGGATGGTTGTTTCTCTCGTGTGCCCTGCGATTGGCTGGTGACTGGTTCAGGGTGTCCCCCGTCGACTGCCTGATGACTGCTGGGATAGGCACCAGCACACCCGCAACCCCCATGGGGACAAACGGTAAAGAGGACGGATGGATAGATGGATAAATTTGAGGTCCTATGAGATAAAAACATTGTCACTGACACAAAATCAAATATATTGTATTGATCATATTTTGCGGAGATTGGTCATAGTTTTCAAATATTTAACAATGCAAACTTTTTGTTAGAGTCCATAGGCAGGCAGTCAGCCTAGATGGGCCGGCGTTCCTCGGTAAAGTCGTTGTCTCCCAACTCTAAGGTTATGGCATCGATCCTCAACTCTGGTGACCATGTCCAAGTTTCCTTGAGCAAGACAATAAACCTTAATTTTTTTCCCAGTTGACCTGGCGGAGTCTTGCATGGCAGCAGCCCTTGTTGGCGTAGGAATGTGTGTGTGTGAGGCATTGTACGGTGTAGATAAAGCGCTATATAATGCCATTTACCATTTCACTTATCATAACTCCCATTAACAGTAATCCTTCCAATGCAGTTATCGAGGCAGCAATTAGCATTAGCCGCTAAACAGATGAAGTGAACAAAATAAAATCGGCTTCTTACTTACTGTCCAAACCATCGCTCATGTAGTGGAGTAAGATTGAGGATGCCAAAGAGGTGGGGTCATGGTCGGTCGGCCCTTCGTGTCACGGTCGCTTGCAGGACCTCAAGCAGTGAGGAGCCTTCTTTCATGTAGCCGTAGCTAAATCTGTCCAGCCGGAGATGCAGCTTGGCGTAGTAGGACGAGTGGGCTGTGGAATCTGCGTGACAAGCCCTGGATGTCATTTTGGCAAAATTTCAAAATTGGACTTCAAATCCTAATCTTTTAATTTTAGGGATTAAAATCTAATCTAACAACCTACAAACAAGATTTCGAAAAGCCTCAGAATGCATTGTGCTTGTTTCTCTTGGTTACAAACATGATACAGCAAGTGGAATAAGTAGAGCTTTCTTTTTAACATTTTGGGGCTGACTGATTCCTGTTAATTTGTTAGTAATTTATTTACAATTATTCTTCATAGTCTCAGTTCTTGGCTGTGACCCCAGGCAAGACCGTGAGGGAGGGGGGCGTGGCCATATCGCTCAGTTTTGACGGGTGTCATTTCCTGATGTCTCCGACACAGATCAATAAAACAGAAAATACAAGGTCATATATGATGAAAAGAAATACATTGAGCTTGTTGGTTAAGATGCAATTCATATTACGCGAACGGGAAAGTCAGGATTCGTTCCCTCACTGATCCGTTCTCGCGATGAACTGGAAATGCCAATCACTCACTCACTCACTCACTGATTCGTTCACTCACAGATTTGTTCGTTGGTGAACGGGAAATGCAATTCACGACTCGTTCGTGAACGGGAAGTTACGTCATTTTCTTCTTCGTTTTGCTTTACGGCGAGGTGGCACAAGCTTCAATGGGCATTACCGACACCTACTGGTTGAAGTTATATGAACTGGAAAAAGAACGAATCACTTTAGGAATTGATTTGTTCACTCTCGTTCCGAAAAGATTTGTTCTTTTGAACGAATCGTTCACTCACGAGCCAACACTAACACGGACCGTTTATTTAGGGAATGCAAAAAGAGGAAAAGGGAGGCTGGAATGCCAGCAAAGGAGGTGCACGAGGCGACTGACGAACCGGTCAGCGAGCTTGCGTCGTGGCGGCATCTCCATTACACAGCGGATCAAGCAAACGGGAATCAGGTGCCAGGCGTGTGTCAAAGCAGACGAAGCGGCAAGAACAGACTTCTTCTTCTTCTTCTTCGTTGGGGTTTAACGGCAGCTTGCATCCTATTAGTTGCATTGCCGCCCCTACTTTTTTTTTTTTCTTTTTTTTTTTTTCCTCACATTACAACTCTAAATTCTCCTCACCAGACCAGTGCTTTTTAAAAACTCAAAAAACCAGCGCCTACCCCTCCCACTTGACCCTACTTCCAGAATGGTTTTCACTGATATTCCCTCAAGCCCTTCTGTCCGCAGCTTCTCCACCAACACAACCCTTTGCCCATAATATTTCCTACAGGAAAGCAGCGCATGTTGCACCGTCTCCTCCTCCTGACACTCAGGGCACAGCCCATCCCGGTGCTTCCCCAGAAGGTGGAGAGTGCTGTTAAGAAAAGTATGACCAATCCGCAGTCTGGCAATAATGACTTCATCCTTCCTTTTCCACCCTCCTCTCCCACACTCATGAACTGACTCAGCCACTCTACTACACACTGAGAACAGGTGCCTCCCTCTGCTCTCCTGCTCCCACCTCTGTTGCCACTGCAGCATCACTTCCCTCCACACGATACTCTTTCCCTCAGACTTAGACAGTGCTATGTTGATCTCCACCCGCTCTTTTTTCACTGCCTCCTTTGCCAGTTTGTCAGCCCTCTCATTCGCCAGGATACCCACATGTGCTGGAACCCACATCAGTGCTACCTTAACCCCCCTCGCTGCGACATACCTAACAGCCAAAAGAATTTCCTGAATAAGGTCCTGTCGGCTCAGGGAACTGCCCCTCCCAATACTTTCAACTGCAGACACAGAGTCACTACACACCAAGAAATTACAGTTTACAAGTTGCTCCGCCCATTGCACTGCCATCAGGATAGCAGCTAATTCCACAGTGAACACACTTAGATTGTCCGATGTTCTCTTACATGACTGCACATTTAATTTATTTATGTAAAATGCTGCCCCTGTAGCCCCAGTTTCCTGATCCTTTGAGCCATCCGTAAAGGCTAGTATATGGTCAGTGTAGTTCTCCACCACCCGGCATTGAAACTCATGCACCAGATTTGCCTCTTTGTCCCTCAACTTGACTTCAAGCAGCTGTAGATCAACCTCTGGGGCCCTCAGCTGCCTCAGAGGAGTCACTGGCCACAATACCACTGGGCAGAAATTCATGCCGTAAGCAGCCACCTCTTGCGCCACTGTCTCCCCAGTCCACCCAAAGCTTTCCCCTCTCCCTGCCCCTCTCTCCCAGCTCGCCTGAAATGCCGACTTAACTGGATGGTCATCCCCTTGGCACCTCAGGCTAACCCAGTAATTAGCCTGGAGCTGCTTCCTTCTAAAGCTGAGTGGCATTTCCCCTACCTCCACTTGTAGTGAGCACACTGGAGAAGACCTCACAGCCCCTGTGCACACCCTCAATGCTGCCGCTTGAACCACATCCAGCCTAGCTAACTGGGACTTTGACGCAGACCCATAAACCACACTCCCATACTCTATTCTGGATCTTATCAAGGACACATATATCTGCCTCAAAGACGACTTACTTGCTCCCCACTCTGTTCCAGCCAGACATCTCATTACATTTAAAACTTTCTTAGATTTATCAATCACGTATGTAATGTGGTCCCTCCACGTGATCCGTACATCAAAAAACACTCCCAGAAACTTAAAACACTTCACCTTCTCCAGGCCCTTTCCATACAGCTGCACCTGCATACTCTCCTCAACCTTCCTTCTAGTAAAAAACATACATTTAGTCTTATCTACAGAGAATCTAAAACCCCATTTCCTTCCCCAATTCTCTACCTGCGTTACAGCTTCCTGCACTTTCTTCACAATATGTTTCATATTTTTTCCCCTCTTCCACAAACCCACATCATCTGCAAACAACGACTTGCCTACTCCTGGGTGCAGGTCTGTAAAAACATCATTAATCATCACATTGAACAATAATGGGCTTATCACACTTCCCTGCGGGATCCCATTTTTAACAATGCACCTCCTGGAGATTTCTAGGCCTATCTTAACCTGAATACTTCTGTTACTTAAAAACTCTATTACCCAATTAAACATACTTCCACCCACCCCCAGTAAGTGCAACTTTATCAAAAGACCGTCCACCCACAGCATATCATACGCTTTCTCTAAATCTAAAAACACTGCCGCAACCGTCTCTTTCCTTACCTGAGCTGTCCTGATTTCATGCTCCAAGCATACCAGTGAATCAGTAGTACTTCTCCCTTTTCTAAATCCACTCTGACAACTGGCCATCAGTCCTCTTTCCTCCATAAAATGCATCAGTCTCCCATTCACCAGTCTCTCCATTAATTTACCCATATGTGATGTTAAGGCTATAGGCCTATAATTTGCCGGATTGCTTGCATCTTTCCCCGGCTTTCTAATGGGTATAATCACCGCTTCTTTCCATCCTGATGGGATCTTCCCCTCCTCCCAGACTTTATTATACAAGTTCAACAACTTCTGCAATCCCACATCCCTTAAATGCCTTAACATGACATAACAAACCCCATCTTTACCCGGAGCAGAGTTCTTACATTTAGCCAGTGCCCTCCTCAATTCCCCTACTGTGAATGGGACATTATACTTATCCTCCAATAACCCTTTCTTGTGAAAAGCCCCTGCATACACACCTTTAGTTTCCTCCCTGCCCCTACTCTCTTCCTCTGCCAGGTTATTGGGACTATGCACTTTGCTCAGAGTGTTCACCATCATTTCCGCCTTTTCCACATTTGTTATAGCTACCTGGCCCCCATCCAAGAGGATTGGGTAACCCCACTCCCTCCTATTACCTCCCATTTTTCTAATCATCCCCCACACTTCACCTATTGTGGTTGTGCTCCCAATAGAACTACAGTACCCCCTCCAATACGCCCTTTTCGTTTCTCTGATAGTCCTCCTGACCACTGCCTGCAACCTCTTATACTCAATCAGATGTTGGCAATTATGAGTCCTCTTCAGTACTCTCAAAGACCTATTTCTGTTCTTAACTACCTCTCCACACTTATCATTCCACCATGGAACTGCTTTCCTCTTAGTCCTGCCTGTACTTTTGGGTATTGTAGTCTCTGCCGTCAGAAGAATAAACTGCCGCACCTCTAATTCATATTCCTCCACATCACTAGTTTCTCGCCCTGCTCCGAGAAGTGCATCACTCACTACCCCAAAAGTTTCCCAGTCGGCCTTACTGAACACCCACCTTCCACTCCTATCCTCTATATTCAACGCCACACTAACGTCCATTTTACACAGAATGGGATAGTGATCACTCCCTATGGTCCCTCCTTCATATACCTCCCATTCACACCTCGGCGCCAGTCTACCAGACACTAAAGTAAGATCTAATACGGATTCCTTTCCAGTTCTTACATCTATCCTAGTCTTTCTACCATCGTTAACACACACTAAGTTTCTACCATTCAACATATCTTCGATTACCTGCCCATTATTATCTGTCTTTTCCCCTCCCCATAATGTATTATGAGCGTTAAAATCCCCGCACCATATAACACTATCACCATCCTGTCCCTCTACCTTCTCCAACTCATTCAACTTCAGCTGCTTACTTGGATTATAATAGTTTATTATCCCCACTTTCCTCCTGCCCGCCCAAACTTCCACCACCACATACTCCTGCTCTGTCCCTCGACCCACTACCCTGTACGGCACTCCCTCCCTTACAAATGTTGCACACCCCCCTCCATTACCGTGATCCCTATCCCTCCTGAAGACAACATAGTCACTCAAAACGAAATCCAGGTTAGGTCTTAACCATGTCTCCTGTACACATATAATATCTGGCTTCACACTCGCAAGAACAGACTGGCAACGAACGGCGTCTATGTACAAGCCGTAATCAGCTGTTAACACGGAACAGGTGGTAGCTATCAGCGCCAATTAGCACGCGCAGTTCCAAATTGGCGAAGCGCGCCCCCGAGGTCTAGCGCGGAGGGTGCGTCAGCCGGCCAGCAGGGCGAAAGCAAGACGTGCACAACCGCGCACGAAGGAAAAATGCACAACTGTATGAAGAGTGGATCCTTTGACATATGCGCCCGCTATTTGGCCTTTGAACGTCATTTGAACTTTATGCCCACTGGTGGTTTTAGAATCAATTATCCACTATAAACGAGGGATTACTGTATTTTCTTTGTACACTTTAAGGGAGGTAGGAGAGGGTCCTGAAAAAGAGTGCTCTTTGTACACTTTGGAAAATGTTGACAATTGTGAATGACCCCTAAACGAAATATAGTGTGCTTTTTTTTTAATTCCCAGATGTCTGGATAAAAGGTCTCTATTATTTATTTGTGAGAATAGAAGATGAATAATTACAGGACACTTAATATCAGCTTCTCAAACTTAAATTATGTTATTGTGACTGGCCAGTTGTGTTTGACGCAAATGCAGTTGGACTTCTGTTACCATGACCACTGCATAAGAAGGGAGCTTGGCTTATTTAACGATATAAACCTCGGGCTGTGCTTTTTTTGAGCAAGGTACAGTGTCACGTAACTGCGCCACCTTGCCGGTCCCTCCACTATACTATGAGCAGATTGAGGAGGTTGCTCACAAGGAACGGCAGGTTAGCCTAAGAAGGCACGTTCTCAAGCCATTATAGGCTGATGCTTCATGTGCTGACTGTGTTTTTACAATCAATTTTGGAGGTAGAAACAGTTTTTAAGTAAATTCTGTCAATTTTCTGCGAAGCTGCAATTTTTGCTTTTTCTTTGTAATGCATTAACTTCATGTAGACTGCTCAACTAAAGCCTCTTTCTTCTACTGTTGGTACAAATCTCACAGGCTAGCTCACAGACACATTTTCATAAATAGGGAGATAATGAAATTTGTACTTACTTTAAAATTATGCTTCCTCAGTGGACTGGTGTTTAAGGTAATCCTCACACATCCCAAAAAATATTATTAGCAGAACGATTGAGCACTCCAAATTGCCCCCAGGTGTGAATGCGAGTGTGGATGGTTGTTCGTCTCTGTGTGCCCTGCGATTGGCTGGCAACCGGTTCAGGGTGTCCCCGGCCTACTGCCCGACGACTGCTGGGATAGGCTCCAGCACGTCCACGATCCCCGTGGGGACAAACGGTATAGAAATGGATGCTTTTGTATATTTCTTTTCCTGCAAAATCCGGGACTTGTACCTGTCCAGGACCAGGAACCGTGCAAGTATCTCTACTGACCCTACTCACCCAGGTTGCAGTCTGTTCGAACTACTCCCCTCCGGACGACGTTACAGAGCTCCGTACCCCAAAACCAGCAGACACAGAGACAGCTTCTTCCCCCAGGCTGTCGCTCTGATGAACTCACACCACTCTTCGAGTCTCAGAGTCATTGCTGTGCAATAACATCCTGCTCTCGACGCTTTATTTTGAATTGTCTGTATTATGTGTACTATGTGTCCACTCTGCACCCATTGCAGCCTGGTCATCCTAGAAGAGGGTTCCTCCTATCTGTTGTCTCTTTTCAAGGTTTCTCCTTTCCCCTAGAAGGAGTTTTTAGTTTTTCCTTGCCCTCCTGGGAGTTTAAGATCAGGGGATGTTTGAGAATATTTGTCAATTTTCACACGTCCTGAGTGTTGTTAGTCACCTAAATGTTGAACAGAGGCTGAGATATACCCAAGTCAAATTCCTTGTTTGGCATGCTCAAACATGGTCAATAAGAAATTCTTGAATCTTGAAAATAGAAGACACGTATCAGATATTACCTTGGTTGAGATTACAACGAATGCAATGAATTTTATACTGTATAAGCATGTACTTTGGAGAAATATAAGTACCTGCCAAAAAAAGTGTGTCAAACAAAATTTATATACATAGCTCTACATGCCTCCAGGTACATGTAAGCTAGCTTTTCAGTTTGTCCAATGTCATGCTCCCCTTGCACATTTGCTTGCACAAGAGAAAATGTTACCTTGGAGGGAGCTCTAATCAGAGCAAATTGAGGGTAGATTATCAGTCATCGATTAATCCCATTTCATTTCATGCTGTGGCCACATCACACAACAATCCTCGGGCCATGTGGGTCAATAACCTCACTTAGTCTGATTTGCTCCACAAAAAGTATATAAATGAGGCACTTACTACTATTGCTGAAATCCACCAGGGCCTGCGTAATTTATGGCTGTGAAACTTCAGAAACAGCATTTTGTCTTTGATTGCATTCGAAAATGTAGTCATTCCTGTAGTCATTCATCCTGTTTTCTTTTAATTTACAACAGTGTCTGAACATGGGGGGTACCAGAAGCAAAAATAGTACATTCAAAGACTAATTATTCACTTCCTGTTCATTCAAGATCAAGATTCAGGAAGAATTTATTCGCCATGTTCGAACGTGCCAAACAAGGAATTTTACTTTGTTACATCACAGTCTCTGTTCAACATTTAGGTGACTGACAACACTCAGGACATGTGAAAAAGACAAATGACAATATTCTCAGCCATCCCCTGATCTTAAACTCCCATGAGGGCAAGGAATAACTCTAATCTCCGAATAGGGGAAGTGGGAAACCTTGAGAAGAGGCCACAGATGGGAGGGTCCTGCTTCCAGGATGACCAGGCTGCAATGGATACAGAGAAGACATGTAGTGCAAACAGTGTAGACAATCCAATAAGGTGTGGAGAACAGGATGTTATTGCACAGCAATGACTCTGAGACTCTAAGAGTGGTGTGAGTTCATCAGAGCAACAGCCTGGGGGAAGAAGCTGCCTCTGTGTCTGCTGGTTTTGGCGTACAGAGCTCTATAACGCCGTCCGGAGGGGAGTAGTTCAAACCAACTGTAACTTGGGTGAGAAGGGTCTGTAGAGATGTTGCTTGCGCGTTTCCTGGTCCTGGACAGGTACAAGTCTTGGATAGATGGGAGGTTGATTCCAATGATCTTTTCTGCAGTCCTGATTGTCCGTTGCAGTCTGTGCTTGTCTTGTTTGGAGGCCGATCCAAACTAGACAGTGATGGAGGTGCAGAGGACAGACTGGATGATGGCTGTGTAGAAGGTCTTCAGCAGCTCCCGCGGCAGGTTGAACTTCTTGAGCAGTCTCAGGAAGTACAGCCTCTGCTGGGCCTTCTTCTGGACAGAGTCTATGTGGCCGGTCCATTTCAGGTCCCGTGAGATTGTGGTACCCAGGAACTTGAAGGTGTCTGAGTAGAGTATAGTATTACTGCGGATAGTGAGGGGTGAAAGTGGTGAAGGATCACCTGAAATCCACTGTCATCTCCACGGTCTTGAGCGGGTTCAGCTCCAGGTGATTTTGGCTGCACCAATGGACCAGCCGCTCCACCTCCTGTCTGTACGCAGTCTCATCACCGTCCCAGATCAGTCCGATGAGTCGTGTCGTCTGCATACTTCAGGAGCTTCACAGGAGAGTCACCTGAGGAGAAATCGTTGGTGTAGAGAGAGAAGAGCAGTGGGGAGAGGACGCACCCCTGAGGGGCGACAGTACTGGTGGTCCTGGTGCCAGATGTGATGCTCCCCAGCCTCACACGCTGTCTCCTGTTGGTCAGAAAGCTGGTGATCCACTGACAGGTGGAGGCAGGCACCGCAAGCTGGATGAGCTTCTGTTGGAGGATGTCAGGAGCGATGGTGTTGAACGCCGAGCTGAAATCCACAAACAGGATCCTGGCGTACGTTCCTGGGGTGTCCAGGTGGTGCAGGATGTAGTGCAGTCCCATGTTGACCGCATCATCCACCGACCTGTTTGCCCGGTAGGCAAACTGGAGGGGGTCAAGCAGGGGGCCCGTGACATGCTTCAGGTGGTTCAGCACCAACCTCTCTAAAGATTTCATAACCACAGATGTCAGAGCGACAGGTCTGTAGTCATTCAATCCTGTGATGGTGGGCTTCTTGGCCACTGGAACGAAGGTGGAGCTTTTGAAGCACAAGGGCACCTCACACAGCTCCAGGGAGGGGTTGAAGATCTGTGCAAAGGTGGGCGCCAGTTGCTCAGCACAGACTTTCAAGCAGGAGGGTGACACGCCGTCTGGGCCCGGTGCCTTCTTGATCTTTTGTCTCCGGAACACCTGGCGCACTTCCTCGGATCTGGAGTGCGGGCACGGCCTCTGCAAGAGAGAGATTAGGTGACAGCGGTGACGGAGGTGTGGACAAAGCGGTTGTGAGGGGAGGGGAGTATGTTGATTGTGCTGCAGGAGGTCCTGTTGTGTGGGAGGACCGATCAAACCTGCAGTAGAACCTGTTCAGCTGGTTAGCAAGCCTTGGGCTCTCCACAGGACGGGGGGTTCATTTCATGAAGCCCGTGATGCTCTGCAGACCTTTCCACACTGTTGAGAGATCAGGATTGGCAGAGGGGTGTCTCTCCAGGCTCTCCCCGTAACACCTCCTGGCTTTCCTGACCTCTCGGTTCAGTGTGTTTCTGGTCTGCTTGAACAGGTCCCGGTCGCCGCTCCTGTAGGCCTCCTCCTTGGCTTTGCGCAGCCTCCTGAGGTTCGGTGTAAACCAAGGTTTGTCGTTGTTGTACGTGCAGAAGGTCTTAGTCTGCACACACAGATCCTCACAAAAACAGATGTATGATGTGACAGTGTCAGTGAGTTCATGCAGGTCTGAAGTTGCAGCTTAGAAAACTCCCCAATCTGTGCAGTCAAAGCAGGCTTGGAGGTCCTCTTGACTCCACTGTCCACTTTCTCACAGTCCTCACTACAGGCTTAGGAGTTTTTAGTTTCTGCCTGTAGGCCGGGACCAGATGAACTAGACAGTGGTCCGAGAGTCCTAAAGCTGCACAAGCCACAGAGTGGTATGCATCCTTAATTACGGTGTAGCAGTGGTCCAGTGTCTGTGCCCCTCTGGTGGGACACGTAATGTGCTGTCTGTATCTGGGGAGTTCGTGTGCGAGGTTCGCCCTGTTGAGATCACCCAAAACAATGATTAGTGAATTTGGTAGAAGTTTCTCCATGTCTGTCACCTGGTCGGCCAGCATCTGCGTGGCTTCACTCGCACACGCGTGTGGTGGAATGTAAACAGCCGCCATGACGATCGAGGAGAACTCTCGTGGTGAATAGAACGGCCGGCAGTTTATGAAGAGTTAGGTTATAGCGACCAAAAGTATGTGTTTGAACGTCGGAAGGTGCTGCACTTTTTTTTTTTCAATATTCGTTGCTGTACGTCAAATTTACCAGGACAGGGCTCCAATGGGCCACCGTAGGAGGCGCAACAGACATTTTTTTTTTGTACTTGTTAATAGAAACATTGAAATATCACAATTTTCCTCAGGCCCAAATTATACGTAGTTTGATGCTGTTGTTCAAGTTGAATTCCTCAAAAATGTTATTCTTTACAGATAATAATAATTTTTACAAAAACCCTAAGGTCCTCACAGTGTTTTCTGCTTGGGCACTAAAAATTAGCCTCTACAGCAGGGGTGCTCATTACGTCGATCCCGATCGACCAGTACTGGTCGATCGCAGCGTGACGTTGGAATTTTTTTGTCAGCCTATCATCACATAACTACAAAAAAATTATATTGGCCTATTCAGTTATGCAAGGTACATCAACATACATTGTACAGACAATGAATCCTTAATAAATTTGAAAATAGTTATGTTTTGCATTTTTGTGGCGTGTAGGTAGATCATTTTGACTTGGTTATTTTATAAGTAGCTCGTATGCTGAAAAAGTGTGAGCACCCCTGCTCTACAGGAAAAATGTTTGCCAGTGCTTTTGATTTATTGACATAGTGATTGGATGTCGGATAACAGAGCAGTTGAAAAAGAGGACATGGGTCATCATTGTTGCTGGTGATAATGTAGAACTGATGCCCACTCTGCCAAAAATGGGATTCTTTTAAATCTCGGAGGCATCTGATGAGTCCCAGATGGATAGCCAGCTGCTTTGGATTTGTGAGCCCAGGGAGGTGGGCGTAATTGAAGAGAGAACTGAAAATATGTTTTGCAAGAATTGGCATACAGGTCAAGGAGTGCATTGCTGCGTGAAACTTTGCAGGTATATTTTCACATTCATTCTGGCTTCTAGGACCACAGGTAGAAGGCTCTCTGTTAATAAACAACACTCAAGGTGCTCTGGATCATTAGACCTTGATAACTTAAGCATCCATCTGCCACTTTTATGATTTCTACCCATAACAGAGGAGTGATTAAAAGACCACCTGATGTCCTGCTAATGCTGGGATCAATCCAACATCACACTTGAAAATACACATATCCATAACCTGGTTCTATGATCAACCACCCAAGCACTAGTATAAATAATTCACAAACGATATATCGTGGCAATATATGAGATTTCCAAAATCAAAATTTTTTTGTCTCATCTGCTCCATTGAAGTGGTTGGTCTCGAAACCCTGTGTGTACAGTTGGGTGGCATATTATTTTTTTTATTGAATAAATTCACATCTGAATGCCCCATATATTTTCAGTTTGACTAAGAGAAGCAACAGAAACAAACTAAGCATAGACCAGCAAATATTAAAAAGCATAGTATCAAAAATTTCATTGGTACAACTGGCTTTCCTTTCCTCTGTCTCCCATCTGCCTCCGACACATGGTCATCAAGAAATGGGAACATAACCCAAAGAGGAAAGTGGTTATTGAGCAAGCCGCAGTGCACCACAACCCTGCATATTGACACAAGGAAACAAATTGTGAAAAGACAGGCTTTCATTAAGAACTTCTTACAACCAGCTAATTTTGTTTATCCAATAAAAGTTACGCCAGCCCCACGGCTTCCTCTTTTTGTTGCAATGCTTTCTTTTTTTTTTCATTGAGACAAAAAGGGCCTGATTTACGAAAATTCTAAATAAAAGGCACTAAATTGTATGTTCACACGAATTGATTGCGTGCATGGGTGGTGGCCGTGCCATACATGATCTATTAATTACAATATCCCAATTAGGGGATTCAGCTATGATTTATGAACACATTTTTGCTACATTGACGTGATGGGAAAAAACCCAAAACATACAGTAATCCTCGCCACTTTGCGCTTCACCTATTGCGGCCTCAATCATCGCATGTTTTTATGAAAACAAATATTGTGGATATATTCGGTGCATCGCGGGTTTCTGCGGCATCACTTGGAGCGGGGGGCTTTGTCTGCCCATGTGTCTTTACAGCGCACTATTAGCCGGTACAGGAGGCAAGACCAATGGAAACATGATCCTTGCTGCTGATTGGCTTAGAATTGTAAGAGCAGTTCTAACCACGCTTTATTTCAGCCTACCGCAGTCATCCACTCTTCCACTTCGTTCCGTCAGCAGACTCGGCAGCATTTCTAATTTGCACTTCCGTTTGACACGAACGAGGCAGGACAACCAAATGCAACACAGGCTCACATTAAGTTTCAAGGAGACAAAGAGGGCTGGAATGATGAGCTGGTCGTGCGTCATCGAAGCAGACGGGCAGCGCAAGCTTTGAAAGCTGTTTAAAAAGTGTTTAAAGATACAATAAACTGTTTAAAAATTAAATTATTTGAATCTTGTGCAGATGCCCTCGCGCGTCAGCCGGCCAGGACGCAAGAGCAGAGAGGAGCCTGACACGTTTACACTTCATAAAAAGTTTATAAAATTCTTGTGTGGATATTGTAACAATATATTTACCCTTGAATAAATACAGACAAATATTACAAAGCAAAAGAACAGTGCTGAGGTTCAGGCTTTGTCTCAGTACAGGAGTTTGGTGAGTTCGGGGGGGGGGGGGGGGGGACAACCAACCACCACTCCCTGCTGACGAAAGCAAATTGGAAATAATTGGTGGCACTGGTATAGTAACGGGGGATGGTGAAGTTTCACAGCGAGATTTGAACCTGTGCTACGCAAGATTGAAGGATTCCCTTAGCAGAGCCCGCTCTTGCCACTATGTGCAACGAGGTAGCACACTCAATTGTGCATAATTTGTACTTGTGTCTCTCTAGCGAATCACAGCAAAGCAAGGTTGGAGTTGCCGGTCACTCTCCTGTATCAGCTTGTCACTGTCTCTAAAGTGTCTTTAAATTTTTTTCAAAAAATTTAAATTACAAAAGTCTTGTTCGGATGCCCTTGCGCTGGGTTGCGGGGGCGCATCAGCCGGCTGAGGGAGCCTGACACGTTTACACTTCATTAAAGGTTCATAAAAGTCTTGTTGGCTATTGTAACAATATATTTACAATTTATTGTCTCATTTATTCAAATAAATAAGAATGTATATGAAAGTCAGTTTGACTCTAAAAGGTTTTCAAAAATATATAAAAATACAAAAAACGTGTTTGAAAAAACAAAGTGTTTAAAATTACAATAAAGATTCATAAAAGTCTTGTGTGGATATTGTTATTGTGGATGTACAGTATTCCCCCGCTATATCGCGGTTCGTTTATCTCGGTTTCACTAAATCGCGGATTTTTTTCCAAATAAAAAAATAAATACTTCAAAATAAAACTTCTAAATTGTGGAATTAAAGCACGAAAGTTGCCCACATGCCAGCAGAAGCCAGGGAGTGACCACACAATTGCAGTGCGTACACTTGCACCTTTTTATGAAACAATTGTTATCATAAGAGTTCTAAAAACATATTTACAGTGTTGTACCTGGTTATAGAAAAAATGTTAACAATAAAAGTTCTAAAACATATTTACAGTATGTACAAGTGTACCTTGTTATAAAAAATGTAAATAATAAAAGCTGTTCTAAAAACATATCTACAGTATGTGTTAAGAATTCTCCATTATATGTTATTCAGTCGTGCTTTGATTTGAGGTAGGGTGCTTTATTTTGAAGGCCGTTTTCAGGTGATACCACTTCCTGTTTCACGTTCTCGTACATACATGTTACAGTGTACATACATTGTACAGCAGTCATTGACAATGTAAGTGGGTCTCCTCACAAGAGAAATGGACGATCACATATGTCGAACCTTTAGGACATTGTAGTATTGCTCCAAATGTTGGGGTACATTCCTTTAAAGGTCCGTTGTCGTGTGTTAGCACAATTGCGAATTAGCATCATTCCGCTAACTAGTTAGCCTCCCCAGTACTTCTTGTTAACATGCTACACGCACAAATGTATAATATTTATATTTTCAATATTAAGAATTTTCTGTATGTTATTTAGACTATTAATGTATTATATACATGTTTGAAACAATTATTTAATGTTCTAATAATAAAATATGCACTTAAATGGTTTCATATAGATTGATTGACACTAAAAATATTTACAGATGAGAGGGTGACCCTACTTTGCAAATTTCACTTATCGCGGGTGGTTTTTGGAACCAATTATCCGCGATAAACAAGGGATTGCTTTAGTCTAAAATGATTAATCAATTTTGATTTTAAAAATGTTAGTTATTTCCCATTTCCAATTTAGCGGACCATTAGAGGGCCACGGACCACCGGTTGGCAATCACTGACTTAGACAATCAATCAGCATTTTCTTCACCTTAATCTTCTTCCGCTTATCCGGGGTCGGGTCGTGGGGGCAGCAGCTTTAGGAGGGACTCCCAGACCTCCCTCTCCCCAGCCACTTCCTCCAGCTCATCCCGGGGGATCCCAAGGCGTTCCCAGGCCAGCCGAGAGACATAGTCTCTCCAGCGCGTCCTGGGTCGTCCCCGGGGTCTCCTACCGGTGGGACATGCCCGGAACACCTCCCCAGGGAGGCGTCCAGGAGGCATCCTAATGAGATGCCCGAGCCACCTCATCTGGCTCCTTTCAACGTGGAGGAGCAGCAGCTCTACTCCGAGTCTCTCCCGGATGACCGAGCTTCTCACCCTATCTCTAAGGGAGAGCCCGGACACCCTGCGGAGGAAACTCATTTCAGCCGCTTGTATCCTGAATCTCGTTCTTTCGGTCATGACCCATAGCTCGTGACCATAGGTGAGGGTAGGAGCGTAGATCGACCGGTAAATCGAGAGCTTTGCCATTTGGCTCAGCTCTCTCTTCACCACGACGGACCGGTACAGAGTCCGCATTACTGCCGACGCTGCACCGATCCGCTTGTCGATCTCGCGCTCCATCCTGCCCTCACTCGTGAACAAGACCCCAAGATACTTGAACTCCTCCACTTGGGGCAGGATCTCATCCCCGATCCGGAGAGGGCATTCCACCCTTTTCCGACCGAGGACCATGGACTCGGATTTGGAGGTGCTGACCCTCATCCTGACCGCTTCACACTCGGGTGCGAACCGCTCCAGTGAGAGCTGGAGATCACGGACTGAATAAGCCAACAGCACCACGTCATCTGCAAAAAGCAGTGACGCAATGCTGAGGTCCCCAAACCGGACCCCCTCAACGCCTCGGCTGCGCCTAGAAATTCTGTCCATAAAAATTATGAACAGAATCGGTTACAAAGGGCAGCCTTGGCGGAGTACAACCCTCACTGGGAACGAATCCGACTTACTGCCGGAAATGCGGACCAAACTCTGGCATCGGTGATACAGGGACCCCATACTCCCGAAGTGCCCTCCAGAGAACCTCCCGAGGGACACGGTCGAACGCCTTCTCCAAGTCCACAAAACACATGTGGACTGGTTGGGCGAACTCCCATGCACCCTCGAGGATCCTGCCGAGGGTGTAGAGCTGGTCCACTGATCCACAGCCAGGACAAAAGCCACACTGCTCCTCCTGAATCCGAGGTTCGACCTCCCGACGGATCCTCCTCTCCAGCACCCCTGAATAGACCTTACCAGGGAGGCTGAGGAGTGTGATTCCCCTGTAATTGGAACACACCCTCCGGTCCCCCTTCTTAAAGAGGGGAACCACCATCCCAGTCTGCCAATCCAGAGGCGCCGTCCCCGATGTCCACGCAATGCTGTAGAGGCGTGTCAGCCACGACAGCCCCACAACATCCAGAGCCTTTAAGAACTCCGGGCGGATCTCATCCACCCCCGGGGCCTTGCCACCGAGGAGTTTTTTAACTACCTCAGTGACTTCGACCTCCGAGATTGGAGAGTCTGCCTCAGAGTCCTCAGGCCCTGCTTCCACAATGGAAGACGTGTCGGTGGAATTGAGGAGGTCTTCGAAGTATTCCCCCCACCGACTCACCACATCCCGAGTCGAGGTCAGTGAAGGAACATGAGAGTTTGATCTTAAAGTAGTTCATTAGACATCTTCTACATGAGAGTATGAAACTGTAAAGTGCTGAGTGTGTGACAGTGGGAACAAAACAAGATATGTGGTGCAAGGACGTCTGAGTTTCAGAACAAAAGATAACCCAGGAGCAGCAAGGAGGACAAGATACCCACAGGGCCAGCTGGTAGATAACAACTGGTGACCCTGGAAGGAAAACTACAACCAGGAGGAGCGAGCAAGTGATTCGGCAGGAGAAGAAAGACCAATGAGAGCAAGCTAAAGTTAACTGCAGTTTACACATAGCCAATAGAATAATGACAGAATGCCTTTGTTGATGTGCCATTTGCATATTGTGTAGTATAACTAATGGCTGGGCAACTCGGATGTAGAGTACGTCTGCTGGTGGCAACAGAGCCGTACAGAGGTGTATTAAGAGGGACCCGAGACCCAGGTGATGTATTAGATTTGTGTGTTAGGAATAAATCCACTCGTGTGTGAAAATGCCGGCTTCCTGATACCTTTCTATTGCAGAACGAGCGCGCATATTGTTGGATGAGTGGCAGTTGGGTAAGGTCACAAATTGGAGTCAGATTAGTAACTTGAGTTTAAATTAAATTAGAAATAAATTCCAACAATTTATGGTGACCCCGACGTGATGCAAGAGAGGTAAAAGAGTCTGGGACTCTAAAAGAAGTCTGGGACTTTGATAACCACAAGAGTCTGGGACTCGGGGTCTGGGACCCACATCCACACCAGGTGACGACCTGATAAAGGCGCCACACGTCCGACCGTCTTTCCTCTTGGGCCCACAGTGAGACAAGGTAAGCAGATTCCTTTTCAAATTCTGCACATTGACAACGCTAAATTATAAGAGGAAGGATGAGCGGAACAGTGAAAGTGTGTAGTAGGGTATAAAATCTGGGATTTACCTACTGGAATAGTTTGGAACTATTTGCGGTTACGATACGGTTTAAAATCTGGGATTTACGTATCAGTAGAAGTGTGGACGTTAGTAGGGTATAAAATCTGGGATTTACCTACTAGAATAGTTTGGAACTATTCGTGGTTACGATACGGTTTAAAATCTGGGATTTACGTATCAGTGTGGAAGCGGTGTGAGTGTGAGTGTGAAAACTAAAATTGTTCTGCGTAAAAAGTGGTTGGGAGACACACGAGTGGATTTAAAGATGGCGGATAAGAGGAAGTGGGATAATGGTCTCGGGTCCCTTCAAATTAGGGGTCCCTTCAAATTAAGGGTCCCTTCAAATTAAGGGTCCCTTCAAATTAGGGGTCCCTTCAAATTAATGGAATAAAAAGTAAGAAAATTAAGAAGGAAAAAGAACGGTGTCAGAAGTTGTTTCTGAAATTAAAGAAGGATGAATTGTTTCACGGAGAAAGAGCAAAATTAATATCCGAGATAGTCTAAAATGTAAAGATTGGAAAATAAGTGAAAGGCAGGATCCTGATCGAAATAAAAATCTAGATAAACGGATCAAACCCATGTAACAGAGTGGGAACCTGGCTGAGGAAAAAAAAAAAAAAAGAAACGGAAATTATCTTAAATGTACAGGAGATATTCGCGTTAAAAGAAAAGTAAGAGAGAAACACTGAAGTTAAAATTTGCAAAATAAAAGGAAAAGAATTACAAATAGCGTCTAAAAGTAAAATAGAGAATAAATAAGACAAGTAAGATGAGCAAAAAGGTGTTCTTAGTGTGCTCTTTTTGGTCTTTTATGTTGTGCGCCAAACGTGTGTGTAGCGTGTGTGTGCGTGCGTGTGCGCGCAGAGGATCCTCATGAATGAGTGTGTGGGTGTATGTATGTATGTGTGTGTGTGGGTGAGTGAGATGTGTGTCCTATGGAGGAAATTAGTCATGGAGAATGTTCAGGAGCCTGTTGAGCGATAATAGGGAAGTTGAGAAGTAGACGATGAGTATGTTTAAGTTGGTTGGAGAAACTAAGATGATCGAGGTGTGGCAGTAGAGAAAATAAGGTGTGTGGCAGTAGAGACTATAAAGTGTGTGACAGAAAGTGACTAGAAAGGTGGCTTGATAGGATGAGAATAAGAGACAACAAATGTGTAGAAGACAGTGAAAGATGTTGAATGTGAACATGATGAAGGGGGAACAGTAAAGTAGGCCTGCCCTTTGAGAGGGTGAGATTGAGGAGCGTGCCTGCGCTTGCGCGTAGTCGTGGGTCTGTGCTATGCTCGTGTGGGTGGTGGGCCGGCATCATGATTGTTGCAGGAAATGGCCAGCCTGTGAGCAATCAACATTGATGCCGCGTCCCCCTCGCACGGGGGGTGCTATGGCTGCGGGTGAGGCAGAGAAAGTGTGAGTTTTTCAGAGAATGTTTGAAGAAGAGTGATGCTTAAGGAAGTGGTGACATTTGCATGAAGGATAAAACTCACTGATGAGAAAAAAGTATAACCAAAACGTCATCCTCTATGACGTTTGCGCAGCGTTATTTGTTGGTATTGTTTGTGAGCTGTGTCTCTGCTGTTTTTTGTGTTCTCTGTGTGCTGTCAGTGTTATGTGTTAAAAGGATGAAATTGGCTAAAATAGGTAAATAAAAAGAATTTATTAGACTGTAGTCTATCTGATTTGCACCGCAAAACAAAACAATTTTGAAAGATGTGTCAAATTAAATGATAATGTAATCGTATGTAGTAATACAACACCTTATATGGGTTCTCTAAGTTATATAAACATACATTTTGTAGAGCTTGTTTGACATGTGCTAAAGAGAATCCATAGGGTTATAATGCCTGATCATAATAGATGCATTCTCAAAATGGATTGAATTGTTTCAAAATTAACACTGAATGCCTTCACAGTGGCAAAAACGTTATGTAAAGAAACAATGACGTTATTGCATGTTAGGTGGCCATCTTGGTTGCCGTTTTGTTAACTTTGACAATATGGTATTTGTGGGAACTAAGAGTCATAATGAATAGGGGAGAGATGAGTTGGCAATTTATATAGAACACTCCCAAAATTATGCTGCATTGTGTTGATTTAAAAAAGATCAATTTGGCCTTTGCAGTATGATCCACTGTGTTGCATCTGGCCATAGAGAAAGTATGATGTTTATTTGTGTACTTTGTCAACAACCGATGTAGATGTTAACGAATGAAATTAATATCTTTAAGATGGATTGAGACCACAGGTAAACACCCAGGCAGCTACCCTGAAGCTGAGATGATGTTCAGGACGGCGATGCTGAACGGCCTCCCAAATGCAGGTGCAAGCGATTATGAGAATTGATCCGGACATTTTGGTCTGTCCGGAACCGAAATTCAAGAGGCATTTGATACACCATTGCCGCATCTACAAGGAAAAAGCAAATAAAGATCAAAAGGAAACTGACGCTCTGGCGACTAGTTTGGTTAAACTACAGTTGGCGAAGTTGCATGGTGAGGCAAAACAAGAAAAGGTTAAACAAAAACAGATGTATCAGACTCCAGTGGGGGCTGGACGGGGCTGAGGCCAAGGGTTCCATGGTGGATACAGAGGGCGTGGTCGTGGCGCCCCCCTGGGACGAGGGCGGAATTGGTTCGCTCCAGGGACTTGCTTCAACTGCGGGTCCCCTGATCACTGGGCACGAGATTGTAATGGCAACCCACCACCACCGCAAGGGGGCGTAGCAGCAGAACCAGCAAGCAGGGCCACCACACCAAAGGGGACTGCAGCAGCCCCGCCCGTGGCCACAGCCGAATCCACAGGGGCAGTATTACCAAGCCGACCCGTGGTACGGCCCGGACGAATAGGGGGGCCTGGGAAGCTCGGGAAGCACTGGCCAGGCAGGGCCAATGCTTCGGTTGACAGTGGCAGATACTCCGGTCCAGATGTTGGTGGACACTGGAGCAACACATTCATCGATCAACATGCCACTGCCAAGTACAGCGTTGTCGAAACGAGTTACAACGTTGGTCGGCTTCTCGGGACGTCCTCAGACTCTGCCCTTTACTCGGCCATTGAAAACGGAAATCACAAACACCGGACAGAAACTATATCATTCATATGTTCATGCAATGGACACACCCATCAATTTGATGGGCAGAGACATGTTGTCAGCATTGAGAGCCCAGATTTTGTGCGGCGAGAAGGGACTTACAGTGACATTTCCTGACGGACAGGTTCTGGAATGCTCCCAGCCTGTGACACCTCAGGGTCAGTGGTTGATGGCACCACTCCCCACAGTACCAGAAACGGCACGAATCTACTGGGCGAGATTGAATCCTGAGACTCCATTTGGGGGAGGTGTCTACTCCACGTACCTCTTGTGGAAACCGTGGATCCAGGCATTAGCACCGTACCACCCCCCAGTGGATCCATTGCATTGCACTCTATATTATGATAGAGAATCAGATGAGATATATAGAGATGCGTTTGAAGAAATTGAGGGAGATGGATGATTGGACATTACAATCACCATGCATCTTTGTGGGCCCCGAGGGGGTGGCAGCATATGTATAGTTGTCGCCGGAGCAAGAGCAATGGTATCGAATGAGTGAGGAAGGTTTGCCTGTCACTGGCTGGGTCGCCAGGCCATGAGCCTCGCCAATTGGGGCCCATGGTGAAACGATTAACACAACAACATGACTGGATGATGACTGAGATTCCAGATGTGTGGCATTCGGCCGCAACCAAAAGTTACAGGATAATGGCAAAAATGGTAGATGAGTCAGACCTTGAATTGGTCTTCCTGGACCGCCATCATGGGCGGGAACAGACGGACCATGAGTCTGCACAGGCGATGCTGGATCAAATGCCACAGACCTTGTGGTCACAGGGTCCATTTGATGTTGGTTTTTGTCATACGGTTCAGCCGATCCAATTGGAAGTTGATTGCTCCAGTCCGGTCCGCCGTCCTCAATATCGATGGCCGAAGGAAGCAGACAAAGGTATGGAGGACACAGGGGCACAGTGCCTGCCAATGGTGGGCTTAAAGGTTGACCGCCCGGACGGGCAGGTCAAGAGAGGGAACGTGACGATGGCGAGAATTGGATCAAAGTCGGACTCGAAAGTGTCTGAACCAAGACGACGACGATGCAAATGTTTAACTTTATTGACTATTTTGCTTGCTGGCTTGTGCTTTGTGTGGACTATGTTGGCGTTTGAACATATGGTGCGGGATGACAGAAGTGATGGAGCGAAAGGAGAACGAGTGATGGTGTATCATTCCTGTAATGGAACGGTATGGTATGAAGCAGAGCAAGATGGTGGTAAGACGCTGACACAGACACAACAACTACTGCTAAATCTGAAGTGTAAACAACCGACACAGGTGAAAGCTTGGGTGACAATTTTCAAATGGACTGAACAATGGCTTGATTTGTTAGATAAATTGGACAATTATCAACCACGGTACCAGGACTGGCCCTTGGTACGCCCACAGGAAAGAAAAAGCCCATTTTTGACGCCCATGTTGCACAACAAAATTTCACCTGCCTAAAGTTAAATGGGACTGGCCCTGGGATTGGAAATATCCAGGAGTCATGGTGTAATGAAAATGTGTCTTTGCCAGCAGGAATCCCTCTCGCTCGTGCTGATGTTTGGCTGTGGTGTGGAGCAAAAGTGTTGTACGATAGGCTTCCCTCCAATGCCTCAGGTAAGTGCGCCCTAGTAACGCTGATCATGCCAATTAGTGTGACAGCATTAGACGTGTCCAGAATAAATTGGGAAGGCGTTGGACGGTGGGGAAGAATCCCCTTCCTTGTGAGGAAGAAAAGGACATGCAAGAATGGTTGAATGCAGGAGACCCCACGTACATAGATGCAATTGGAGTTCCGAGAGGGGTCCCTGATGAATACAAATTGGTGAATCAAGTGGCGGCAGGATGGGAGAGTATTTTCCTGCTCATCACAGTAAACAAAAATGTGGACCGGATTAATTATGTCCACTACAATGTCCAACAATTGGCGAACTTCACCACCTCGGCACTCCAGGCAGTGCATTAGCAGCCACGTCTCTTATGGCATTCCAAAATAGAATGGGTTTAGATATGGTGTTAGCGGAAAGAGGAGGAGTGTGTGGTAATTTTGGGGATCAGTGCTGTACTCTGATTCCCAACAATACGTCTCCTGACGGTCGCCTTACTAAGGCATTGGAGGGTCTGCGCACGCTAAGTAACAAAATGAAGGAGCACTCAGGTGTGGACACCAGTTGGTACTCGGACTGGTTAAACGTCTTTGGCAAATATAAAAGCTTGATTGCATCAGTACTGATTTCTATCGCTGTGTTTGCCGCTATTATGGTGTTATGCGGATGTTGCTGTATTCCATGTATCAGATAATTAACTGTTAAGACAATTGAACGCACGTTGGGGCCACTCCCTCCGGGTGGCCAGTACATGATGATCCCTCAGAAGGACCCTCAGGAGGCGGAGACAGCTGTGGCCCTCCGGGAGTTCGGGATGTGAGTATGTGAAGGTGGCCTCAGGATCCTGAGGCCATGAGGAGGGAATGAAATTTTCTACTGATTTTCTACTAGAATGAAATTGTTTACTGATTTTTAGCTTATGGCTAGTGATTTTTAGCTTGTGTTTAACAATAAAACAAGGTATTCGAGTGATGACCTCAGTAGTCTGAGGTCATGAGAGGGAATGAAGGAACATAAGAGTTTGATCTTAAAGTAGTTCATTAGACATCCTGTGCATGAGAGTATGAAACTGTAAAGTGCTGAGTGTGTGACAGTGGGAACAAAACAAGATATGTGGTGCAAGGACGTCTGAGTTCCAGAACAAAAGATAACCCAGGAGCAGCAAGGAGGACAAGATACCCACAGGGCCAGCTGGTAGATAACAACTGGTGACCCTGGAAGGAAAACTACAACCAGGAGGAGCGAGCAAGTGATTCGGCAGGAGAAGAAAGACCAATGAGAGCAAGCTAAAGTTAACTGCAGTTTACATATAGCCAATAGAATAATGACAGAATGCCTTTGTTGATGTGCCATTTGCATATTGTGTAGTATAACTAATGGCTGGGCAACTCGGATGTAGAGTACGTCTGCTGGTGGCAACAGAGGCGTACAGAGGTGTATTGAGAGGGACCCGAGACCCAGGTGATGTATTAGATTTGTGTGTTAGGAATAAATCCACCAAAATGCCGGCTTCCTGATACCTTTCTATTGCAGAACGAGCGCGCATATTGTTGGATGAGTGGCAGTTGGGTAAGGTCACAAATTGGAGTCAGATTAGTAACTTGAGTTTAAGTTAAATTAGAAATAAATTCCAACATCAGCAGCACGCTATCTGTAAACAGTGTTGACCGTGCACTGCTTCCCCTTCCTGAGACGCCGGATGGTGGACCAGAATTTCCTCGAAGCCGTCCGGAAGTCATTCTCCATGGCCTCGCCAAACTCCTCCCACGCCCGAGTTTTTGCCTCAGCAACCACCGAAGCCGCGTTCCGCTTGGCCATCCGGTACCTGTCAGCTGCCTCCGGAGTCCCGCAGGCCAAAACGGCCCTATAGGACTCCTTCTTCAGCTTGACGGCATCCCTTACCGCCGGTGTCCACCAGCGGGTTCGGGGGTTGCCGCCGCGACAGGCACCAACAACCTTACGGCCACAGCTCCGGTAGGCTGCCTCAACAATGGAGGCACGGAACAAGGTCCACTCGGACTCAATGTCCCCCGCCTCCCCCGGGATGTGGGAAAAGCTCTGCCGGAGGTGGGAGTTGAAGCTCTTCCTGACAGGGGATTCTGCCAGACGTTCCCAGCAGACCCTCACAGAGCGTTTGGGTCTGCCAGGTCGGACCGGCATCTTCCCGCACCATCGGAGCCAACCCACCACCAGGTGGTGATCAGTTGACAGCTCCGCCCCTCTCTTCACCCGAGTGTCCAAAACATGCGGCCGCAAATCCGATGACACGACTACAAGGTCGATCAACAAACTGCGGCCTAGGGTGTCCTAGTGCCAAGTGCACACATGGACACCCTTATGCTTGAACATGGTGTTCATTATAGACAACAATAAATACAACATAAAATAGAAACAATATATAATTGAGAGCATAACTCAACACCACCCCTTTGAACACAAATAAAATTCCATGTTGATTTATCCTGTGATGCGTATTTTCATACTAGTTGGTCATTTGGTTTCATTCTCGGGTGGCACGGTGGGAGATTCGTTATCACAGCTTCCTCACAGTTCAGAGGTGTGGTGTTCGATTCCGGCTCCGGCCTTTCTGTGTGGTGTTTGCATGTTCTCTCCGTGCCTGCGTGGGTTTCCTCCGGGTACTGCGGTTTCCACTCACATTCCAAGACAATTGACCACTGCAAATTATCCGTAGGTGTGATTGTATGTGTTAATGGTTGTTTGACTGTGTGGCCTGCGATTGGTTTTCGATTAGTTTGCGGTGTACCCCGCCTATCGTCAGAAGACTACTGGGATAAGCTCCAGAAGGCCCACGACCCTTGTGCAGTGGTTAGGAAAATGGATGGATGCTTTCTATTTTAAATAGAATACAAGGTTCTATATTAACAGATTGATCTTCATGATTTAAAATCTGTTTCATGAATTAATTTTAAAAAAAGAAACTTTAACAGATTAATCATTTATTTAAGCAAAAAGATAGTTGCAACTGTAAAACTAAAAGATTTACACAGAAGCCACACCCAATGCATTTTGCTTGTACCGTCTGCAGTCCTGGAAGCTCACCCCATACAGATTTGAAAGCCTTACATTTTCATTGTATACCATAAAAACAGTTGATAAAAAATAAATATGCATATTAAATGCAGTTTAAGAATGAATCTTCACATTTTAAATCTGAATTAATTTTGTGTTGGGGAGAATTTAGGAATACTACTTACTTTTACGAAAATGATAAATTATTCTAAATTGAATTGTACCTTAAAAAACGCTTCATCAGCACAGTGTCTTCCCTTGCAAAACAATTGATGCAAGAAAAAAAGCCTCCTGAGCGAAAATAAAAATTAGTGATATGGTGTCTTACCAGGTGACTGACTGCACCAGATCATCAGATTTTGAAGAAACCTCTTCAGTCAGCATTTTACCTGACATTAATTTGGCACTTAACTCATCATATAGTATTATAATACAGCTCCTGCATTGAATTTGCGTTTGATAGAGAAGACAGACACCTATACGTTACTGGTATAGGTCAAGTATCCAATAGTCACATTTTTCGGATTCAAGTGATGCAGAACAAGCAAGAAATCAGGTTGAAGGCACACATTGTAAACTGCCTACATGCAATAGACTTGACC
Source organism: Syngnathus leptorhynchus (assembly GCF_054491065.1). NCBI lineage: Eukaryota > Metazoa > Chordata > Actinopteri > Syngnathiformes > Syngnathidae > Syngnathus > Syngnathus leptorhynchus. Next base: position 2,053,352 of record NC_141203.1, on the reverse strand, counting down.
TTTTCCCAGCAGGATTACCCACTCTGACATATGCATGATGTGTTTTACTAAACAGGGAGCACCTTCTTGGTTAACAATTGCTGTGTGTTGCTCTCTGATTTCATTTGTCCTTAATACAGCATATAAGGTCATAGTACAGAATTGAGGCACAGCATTTAGCTTTTGTCATTTAACACACATCCAGTTACTGTACTAGGTCAAGTATCACAGTCACATTTTTCAAATACAAGTGACAATCAGATTGAAGGTACACATTGTAAAACTGCCTGCATGCGATAAACTTGACCTTTTTCCAGCATGATTACCCCCTCTGACATATGTTTGATGTATTTTACTCAAGTGAGTGAGCACCTTCTTGGTTACCAATTGATTTGTCCCTCATACAGAATATAAAGCAAAAGTACAGAATTGAGGCACAGCATTTAGGTTTGACTTGTAGATTGTGTTTCTTTTGGTTCAAACAGATTATTCCCAGACACTAATTTTTGCATCAACTGCAGAGGCTGCGTTCCGCTTGGCCATCTGATACCTGTCGTCTGCCTCCGGAGTCCCGCAGGCCAAAAAGGCCCAATTAGGACTTTCTTCAGCTTGGCGCTATCCCTTAGTGTCCACCAGGAGGTTTGGGGGCTGCCACGATGACAGGCACAAACCACGTTACAGCCACAGCTCCGATTGGCTCAGTCAACAAGGTAAGTTTACAAAAACACAAGAATCCATCTTGTCCCGAGCCCGTTGCGTTTCTCCGTTGAGTTTCTCTGTTGAGTTTCTCCAGGCGGCACTACTCCTTTACATCGAAAAACAACGTGTCTGGGAGAAGGATATGTGGATGCCACAAAACCAAGAATCACCGCGGCCCAGGGAAACAAAAGAATTCAGATGTATCTGATTGCAGACCAGTAACAACACCCGCCATTCCGCTAACCCGGGAACAACCCCCCCCCCCTCCCGCCTGCTCAGGATCGACACACCTCTGACCGCCACAGTTCATCTTAAAAGACATATTGCACACTGATTATATTAAGAAACATCAAATACGTGGAGAACACACCAAATATTTTAACATGCATTTTTTAAAGGTGTGTTGTTCAGTCATTGTCATTTTTTCCCATTCAATGTTGTATCTAATTTTCCCAATTTTTGTCTGCATGTTCACATGGAGCAGGAATTAAGACACCCTTCTGCCCACCACCTGGATCTAATAGATCGGAATGGGCGTGGTAGAGCGCATGCTTAGCATGCATGAGGTCGAGGGATCCATCCCCAGCATCTCCATCCCTTGGTCGCTCAATCTGAATAGTTGGCCTGTTTCATTTCGAGTTAACCTTTCATGCACTGTATTTTCTTGTTGTTTTTGTGAGTTTACAAAAACAATGTGTTTGGGAGTGGAATATGTGGATGCGAGAAAAGCAAGAAGAACTGAGGCCCAGGGAAACAAAGGAATCAAAATGGATCTGATTGCAGACTGTAGAGTGGTCACAATACGCCCCCCACCTGCCCGGTAATGATACCCCCCCTGACTTCGACAGTTTGTCTTAAAGCACACAATGGATATGGATTATATTAAGAAATACCAAATGTGTTTTAGAGGCCAAGAAAACTGTAAATGTATTTAACTTGTATAATGTTAACGGTATGTTGCTTTTTTGCAAGAAGTCATCCACTGCCATTTCTACAGTTTCTTGGCAATTAAGGCTGATTCATTCCCAACAATGTCCTGTCTAATTCTGTTCGGGAGAACCTCTCATAAAGAGTGCAGAATTCCAGACACTCTTCTGACCACCACTTGAATCTAACAGATGGGGATGTAAAGCAAATGCTTAGTATGTATGAGGACCTGGAATTGATCCCCAGTATCTACATCTATTGGTAGGTTATTTGAAGATTGCTAGATTGATTTAGTGAGAAACTTGCATGCAAACTAAGTTCTTGCAGTTATTGTGAAATCACAAAAAACATGAGGATCTGTCTTGTCCCGAGCCTGCTGATTTTTTCCAAGCTGCATTTCTGGATGATCCGACCAATCGCAAAAGAATTCGTTTGGGAGTAGGATATGTGGCTGCGACAAAAGCAGCTCTGTTTACGTTTATATTTGACATAAAACCACTGCAAATTATTAGATTACATCATTAACGATTATCGAACTCAGCTACACGTGTGCAGCCAGGACATTCGAAGTGCCGGTCCCAAATAAGCTGACGAGCAACCTCGCGTCGTGCGTCATCAAAGCAGAAGGACATAGCAACCTTTTGAAGCTATTTAAAAAGTATCGAGGACTGACGATTAGCAGTTCCGTATTGGCAAAGCGCCTCAGCGTCCAGCGCGGAAGGCGCGTGAGCTGGCCAGCAGGGCAAGAGCAGAGACGTGACACAGCCGTGCACGAAGGAAAAATGCACACACAGTCGGGACAACGGCAGTGAGCGCAACCGTCAACGTAGGAAAAAAAGCACTGCCGTCCAGGATTTGGCACATCAGCCGGCAATGATCACTAAGCGCAGGGCGTGCCTCTGAGCAATGTGCGGTTGCGTCAGCCAATCAGCACCACAAGAGCGCAGCGGAGCCGTGACACATTTACACTTTCAAATCTGCAAATGTTGGTGTCCATGTGTGCACTTGGCACCAGGACACCCTAGGCCGCAGTTTGATGATCGACTTTGTAGTCGTGTCATCGGATTTGCGGCCGAATGTTTTGGACACTCGGGTGAAGAGAGGGGCGGAGCTGTCAACTGATCACCACCTGGTGGTGGGTTGGCTCCGATGGTGCGGGAAGATGCCGGTCCGACCTGGCAGACCCAAACGCTCTGTGAGGGTCTCCTGGGAACGTCTGGCAGAATGCCGTCAGGAAGAGCTTCAACTCCCACCTCCGGCAGAGCTTTTCCCACGTCCTGGGGGAGGCATGTTCCACGCCTCCATTCTTGAGGCAGCCGACCGGAGCTGTGGCCGTAAGGTCGTTGGTGCCTGTCGTGGCGGCAATCCCCAAACCCGCTGGTGGACACCGGCGGTAAGGGATGCCGTCAAGCTGAAGAAGGAATCCTATCGGGCCGTTTTGGCCTGCGGGACTCCGAAGGCAGCTGACAGGTACCGGATGGCCAAGCGGAACATGGCTTCGGCGGTTGCTGAGGCAAAAACCCGAGCGTGGGAGGAGTTTGGTGAGGGCATGGAGAATGACTTCCGGACGGCTTCGAGAAAATTCTGGTCCACCATCTGGCGTCTCAGGAGGGGGAAGCAGTGCACAGTCAACACTGTTTACAGTGGAGATGGCGTGCTGCTGACCTCGACTCGGGATGTCGTGAGTCGGTGGAAAGAATACTTCGAAGACCTCCTCAATTCCACCGACACGCCTTCCATTGTAGAAGCAAGGCCTGGAGACTCTGAGCTGGACTCTCCAATCTCTGGGGTCGAAGTCACTGAGGTTGTTAAAAAACTCCTCGGTGTCAAGGCTGCCCTTTATCACCGATTCTGTCCATAAATTTTATGGACAGAATTTCTAGGCGCAGCCGAGGCGTTGAGGGGGTCCGGTTTGGGGACCTCAGCATCGCGTCTCTGCTTTTTGCAGATGACGTGGTGCTGTTGGCTTCTTCAGGCCGTGATCTCCTGCTCTCACTGGAGCGGTTTGCACCCGAGTGTGAAGCGGTCGTGATGAGGGTCAGCACCTCCAAATCCGAGTCCATGGTCCTTGGTCGGAAAAGGGTGGAATGCCCTCTCCGGATCGGGGATGAGATCCTGCCCCAAGTGGAGGAGTTCAAGTATCTTGGGGTCTTGTTCACGAGTGAGGGCAGGATGGAGCGCGAGATCGACAGGCGGATTGGTGCAGCGTCAGCAGTAATGCGTACTCTGTACCGGTCCGTCGTGGTGAAGAGAGAGCTGAGCCAAATAGCAAAGCTCTCGATTTACCGGTCGATCTACGCTCCTATCCTCACCTATGGTCACGAGCTATGGGTCGTGACCGAAAGAACGAGATCCAGGATACAAGCGGCCGAAATGAGTTTCCTCCGCAGGGTGTCCGGGCTCTCCCTTAGGGATAAAGTGAGAAGCTCGGTCATTCAGGAGAGACTCGGAGAAAAGCCGTTGCTCCTCCACGCTGAGAGGAGCCAGATGAGGTGGCTCGGGCATCTCATCAGGATGCCTACTGGACGCCTCCCTGGGGAGGTGTTCTGGGTATGTCCCACCGGTAGGAGACCCCGGGGACGTCCCAGGACGCGCTGGAGAGACTATGTCTCAGCTGGCCTGGGCACGCCTTGGGATGCCCCGGGATGAGCTGGATGAAGTGGCTGGGGAGAGGGAAGTCTCGGAGTTCCTCCTAAAGCTGCTGTCCCCGCGACCCGACCCCGGATAAGCGGAAGAAGATGGAAGATATTTACTCTTTTATTTTCCTTATGTTCTTATTTATTTAAATAAATAAGAATGTTTCTGCAAGTCAGTTTGACTTCAAAAAGTGTTTAAAAAAAAATAAAGTGTATAAAACTACAATAAAGGTTCATAAAAGTATTGTGCGGATATTGTAACAATATATTGTATATACACACACACACACACACACACACACAGTGGTACCCCTACTTACAAACGCCTAAACGTATGAACTTTTTGAGATAGACTTTTCAGAGCCTTGCGGGGTCTTTTTTGCATCTACTTACGAACTAATTTTTGACTTCCGAACCGACGTACAAGCCAGGCCCCCTCACCCCGCTTTATCTCCTTTGCTCTGCCATTCCCTGCTCATCTCACGTCACGCTTTCAATGACCACTCATACAGTAGAAAAACCCATTAACCCCGGTTATCGTATCATATTATCTTTGAGCCAGACATTGAACTTATTTTGATCCCAGTAAGGCCTGGAAGCGCTGGCATGGCAGCATCACTTTACTCTTTCTGTCTTCTTCGGGGTATTTTCACCAAGTGTAGCAAATTTGAATAAGTCCCCCCCCCCCCTCTACAAGCAAAGTAACAGGGTACTTCATTCTAACAGAAGCCCTATCAGGCTATGTCAACCCGTTAGAATAAGAACACCAAACCCCCCCACCTCAAATTTTCAGATTCCAGGCCATCAACCATTTTGGCCAACAGTGATTCCTGACTTTGCACATGGCTCAGTTGTTGAGTGATAGTCTCACAACTTATAAGTGGTGGGTTAAATTCTTAATTAAACCAAAAAGTAATGACAAGTACGTGTAAGTTGCATTTCTAATTATTCCACAGACCCATATAACGATATATAAAGTATATTTCAAATCATCATATTAAAACAATATTATCAAACCATCTGTGTCACTACAAATCATTAAATCCATCGATCAAATTGCTCGTACTTTATGTCAAAAACGCCGCGCGTGCGCTGCAGAGATCTAGTATATAAGTATATTGTAGCCTTAACAAAGTACCAGGAAAGACGTGGGTTTGTTAAACGGCTCTTTATTTAACAAAACAAGAGTTCAATGAGCCAACAACTTCCATCCATGGAGGTGGAAGAGAGCTCCATAGAATAGGAGCGTGCGTGCGTAAAAAGCCATGTCTGAGTCCCATCCACCGTCCCCGGACAGCCACCCGGCCGAGCGCCGGCCCCCGACTTCCATCCACGGAGGTGAAAGACAGCTCCGTAGAGTATGACCAGGCGTGCGTAAAAGCCATGTCCGAGCCCCATCCACCGTCCCCGGACAGCCACCCGGCCGAGCGCCGGCCCCCGACTTTCATCCACGAAAGTGAAAGAGAGCTCCCGTCGAGAAGGACCGGGCATGCGTAAAAGCCATAATAGTTTTTCAAACCTTCTGTGTCACTCCAAATCATTAAATCCTTCAAACTCTTTGTCCTCCGTGTCACTTACAAACAAAGCCACTAAGGATGCCGGTAGTACGTGGGGCTCTGCGTCATCTTCGTCATCCCGTGATCAAATCCTTTGCCCTTTATGTAAACAACCGCCGCACGGCACGGGTGACGTCACTTGCAGTTCAAATGACAGTAATCCCTTGCTACATCGCGGTTCGTTTATCGCGGTTTCGCTACATCGCGGATTTTTGAATTTTGAAAATTTGTGAAAAAAATCACATATAAGTAGCTCCTGAGTATAAGTCCCCCCCCCCCAAACTATGACAAAAAACGCGACTTATAGTCCGAAAATTACGGTACGTTAAAGTTAGAAGAACCCATTATTATGGTTAAGTATGATTATGTGTGAAGGTTGATCTTTATTAGACAAGATATATGTTTTTAATGTTGCAATGTTTTATCAAACCTGTATTTAATATTGTTGTTCCATCGATACATGAATGCATTAAGTTGTGGGGAGACAAAGGAGGTTGTTTGCTACACTATTGGAATCGACCAGATATTCACCTAGATACTTTTATGACCTGGTGCAGGGATCCTGACCTTTCACCTAGATATTCCTATGACCTGGTGCTGGGATTCTGACCTTTCACCAACATATTCCGATGAGGTAATGTCAGAAGCCTATAAATATGTCATCTTGACACAGAGCGAGGCTGTTCTTCCTGGGCAGGGCAATAGCCCTGTTGCTACCCGGAGTAGAGAACGCCATTTAGACGAAGATGGATTTTTCATTCTTTTTTAGATTAGACCACAATCTACTAAAATGAATTTCCAGAGTCTTCGAATTGGACTTTGTCAAATTTTAAGCTTCGAAACGGACTTTGTCAAATTTTGAGCTTTGAGGAAGGCAGAGGAGACAGTCGCTTCAGCTTCAGGCAGAAAGGGGAAGACACCAATGTTACGGCATTGGCTAATCTCCTCATGGCCAGACCTTTCCTCTTTTTTAAACAGAATTCGGATTTTGGAACAAAGGAGAGCCGATCACTCGACTTGTTCAACCAAATAGGATTTTAGACCTTTTGTCTCCTCTTTTGTTCTGAGATGGGTGAGTGGAATTCATTGTTGTAATTTTGACTTGTAATTCTTTTTTTTCTGTTTGTTTATTCATTAAATTGCTTCTTAATCCTTAATTCGGTTATCAATTATTTAATATTAACTATGTTGAGCATGGTTTTATATGCAGTAATTAGAACTTTAAAATGTATTTATTTCGCTATCATAGTCATTCTTTAAATCCGTTCAATTATGTTTAAAGTGAAGACAGCTTTAATCCTTAACATCAGGAATTGTCAGATCTGGTTGGAAGTAGTTATCTTGAGCTCAGCTAGGGCGAGTGCGCTCTAGTAAATCAACGAATCCCTATTGTTTTACCAAAGACAGATAAATTTATCCAAGCGATAACAAATGCTTCATATCAAAAAAGAGGAAGGAGCCGCTGGTAAAAAGGGCGTGGTCATCTTGATTCCAGGCCTCAAGTGGTTACTCTGCACCGGTTTCAGAGTGACTTAAAAGGGATTGGCGTCCTAAAAAGAAGAAATAAATTTTGTCCGAATTGATATTTTAGAGGCGGTTAGACTCGGACAAATCTTTCCCCACCCCGACCTGGAAACTCTCGTCTCCCTATGAGGGCTGCGTTACAGCAGCGGGGTCGAAGGGGAGTTTAACCCTTTAAATGGAGGGTCGGGTCACTTACGGTCGATAAGTGCGATTTTGACAATTTTCAACAGTTAATTCATGATCACAAACTGTATTGTTTCCTTTTGAATCACTTCAAGTTCTTACCCATAGATTCAATTTGGCATATCCTTTCAACAGTGAATATTGTAACCTTTTTTATTTTTATTTTTCATTTGCTGCAATGACTAGTAATTCTATGCTTCACAACATTTAGGCCAACAGCAAATCAAGTATTGGCTATAAATAAAAACTCTAAAGAGAACCCAGCAGCGATGAGACTTGGCCTTGTATTTTTCACACCCAAGCAACAATTGTGTGAGAAGGTCAAAGCCCTTATTCCTCACCTGTAAGGTGAAACTGGAGCTCTGCTCAGAATGAAAGCACACCCCATATGGGGTATTGAAGAAGTGATATGTTGGCAATAAAACCCCCAGGGAAGCAGAGTTTAATAATATACAACAAAAAAGAGAGTGGAGTCTTTTCTTTGTTTCCAAATGCTGCTGCCATATGTAGATTGGTTAGTCACTTCACTTGAAAGCCCAAAACATTCTCCTCGTGTTCTCTGTTGCCATGGCATCGTGAGGCTTGCAAAGACAGTTTATTTTTTTCCATAAATATCTAAGCAATACTGAGTATAAAGCATCAAGTTTTTTTTTTTTTTTAAGGATAAAAATTGACCACGAGAATTGCAGAGTGAGTCTATCTTTGTCGTACAATAGGTGGCTTTCCAGCACCTATTTTTATTCAAATTGCAATATTAAAATTGAATGGAAATAATCCAAATTTGAAAAAAAGCCTTAAAATTCCCCCAAAAGGTTTTTACGCTTGGAGAGGGTGGATTTGTAGGTGTATTGAAAAAAGGAAAATGCATTTTGTGTGTGTGTGTGTGTGTGTGTGTGTGTGTGTGTGTGTGTGCGTGCGTGTGTGTGCATGTACACGGCGAGAGTGATATGTGTGACTGCTGGTTGATTTTTAAAGACCTCACTTGTGTTGAATTTTGGAAATGTTGTAATAGCCTTGTATGACTGCCCAGATAGTAAAGAGAACTTTTGTAGGAGATACAAATCAGAATAGTGGACAAAGACTTCAGCACAGTGACAATCTGGGTGCACACATAGAGATCAAAAAGTGGAAACTACCATGGTTAAGCTGAAAGGCTCTGTATTTTCTGCTGCTGGTATTTTACCTCGATTGAAAGTCTTAATCCTCTCAGTGTGACATTTGGTTGAATAACCTTTACTGCATTGTCAAGCAAGAATTACTCCACTTGAGTAGGTATAACTAAGGAGACTAAGGATCAACGTGGTTTCAAAAAGTTGTTTCTTGGTGAAAAATACGACTGTCTGGCTACAGGAAAGGAGATACATTGACATTTATTTTCTGTAAAAGGCCACAGGGGGTCAATTCACAGCAGGGCAGTGCAAACACATGACCTGTATCTCCACAAGGAAGTCTTACAGGAGAAAAAAGAAATAGATGGGCTTACTTTAGGTTGAAATGTTTGTATGAATATTGAAAATATAAACATTATATGTGTGTGCGTGTAACATGTTAATAAGTACCGGGCAGGCTAACGAGTTAGCGGAAAGATGCAAATTTGCGATCGTGCTAACGCGAAAACGGACCTCTAAAGGAATGTAAACCAACATTTGGAGCAATACTACATTGTCCTAAAGGTTAGACATATGTGATCGTTCATTTCTCTTGTGAGGAGACCCACTTACATCGTCAATGATTGCTGGACCACTGTAACATCTATGTACACGAACGTGAAAAAGGAAGTGGTATCACTTGAAAACGGCCTTCAAAATAAAGCACTGTACCTCAAATCAAAGCACGACTGAATAACATAACATGGAGAATTCTTAACACATACTGTTAATATGTTTTTAGAACAGCATATATTATTATAATTTTTGTTATAACAAGGTACAAGTGTACAGACTGTAAATATGATTTTAGAAGTCTTATTATGATAAAAACATTTCTATAACAAGGTACAACAATGACAATATGTTTTTAGAACTCCCATTATTGTGATATCTTTTTATAAAAAGGTACAAGTGTACGCACTGCAATTGTGTTGGCACTCCCTGGCTTCTGCTGGCATATGGGCAACTTTCGTGCCATAATTCCCCAAATTATAAGTTTTATTTTGTATTTAGATTTTTTTTAATTTGGAAAAAAAAATGCGATGTAGTGAAACCACAATAAACGAACTGCGATGTAGCGAAGGATTACTGTACATGCATATATATCCATTTGGCTACAGTGTGGTTTTCTGGGTGATAATGTTGCGTGTTGTGCGGGATGTCCGTTGTTGAGCCAGGAAAGCAAACGTGTGGAGTTTAGAGTTGGTTCTTTATTGGCAAGATCTTGGGTTGTTTAATGGCGGCCAATACACAAGGCACGGCAGCAGATGAAACAACAACTTCAGTTTCCAGGTCATCTTGTTTTATACTGTCCAGAAAGGCGGGAACTTGTCACATGACCATTTCGTCCCTGAGGCGGGAAGTTGTCACATGACCATTTCGTACCTGAGTGTGGGGGGCAGCACCCCCCAGTGTGTGTGTGTTTGCCTATGTGTGTGTGTGTTCATACAGTTATGTGTGTTGTATTCATGTTCTGATTGAGCAGTTATGTTTGCATAAAATAATAAAAGAATTGTACATATGAGCATCATATTGTACAGAGATTGTCCACCCTAATAGAACATGCCCACATTGCTGTTGCTCCCTCTTCAATTCCCCCTTTGACCTCGAAAGAGGTCACCAAAAACAGAGCACAAAAAACCAACACTAAAAGTAAATGATAGGGGACATGTAGGATCGTGAAGGGTGATACATGATAAAAAACAGCAAACAATGACAGCAATAATTCTCAGTGAAGAGGAGGTTTTGCCTCAATATTCCAGTTCAATTTTAGTGTGTGAGTGAAAAACCTGCGGCAAGCTGTTATAATGCAGGAAAAGTCTCATACGGTTCCTCTGCCTTAGGCGACCAGAACGTTATCAATACCATCAGTTTAGGACAAAAAAAATTGCTCGCGATTGTTCAGCCGTTGGGGGCTTGGCACGCCCACTGGTGGAGGGTGAGCACAATTCTCACCCCCTTTGCAGCTCTGCTCCGTCCGGGGAGAACCTGGAAAATGTCTGCTGCGCGGCCGTTGTCTTCAGTGGGCCAGGGTCGACTACCAGGCCACCAAGGGGGAAGAAGATTATTCTGCCTCCTTTTGAACTGGGGGCGGGGACGCTGTCGATGGCAGATCTGGTTCCTTGCAGGAACCCTTCAGTGGGGCGCACTCGGCTCCGTCCACTTCCGTCTCAGGACCTTCAGCCCGACTGATGGAGTTATTTGGATCTCGGCCGTCCCTTCTGGGTCCGCTGTCGTCTGTTCTGCAAACCTGGAACCAAAGAGCTGGACAATAGGTTGGAGATGTGTGCGAGAGCGCTTACCGCCCTCCGAATCTGCAACCGGAAGGGTAGATGCAGGTCCCGGAAGACAGCGTCCGTTCTTATAGGGTCTAGTCAGCGCAGGCTCCGTCCCCCTCCTTCTTGGGACCTTCAGCCAGAACGTTGGAGTGGTCTGGACCTCAGTCCTTGCTTCCGTATCCGCAGTAGTTTGCTGAGCAAATCTTTTCTGCAACCTTTGCATTATTTTGAGATGTTTCTTCTGCTCCTCTCATCACTGTGTGTTGAATTCTTACATGTCCTGTTAAGACTCCTAAAACAATTACATTTGACAAAACATTTAATCTTCCATTAGGCTAAATTATTCTACTCCCCCCCTTTTGACACATTCACGTAATGTGTCAATAGAGTTGTTGGGGAGCAGACGGGACCAGCAAGGTGTCCCGGACACATTATCATGCCCATCCCGGCTGGACTTGGTAGCGTGGACCAGATTGTGACGGAGCATATGCCAATGGGTACCTGCACCCCCGGTACAAATGTCCAGTCTCACCACAGTTCCAACAGATCATGGCCATAGATGCCGATGCGCTGCAGGGTTCAACCACAAACCCACGACCTTGGTTCGCAGCCCACCTACCTCCTGGCTGACCGTAACTGGGACCCCTCGATGGGGCATTCATCTGAGGCGCCATGAGCGCCTGCGGAGCCCACTCCGGTGGTTCAAGATTAGAGGGGGTCTGGGATGCCGCTATCGGGGCCTGCAACTCCACCTGTTGAGTTCTGGGCTGGCATGCGGCAGCCTTAGCTTCTTGGACCCTCAGGGTGGTCAGTTCCTGTTCAAGTTTCTGCAGCTTGGACTCCTGTTCAAAGTCAAAGTTCGCTTTATTGTCAATTTCTCCACATGCCAAGGCACACAAAGAGATCGAAATTACGTTTCCCACCGTCCCACGGTGACTAGACACAGTACACAACACTCACATCAAATAGCACAAAGAGTAAAAACGAACAGACAAGAGCAACGAATAAGTAATAAGCAAATAACCCATATAAATAAACAATAAATAAATAAATAAATAAATAAATAAATAGACAAATAAGAGCAGCAAAATGGAGCAAGCGCGATAATAGCAGACAGCCAGATCATAGCGCAAAAGAACAGGACGTCATGTAGCAGAGGGTGGAGGGAATTCAGGATCCGGACAGCTTGGAGCACGAAGCTGTCTCTTAGTCTGGTGGTGCGGGAGCGCAGGCATCTGTATCTCTTCCTAGAGGGCAGAAGTACAAACAAAGAGTGAGCGGGGTGACTCACATCACACACAATCGCGGCCGCTTTGCGGGTGAGACGGGAGGCGTAAACTTCCTTCAGGGAGGGGAGTGGAGCCCCGATGATTTTACTCGCAGTGGTCACTATGCGCTGCAGGGCCTTCATGTTGTACTCAGAGCAGCCACCACCCCACACAGCGATGCAACTGGAGAGGATGCTCTCAATGGCGCCACGGTAGAATGTGGTCATGACGGCGGGCGGATCTCTCATTGTGTCGCATCAGATAGAATGTCACCAATGAAACCCACGCACGATGATCGGCGGACAACGCCGTCGGATTTTTGCGTAGCTGTTCCTGCACCCTAGCCGGCAAACCACAATTTACGGCGGAACAAAACACAGAGGCGGACATGTTGCTCAATGCGGGGGTGGACGAGGTCTTCATGCTAAATTCCTCCACTGCCCTGTCCAAGAATTCAGTGGGAGACTCCCTAGGAAGTGGTGATAAGATCATTTCATCAAAGACAACTTGGGGAGTAGGAAAAAGTAGACGCATAACGGCGGACAGAGCACGCGTCATGTTCCCATCGAGTGCAGTATCTGCGGGACAACTAAGCCAGGCCAACTTCTGGCGAAGAACCAGCAGCTTCTCAGCAGAGCAGCAAGACGTGAGCAAGGACAGAACATCTCCCGTGGTCAACATCTGACCCGAAAGTCTTGCCACCCACGGCGCACCACCATTGGACAATGGCGGTAATCTGGCTACAATCAAATCCACAAGTGACCAGGGAGTATATTTAAATTGTGGAATCCCTCCAGCGGTGGACGTGGACACCAAAGGCATAGCCAATGAGGTAAGAGAAACGGGCTCCTCCCGAGCATCCACAGCCCCCCCCCCGTACCTCTTCCGAAATACGACCTGAAGGATGACCAACAGAGGGAGGGCCATCGCTATTATCAAACGACCTTCTGTCCAACAAATTCAGTCGAATAGCCTCGATTGTTTTGACACGGTCCCCAACCGGATCCGCAGAGGGAGACCGGGGGTTCACCGGAGAGAACCGGGGCGTGTTCCCGCCGGACTGTGAGAAACGGTCAAGCGTAATCAATTGCCCAAGAGAGGTGGCCCCCCCAGATGTCGCCACGTGGCTAGGCCACCTGGGGGTGCTTGCGTAGTTGTCCTGCATCGAGGTGTGACCCCTAAACGGTGGTTATCGATAACCGAGCGGGTATGAGCCAGAAGGGAGTTAAGTTGTGCCCGCCGGTCTTCATGTAGAGGAAAGTCGTATGTGCAGCCACTAATTCGATCAAGCGCCATAAGCGCCTTTGCAGGGGACTCCCCACCCCGCAAACAGGAATTCTTTATGTCTACAACAGTTTCTGTAATGGTGGACAAAAGTTGGTGAAAATGATTGCCTAGCATAGGGTCATCACCCCTTTGTGAAGGCACTAGAGCCGATACAAGCACGGGGCCCCTGATATCGATGGGAAGGGTCCCGCACATGTCTCCACCGAGCACGGAACAATCTACTTGGCCACCCGTAATTTGCACAATAGGTGCTTGCAATGCTGGGGCTACACCGGTAGACTGGGATGCCGCCTGGGAGAAAGGGTTGAACAATGTAGGGTAGGGTGGCGGTCTTGGCACAAACAGGTCATCATACTTATTATTAGTTTCGGGCAGCTGCGGGTAGCAGCCACTTGCCGGGGGTAGTTGAGGAGGGAGTGAGCAGCCACCAGAGGGAGTAATCCCAGGAGGAAGTGAGCAGCCACCAGGGGGAGCCAGCCGAGGAGAGGGAGAGGCGCCTTTCCCCCCCACCTCCGCAGGCTCACCCACCAGCGCTGACCCCCCCTCCATCTCCCCCACTCATCCGATATTTGTTGGCAGCGGCCAACATCAACATCTTTACAAACGAGCGCCACTTCTCGATCCTTTCACGCCTGTGACGATTATGTCTACCACGCCACGCAAAGACGCTCTGCTTAACAGCAGACAATTCCTCCAATTTGGCCACCAACTTGGCCTCAGTCCTTTGCAACAACACCACCACATCTGTGTTTTGTTTCCCAGGGGGGAAATGTCCAGACCTCTGAGAGTCCCTTATACAATCAGTTATCACCTGTCGATTTTTGATGCGCTTCTCTGGTGGGAAATTGTCTACATAAATTGCCACCGCGGCATCAAATTGAGTCCGTACACTTCCATTCGCCAATGGGAGTGCCTCCAGGTCAAACCAATCCCCCTTAGGTCAAATTCACCTTCCATATTGTGTACACAATTAGAGGTAGCACTATCAATAACCCTCAACAAACGCAACACTATTCACGTATGTAGGATATATCCGAACAAGTATCAACAGCCCAACAGGACCGTTCAGGGCCACCGCTTTATTGAGGCCCCACACACGCAAGTACTCAAAAGTCTTTCCCAAACACGTGACAATACGCCCTCACCCCACCCACATCAGTGGAGACAATGGATGATAGAAAGGCACAGGTGATACACCGGGGAGCCCGCTCCAACGGTCTTTTCACAGGCAAATTACAACGATCACCCCCTCTTTCTCCCCCTCCAACGTGCGTCCAAAGAAAGGTGGAGATGCACAGGTGGGACACCTGGGGATCATAGCCCAGCAGTCTTTTCACAAGAAAATTACAACGATCACGCACCCCCCTTTTTCCACTCCAACGTCCGTAGAGACAAAAAAAGATTGAGAGGCACAGGTGAGACACCTGGGGAATACGCCCCAGCAGTCTTTTCACAAGCAATTACAACAGTCACGTATCTGACTCACATTCAAAAATCGCAGGGGGGGAAAGGCCGCGGCCAATTGACCATACATACGCGTTCAAAAAACGGCGGGAAACCATGCTGCCGCCACACGATCACGCAAATACATTCAAAAATTTGGCGGGGAAACAATGCTGCCGCCACCCGAACACACAACTATATTCAAAAAAAAAATGCCGCCGCCAAACGGTCACACAAATGAGGAACCTCGTTTCCCAAAAGCTCAACCCAAACGCCGTTCCAACCAGACGAAAATCTCGAATTGTCTCGAGATCGCAAAAACGCGCCGTCAAGGAACACTCGTTTATCAAATTTCTCTCAAATCACCCAATACGCCGTTCCACCCAGACGAAAATCTTGAATTGTCTCGAGATAGCAAAAACACGCGGTCAAGGAACACTCGTTTATCAAATTTCTCTCAAATCACCGTTCCACCCAGACGAAAATCTCGAATTGTCTCGAGATCGCAAAAACGCGCCGTCAAGGAACACTCGTTTATCAAGTTTCTCTCAAATCACAACACAAACGCGGTCTACGCGGCGCTCGAGATCGCGAAACTACCACGCCGCGGGACCCGTATCTCAAAAGTTCATCTCAAACAACAAAAATAACACAAACGACGTCTACGTATACCCCAATAAATGAAGCAACTCCCGCTCACACCCGTCCGCTTTATCCTACGAGAGCAAGTTTGTGCGCACAAACCCGTTCAACTCACGGCAAAATACGCTTAGCGCCAGACAGGGCAATGCCACCACGGGGCGGAGGTCCCAGTTCGTGAAGGGAAAAAAAATCCTCTTACCTTGCGATGGCCGGGGCCCCCGGACCTCCGGACCGGAGCGGCAAGCCCTACCTGAAAGCGGCCGAACCCTGCTCAATTGGACAAACCCACGTCAGGGTCACCATTTGTTGCGTGTTGTGCGGGGGTCCGTTGTTGAGCCAGGAAAGCAAAGGTGTGGAGTCTAGAGTTGGTTCTTTATTGGCAAGATCTTGGGTTGTTTAAAGGCGGCCAATACACAAGGCACGGCAGCAGATGAAACAACAACTTGTTTTATAGTCCAGAAAGGGGGGAACTTGTCACATGACCATTTCGTCCCTGAGGCGGGAACGTACCTGAGTGTGGGGGGTGGCACCCCCCAGTGTGTGCGTGTGTGTTTGCCTGTGTGCGTGTGTGTTTGCCTATGTGTGTGTGTTCTTACAGTTATGTGTGTTGTATTCATGTTCTGATTGAGCAGTTATGTTTGCATAAAATAATAAAAGAATTGTACATATGAGCATCATATTGTACAGAGATTGTCCACCCTAATAGAACATGTCCACATTGCTGTTGCTCCCTCTTCAATAACAAGGATCAGCAGGAAAGGCTGTATGTATCCCTGTATGTGGAAAGGTTGGGCTGGTGGTCGAAATTTGTATTGACTGGAACTTACCACTTCTAAAAACAAAACAAAATTTTATATATATATATATATATATATATATATATATATATATATATATATATATATATATATATATATATATATATATATATATATATATATATATATATATATATATATACACACACACACACACACACACACCACACACACACACACACACACACACACACACACACACACACACACACACACACACACACACACACACACAGTGGAGCCTCAGTTTTCGAACGTCCTGGTTATCGAACAAATCTGTATTCAAACAAAAAATTCGAGATTTTTTTGCTTCGGATGTCGGACGAAATTCAGTTGTCGAACCTCGCAAGATAAGCCGAGAAGACCCGCATGCCAACTGACTCCGTTCGTTATTACATTCTTGTTACTCTGAGGATTGCATCAACTCTAATCATGCCTCCAAAGAAAGCAAGTGGGAGCAGTAAAGCCATCCTAAAACACAAAGACGCTCCTAAAGTAATGCAACAGTGAGTGCCCGGCGCGCTGCTGTTGCGCGATCGGACCAAATTAAGCTCCCTGCGCACTGAGGTCCACTTAAACTTTGGAAAGTACATCTGGACTTGAAAAATATTTTCCAAATTTCAGCGACCGCTCTGTCACAATAATGCGACCAGCGCGGTGCAGTTGCACGGTCAGCCATGCGCGGTGCACTGCAGTTTCACAATCGGACAAAAATGTTCAAATGAAAAAATTATTTAAAAAGGCGTTTTTTTTTTCTTTTTTGCTTGGAACGGATTAAATTTTTTCCATTATTTGTAATGGGAAAACATGATATGGAATTCGAACAATTCACTTCTCGAACAGCCTTCCGGAACGGATTGTGGTCGAAAACCGTGGCTCCACTGTATATATAAAACAGACATTGGTACTGAACATCCATTTAAATTAGCTTAGCCGCAAGCTATACATTGAGAGGGGGTTGAATGTGTTGGTCGGCAGCAGGCAACGTGTCTGGTAAAAAGGAAGTAAATTAGATTCCAGGCTATTCATTTTTATTGAGAATTTACTTGTAGTTTTTGGCCATTGCATTGCCGTGCTAATGACTAGTTTTGTCATAAGAAAAAAACTTCAGATCCAAGTACAGTGATATCTCTTTTGTAGCAGTTTGCACAGCCAGCAAATATTTTCCAGCAGTTAGTGACAGTGCTTGCGCCGCAATGTAATGTTGCCATAATGAAGTCATTGGAGATTTTAGACATTGGTCAAACTTTGTAATGCAATTAACAATAGGTCATTCTATCAAATTTATCTCTATCATTTTTAAAGTTGTCAGAGCAATATCTTCAAGCTCTCTTTTTTGCCATAATACACCCAACTATCGTACACAGTATGAATATACACAATAAATACACGTATTCACGTATGATTTTGTCAAGTATATTGGCAGTTCAAAGATCCACCTTTATGCTGATGATACTATTTTATACTCTGAAGATCCTTCTCTCCATTCTGCAGCATCCTCAGTTTTCAAACAAAAATTGCAACAAGTTTTAACTGACTCGTGCAGCTGTTAGTTTAGATATGTTGTTATATTGTATAGTTTTATTGTTCTTGGTTGTTGTTCTTTGTTTTTGATTGTGTATTTATATAACCTTGTTTTATGTACCGTAATTTTCTGACTATAAGTCGCTCCAGAGTATAAGTCGCACCAGTCATAAAATGCATAATAAAGTGAAAAAAAACATATATAAGTCGCACCAGAGTATAAATCGCACTTTTGGGGCAAATTTATTCGTCAAAATCCAACACCAAGAACAGACATGAACGAGCAACAACAGGGTAAACGATAGGTATGCTAACGTGACATGAACACAAACGAAGAGCTGAGAACGGGCCTGACGCAAAATTCAGAGTTATTTTAATAACTATTACATAAATAACACGTTTATAAAACCATCAGTGTCACTCCAATTCATTAAATCAATCCATTGTCCTTTAGGTAAACAATGCCGCATACGCGCGTCGTCGGACTCGTCGTGATTTGCATTTCTAATTTTTCCACAGACCCATATAACGATATATAAAGTATATTTCAAATAACTATCATATTACAACAATATTATCAAACAATCTGTGTCACTCCAAATCATTAAATCCATCGATCAAATTCCTTGCGTGGGCCCTGACGTCAGCCTCGTCGTTATTCCACAGATCTAGTATATAACTATATTGTAGCGTTAATAAAGTACAAGCAAAGACGTGGGTTTGGTAAACGGCTCTTTATTTAACAAGAAAAAAAAGAGTTAAATGAGGCAACAACTACTGAACTTTCAGCCACGGAGGTGGAAGAGAGCTCCATAGAATAGGAGCGTGCGTGCGTAAAAGCCAAGTCTGAGCCCCATCCACTGTCCCCGGACAGCCACCCGGCCGAGCGCCGGCCCCCGACTTCCATCCACGGAGGTGAAAGAAAGCTCCGTTGAGTCGGACCAGGCGTGCGTAAAAGCCATAATAGTTTTTCAAACATTCTGTGTCACTCCAAATCATTAAATCCTTCAAACTCTTCGTCCTCCACTTACAAACAAAGCCGCCCATGATGCCGGTAGTACGTGGGGCCCTTCGTCATCTTCGTCATGCCGTGATCGAATCTTTGTCCTTTATGTAAACAACCGCTGCTGACGTCACTTGAAATTCAAATTGTGGTTTTCCTTTTTTGTCTTTTTTTAGGTTTGAAAAATTTTGAAAAAATTTACATATAAGTCGTTCCTCAGTATAAGTCGCCCCCCCACCCAAACTAAGAAAAAAAACCCGACTTATAGTCCGAAAATTACGGTATTTATTTATTTTTTTCGCCCTCTGTCCCCCATCCCCCTCAAAGTGCCATTGTTCTTTCTACGTCTGCTTTATGCTGGCCTTACACCTAATAATTTTACACAGTCTGAGTCTTAAAGGTTTTTTTTTTTTTTTTTAGTGTTTCTTTGGAGTCTCTATGCCAGGGGTGTCCAAACATTTTGCAAAGCGGGCCAGATTTAGTTCATCTATCCCAGGGGTGTCAATAGGGCCAATAGTTTTTTCAGACATTTTTTAACTCCAAAAACGTCGTGCAAATACACACTTATAAAACAAATTTCATTGTCACAATTGTCTTTATTTTTCAAATGACAAAATAGCCAAGTATAAGCCACTCAGGCAGATGTGAACGACTCTAAAAACACAAATTCTTCCTTTCATTCATATCTGAAGAGTCAGATAACATTGAACAAACTGTATGAAATACCTTAAATTTACATGAGTTTAAAATTATTTTTGCCTCATGAACATTTTAAACAGGAGTTATAAACAATGCAAAGTAGTCTGTTATCAAAACTTAGAACAAGTGAAATTTGCTCTTGTCATTTACAATATCTTTCAGAAAGTAATAGTTTGTGTCACGTCTACAGGGTCATAACATCAACAGTATTAACATGGCCACTGATAGTGTCTCTTTAGGTTGAAATCCTTAAACAAGACAACCGTCTCTTTACAAATTAGACAAACACATTTGCCTTGATTTTCAGTGAAGAAGTATTGTCATTCCCATTTCTCTTGAAAGCAAGGGCCCTCAATGTCAACTTTCCTCGTTTTCTTTGAAGTAGTCATGGCAGAAACGAGGGGTGAAGGGTGGTGCTGCCACTGTTTGGTAATATGAGGAATTACAGTTTCAAGTTTCATGATTTTTTTTTTATTCAGTTTGACAGTGCAGGCAGGCCATAAAATCCATTATAAGACCGAAGCTGTGGGCCGCATGAAATCTGACCGGGAGCCGGATTTGGCCAGCGGGCGGTTCTTTTCTAACCAAATCACTCACTGCTCTCGAGGAGATCTGCATGGAGGAATGGGCCAAAATACCATTGTGTGAAAACCTTGTGAAGACTTACAGAAAACTTTAGACCTCTGTCATTGCTAACAAAGAGTATATAACAAAGTATTAATATGAAATGTTGTTATTGACCAAATACTTAGTTTCCACCATAATTCACAAATAAATTCCTTAAAAGTCAGACAATGTGATTTTCTGTTTTTTTTTTCCTTTTGTCCTTCATAGTTGAAGTGTACCTATGATGAAGATTACAGGTGTTGTAATAATTATTTGTAGATGCACTGTCGGCCTGACCGGAGGCCTCATATCCTTGCTTAAACAAAGATCTCTGTCTAGCTTCGGGAGTTCTTTAACTCACTTCCTTTCTTATCTTTTGGTATGCGTCGGTGAGAGGCCCTCACTAGTTATGAACAGAACACCTTTGTTCTCTGTAGTAAATAGTAAAGATGGCGGCGCGTGCACACGCAGCGGCCTCTCTCCGTCCCTGCCGATCGGTGTTTTTGTTCATTTAATGAGTGTTTGTCAGACAGTTTTATGTGTTTGTCTGATCGCACCACGTAGCGCTACGAGTACAGCAGGCAGGTTCTGCTCGACGTCGGCGAAAGCGAGTTTTGCGGCGTTTCGGACTTTGGTGCGGGGACATTAAAGTCACTGGGACTACAATGCCTGCATCATCGCTGGACTCATCTGCTACTCCTTCCCCGGACCAGCAGCGTCGGAAGCGGTGTGCGAGGAGGCAGAAGAGGGGGAAGCGCGGAGGCGTCCGGGCCAGGCTAGCGGCGTGCCCAACTCGCCCGGCCGTGCCTTCCATTCTTCTGGCGACTGTCCGGTCGCTGGACACCGGACTCTGCTGTGCTACTGGAGCGGCTGGCGTGCTATCGAGCGGACCGGGCACTTATTACTTCTTCGTTGCTCTTGTCTGTTCGTTTTTACGCTTTGTGCTATTTGGTGCGAGTGTTGTGTACTGTCTAGTCACCGTGGGATGGTGGGGAACGTAATTTCGATCTCTTTGTGTGCCTGGCATGTGGAGAAATTGACAATAAAGCGGACTTTGACTTTGACTTTTTAGAGATAAGTGCATATGTTATCATTAGAACATTACACCAACGCTGCGTCGCTGGCGAAGAAAGCTCAGCGCCGTCTGTACTTTCTGCGGAAACTCAGGCGAGCAAGTGCTCCTCCTGCCATCATGACCACATTCTACCGTGGCACCGTTGAGAGCGTCCTCTCCAGTTGTATCGCTGTGTGGGGTTGTGGCTGCTCTGAGTACAACATGAAGGCCCTGCAGCGCAGAGTGAACACTGTTAGTAAGATAATCGGGGCTCCACTCCCCTCCCTGAAGGCCGTTTACGCCTCCCGTCTCACCCGCAAAGCGGCCGCGATTGTGTGTGATGTGAGTCACCCCTCTCACTCTTTGTTTGTACTTCTGCCCTCTAGGAAGAGATACAGATGCCTGCGCTCCCGCACCTCCAGACTCAGAGACAGCTTCGTGCTCCAAGCTGCCGGACAGCTTGGAGCAAAAGCTTGGAGAATTGCTATTGCGAGGACACATTATCAGTAGGGTAAAACTAACCTGTCTCACGCCAACCTGTGTGCATCTTTGTGCACAGAGACACGCCGGACAACAATGCCGACACGCCCTTTGAGTTCACCGAGGAAAATAAAAAGACAATTGTGATCCTGAATTCCCTCCCCCCTCCATCCTCTGCTACCTGACGTATTGTTCTTTTGCGCTATGATCTGGCTGTCTGCTATTAGCACGCTTGCTCCATTTTGCTGCTCTTATTTGTCTATTTATTTATTTACTTATTTATTTATTTATTTATTTATTTATTTATTTATTGTTTATTCATTTGGGTTATTTACTTATTACTTATTTGTTGCTCTTGTCTGTTCGTTTTTACTCTTTGTGCTATTTGATTGTAAGTGTTGTGTACTGTGTCTAGTCACCGTGGGACGGTGGGAAACGTAATTTCGATCTCTTTGTGTGTCTTGACGTGAAGAAATTGACAATAAAGCGGACTTTGACTTTTGACTTTGAATAAACAGCAGATGCAAGTGTCAATATATAGATAAACAACAAACATTGTTCATTTGCCAACCAACTAAAAATTAGAAAATATTTTTAAAGTCCTAATGGACTTTCCAAAATTTAAGTGGACCTCAGTGCGCAGGGAGCTTAATTTGGTCCGATCGCACAACCGCAGCGCGCCGGGCACTCACTGTCACATTACTTTAACGGAGTCAGTTGGCATGCGGGTCCTCTCGGCTCATCTCGCGAGGTTCGACAACCAAAATTTCGTCTGACATCCGAAGCAAAAAAATCGTGAATTTTTAGTTTGAATACCGTTTTTTTTTTGGGAACCGGGACGTTCGAAAACCGAGGCTCCACTGTTTAACTTAACCCAGTCAAAACCAAATAAACAGAAACACAGCTCGACACTCCCCACATCTCCTCCAAGACACATTATGCTACACGTTGCGAGACACCACTCAACAAAAGCGGGGCTGACTATGCTGCGCCTTAAGGTGCAAAATATAAAAACATGCTCCTAAAAAATGTAATCCGCATGAATAAACTTCATGATGCCTGGTGGTCTCATGACAGGTGGTTTAATATATTTGTTAAGTACGGTACATTTTGAAAAAATTAAATAAAAATTCAGACAGTCTCTGTTTATAGCATCTATTGTGAGTGGCAGAAACATGGTTGCTCTCTGTCTTAGTGCAATTATACATGCGTCTGTTTCAGGAGTCTCTGAAATCTCCATGACAACCAAAATCTGGACACCAACAGCTTTATTGGAAGTGACATATTAATAAACTGTAGCCCCTGGAGAGATTGCAATCACACTTCAATTACATTATTTTGCATTCCCTTCAGTCTCTTTCCTGCCACAATGATTATGAAGAGTAGTAGTCATTGAATCACATTGCCTGCACTGATTGTCAGAAATAACGGTGCTCTTTTACTAATGTGCATCTGCACTAATTTGGGCATAAAATATGCAAGTAATGAGTTGTTCATCAATATCTTCATGCCTGAATTTGTGTGTATTCTGTAAACAAATGCAAAAAATCCTCAGACCGTGTACGCACAACTAATAAAGTTTCAGCTGCTAGAAAATTATAACAAAACACTTGTCAAACACTTATGCACAATATATTGAAACTACTGCCGTTTATAGAGACAATGATAATAAATTTAACAGAAATTACTTCAGTCGAAAATGTATTGATGATTTAACTCAAAGTCAAAGTCAGCTTTATTGTCAATCACTTCACATGCCAAGACACACAAAGAGATCGAAATTGCGTTACCCACTATCCCACGGTGACAAGACATATAACAAAACATCCAAAACAACAACCCAAAAAGTAAAATCAAGAAGGCACATACAATGAATAAACAAGAGCGACGAATAAATATAAATAAATAAACAAATAAGAGGAGCAAAAACGGAGCATGTGTGCATACAGCAGACAGTCAGAATATAGCGCAAGAGCAGTGCAAGGCAGCCAACGCGGCCCAAAAGGTCAGGACGTTATGCAGCCGAGGGCGGAGGGGGGAGAGAGTTCAGGATCCTAACAGCCTGGAGTATGAAGCTGTTGGCAGGTCTGGTGGTGCGGGAGCCCAGGCTCCCGTACCTCTTCCCAGAGGGCAGCAGATCAAACAAAGTGTGAGCGGGGTGACTCACATCACACACAATCGTGGTCGCCTTGCGGGTGAGACGGGAGGTGTAAATGTATCCTGGTATCCTAAATAAACATGAAAAGGACACTAGTCACATTTAGCCCCATTCAGATAAGATCAAGTGCTTGGATGTGCTGCTGTACTGTATCTGAGTGTTTTGCTGCGCTTTGTGACAATTAAGCACCTGTTATGGAAGAGCAGACCAGTACACTAGGCCGGGAAATCCATTGAGCCGCTCACATCAATCCAAAGCATCAGCGCTTTTGTATAGATGCAGTAACCATGTGTAAATCTTGAACATTTCCACAAATTCACAGTTGACAAATGAGAACCATCAAAAAGAGGTAGACAAATCGCCGTATTGTTCCACGTAACTCCGTCCAGCATGAATGCAATTACTGTAATATATTTATTCCATACAATAAATTTTTTATTTTTATTAGACAAACGTTTAGAATTATTTTAAAATGTTTGAGATCGTGACTATACGTTGTCAAGTTCTGTGTTTCAGCAAGCTTTCCTATGATATGAATCTTTTGGCTGCGATCGGTCAAAAGGAAGCCCTTTTTGGGGTGGGGGGAATTGATCATTGCAAAATTCTGCTTCATCAACATGCACAGATGTGAGAACAAAATGGGCTAGTACACGTGTCCTGAATCTGACTGAGATTTGATGTGTGTGCTCAATTTGTGCGTACGAACACGCTATGTATTTATTAGTAAATAGAGTGTAAGGCTGACTGTTATTCTACGCTCGTGGACAAACAAATTAACAAGCGTGGGGGTTAGGGTGCATTCACAGTCATGAGCTTGGGTTGGCAAATGAACAATGTTTGTTGTTTATCTATATATTGACACTTGCATCTGCTGTTTATTCAAAGTCAAAAGTCAAAGTCCGCTTTATTGTCAATTTCTTCACATGTCAAGGCACACAGCGATCGAAAGTACGTTTCCCATCGTCCCATGGTGACTAGACACAGTACACAACACTCACATCAAATAGCACAAAGAGTAAAAACGAACAGACAAGAGCAACGAAAAGTAATAAGCAAATAACCCAAATAAATGAACAATAAATAAATAAATAGACAAATAAGAGCACACATCTAGTGAAACATTTTCGGTTCCATGGGTTACATGATTTGAGGATACAAGCACTTGAAAGTAATGCAGACTGGTCGCGTCATAATAGAGATCCAGAAATTTCATGAAGTCGTATCTCCTAAAATTAAAATCAGGCCTTTTCCATAAGTGGACAAAAAGCTGGAAAACTCAAGATGAAAGAAAAGCATTAAGGTAAAGGAAATGATCATATGCAATTTGGTCTCCACATGTGTGATGTTTCATTAATTACAAAGTATGTCTATAACTGTATGGACTGTATGGGTCATACAAACGCTAGTCTTTTAGTGACACCGAGGGCCAAGAAAATGTCTGCAGGGTCTAGAGCATTTTCTATTCGGGCTCCAGAGCTCTGGAATGCCCTACCAATGGATATTAGAACTGCTAACTCAGTAGAAACATTTAAGATACGTTTAAAGACATAGTATTTCTATGATATGACCTTTAATTAACCTGTAGTGGCCGATTCGGCTGGAGTTTGTTGTTGCTCCCTCTCCCCGACCTCACTTCCCCCACCCCTCCCTGGCTGGGGAGGTGGTTAGGTGACACCCAAGCAGACAGCGGCTATCTAGATTCTCGTGGACCAAATTCAGGATGAGGGAACTGCAACGGATTACCCTCCTCGAAGACACTGCCAGTACGATCGAGGGCTCCTCCGACAGCTCTTCGCTTTGGCCTGGACATCCATTTTTTGATTTCCATATTATATATTTTATGTGCCCTCTTTGCATCCATTGCAGCTTGGTGATCCTGAAAGAGGGATCCTTCCATCTGTGGTCCCTTCTCAAGGTTTCTCATTTTTCCCCTGGTAGGTTTTTTTTTAGTTTTTCCTTGCCCTTTTGGGAGCTCAAGATCAGGGGATGCTTTGAGAATAATTGTCAATTGTTTGTCTGTGAAGCCCTTTGAGACTGCTTGTGATTTAGGGCTATACAAATAAACTTGACTTGACTGTATATACACATATTACACACAAAATAGAAGTTCTGGCTCCAATGTATTTAATTTCATTTTTAGGTTACTGACGAATTACTGAAATAAAATCGAAGTGTCATTTAATTTGTTCTATCAATATATCACTCTTGTGTGTTCCCTTATGAAAATTGATCACAAGCACTCAGAGGAAACTCACAAAGGAAATGACAAGATATACTCACATCCAGTCCAAATATATGTCAGACTTGTCTGTCAGGCTGTAATACAATACCCAAGTGCAACACTTCCAAAATCTCAGTCTGTCTTTTTTCTTTCCCCACAATAAAATGTTATCGTTGCCGCATTTGTTATCATTAGTCTTGGATTCGACAAGTGCCAAAAAACAAACCTCAAACACCGACCTGATGCTTTTCCTCTGTCATTATAAAACATATCCCGGGTGCTATCTTAGCCCTCAGGATATTAAACCATCATACAGTACAAGTCACATTGCACATAGTCACATTGCAGAGGTGAAAAATCATGAACAATGCTGATTTCTGTTCATCACATGTGAGATGAAACAGGAAGCTGCTGTTAGGATACGGATTTTTAGCTATTGATCTGACTCCAAATTGCGATCAACACTTAACACAAGTTTCTATGTCCCAATCCACACACTGGCGCACCAAACAATTTTGCGAGTTCGTTCTGTCAAAGAGAAGACCGGTAGATCAATCAGACCAAATTTACCAATTGTTTATTCCTAACAAAGCGCACTAATACAGGCCTGGGTCCCGGGTCCCTCACACTAAAACTTGTGCGTTTTTGTGACCACCAAAAGACGACACATTCTTCCGGGTTGCCCAGTTTTAAAGAAACACAATATGAATATTAAAGCATGCAAAATATTGTGTGATGATTGGTCGATGGCCGTCTTCTCCCCGTCGAGGTGTCATCACTCTGGTCAGGGGGTTGTTTTTTTCCTCTCGATGCCCAACCACCTGGACGTGGTGTTGTTCTTTGTTCTCGTTCCTCACCGACCTTGAGGTGTTATCGTCCGGTACTCCCTTCGTCCCGTACCATCCCGTACTCCCTTCATCCGGTACTCCCTGTCTGGGCCTGTTTTACAACACTTTGGAGAAAACAAGTTCATGCAGTGTGCCTGCACATTCCTCACCCCCCACCAATCCACACAAGCACTCCAATACTAGATATTATATTGATATGATTATATGTTTCACACAACCTTAAAAAATGTGTTTGCAAACTGCTAAAAGCACATTTTCCTTTATTCCCTCTCATGACCTCATTTATGAGGTCATCACCCGTTACTCTAGCAAACAGCTACCAGCGCGCTATCGGTCCTTCCTTCCCCCCGCGGCTCATGTTGAGTCACCAGGGTATATTGGCCTATCGGTGGCAACGGGCCAACGGTTTTCTCGATCAACCGGATAGTGAGTGATCTAATACATGGAATACAACAACAACCGCATAACCATAATTGTAGTAAAAACAGCCACAGCAACAAGCACAGACATGATGAGCCCTTTCCAGTTTCCGAACGTTTTCATCCAATCAAACCAAATATCGGTGTGTACACCTGAATGATCTTTCATCTTTTTGTTCAGTGGTTTTAGTCCTTCCAACGCCTTGGTCAGTCGTTCCCCTGGTGCCGTGTTGTTTGGGATGAAAGTACAACATGCATCACCAAACATTCCACACACACCATGTTCCTTAGCCAATAGCATGTCCAACGCAATTCTATTTTGGAACGCCATTAATGACGTTGCGGCCAATTGTTCATGAACTGCGGCAAACAATTCAGCTGTATAATTACCCAGTCATTGGACATTGTAATGAACGTAATTAATACGGTCTACATTTTTATTGGGGGTGATCCATAGGAAGATACTTTCGAATCCCGAGGCCACTTGATTAAAAAGTTTATACTCATCTGGTACACCTCGGGGCACTCCTATAGCGTCAATATATGTTGGATCGTCGTCGCTCAACCACGGGGGCAAAACGTCTCTTTTGGCTCGCTTCAGGAGCTCCGCCAATGGGGACTCCAGGTCCCAATTGAGATTCTGTATTTCAATGGGGACAACCACCACAGGCTTTATCAAAGACACAAGGGCACAGATACCTGATGCATTCTTCGGCAAGCGATCATATAATTTGTCATCACCACACCACAACCAGATGTCTGCATGAGAGAGAGGAGAGGTTACAGTCAGTGACAAATTGAATTTGCACCATGTGGAATCTATTGTCCCAATACTTATGCCGGTTCCCTTTAACTTTAAACATGTCATATTTTGTTTAGTCACATGGTTGTCAAAAACGGGCTTTCTTTTTTAGTGAATAATTGTATGCCGTGACTCTCCAATGCCCTCTCAACCGAGGACAAACCAAACTCATTCCCTAAGCATTGAAAAACCATAAATAAAATAAAACAACCACATTTTTCTATATGTTAACTTCTTTTGTCCATGACATGAAGCAACTACAAACCGTCCATCCTCTTTACATTGGTGAACACATGTCCCTTCTCTGTCTGGTGGTGCTAAATCCAATACATCCCTTACCTGTTCAATTTGCTTCCTCCACACCCTTCTCTGGTACTTTTCCAATTTGTCCTGTAACGTTTGGTTTGTCTCTGTCCAATTAAACAACGTGACTTACGTTTGCCAATTTCCGCTGTCACATCTCTGTCTCAAACCTCCCTGTTCCTCTCGTGAGAGCTCTTCTGTTGTGTTCACCTCAACTTCATAAACTACTTTTCCTCTGCATCAATATTGTCTATAGGTGGGTGAAATTTGAATCTGGGACGTTTTCTGCTGGATAGTCTCATCAATTGTCATCAATGTCCACACAAAAAGACAACTTAATAAAAATAGCACTACTAAAATTAATTCTGAAAAATCCGAAAAACCTTTCAAGCCCTCCCCTTTACTTTTCCGTATTGCTGCTCCTTCTCCTTCTGTCCCCCCCCCCTCTTGGCCGGGTCCGGGACACGGCCAAACAGGAATACCTCCATCCTGACGGAACAAACTCTGGGGCCGGACGTAGGTGTGAGTAGTGATACCACCGGCGTCCTTTGAAGTCGAGCTGGGCCGCGTGAGACGTCCTGGCCAAGACACGAAAGGGGCCCTTCCACCTGGGCTCCGTCCACTTTCTGGAGATGACTCGGACGTACACGTGTACATGTGAGCTGTTTCACCACCGACACGCCTTCCTCCGCCGCAGCGGATTTCTCTCCAATCTGTGCAGAAACACTGGACACCAAAGCAGACAAATAGGACCAGTATGCTGTATGAGACAAATTTGGTACCGTAACATCCTCCGGCGGGACGAGCGTCGTTGCTGGTCCCGGCATTAGACGACCTGTCATCAATTCAAACGGTGCAAATCCGGTGTGCCTGTTAACAGATTGCCGCACAGACTACAAGGCAAGCGGAATCGCTTGGAGCCAATTCATTTTCATTTGAGCAATCATTTTGGACAGTTTTTCCTTCAACGTCCGGTTCATTCGTTCAACTTTGCCCTGGCTCTGAGGATGGTAGACACAGCCAAATCGATGCTTCAAACCCAAAATTGATTCCACCTTGGCCAAGGCTTTGTTGTTAAAGTGTGTACCATTGTCAGAGCGGATCAGGGCCGGAAAACCATGTGTAGGGATGTAATGGGTGATCAAAGCCTTGATCACAGCAGCAGAATCTTCTTTCGAGCACGGATATGCCTCAGGCCAGCCTGAGCAAGCGTCAACCAACACAAGCAAAAAGCGTTTCCCATTCACTCTTGTATACATGTCGGTGAAATCAATGATCACCTCTGCTCCCGGCCACAGGGTCGGCTGAAACAGGCCGGGCTTAGGCTTCAACGTAGGACGCAAACAGGAGTCTGGGTGTTCCCCGTCCAGATTACTGGACTGCGGGACACCAACATCATCTCCAGCAATCCTGTCTGCCATGGGTTGTTTAATTTGGTATGCATTCTGAGACTCAAACCAGTACAAATTAGGAATGTGAGTTTTCCGCCAATCGGTTTGTTGCAAAAACTGCTTGACCATTGAGCCTAATTGTCTGGCCTCGTGTCCTGGGGCAATAGCCAGCGAAATGTGTGGCACCCCTTTCTCTGTCATTTTTAACTACTGCATTTGTTCATATGTCAGTTCAGTTGCCGCTGCAACTCCCTCTTTACCAATCAAAATGCGTGATGAAGTTAAATCCCACATGTGCCCTTCAATTTCTTCAAACAAATCCCGATATACATCATCACTTTTTCGGTCATAATATAGAGTGCAATGCAAAGGATCAACAGGTGGGTGGTATGGCGCCAGTGAGCAGATCCAAGGTTTCCACAGTAGGTAGGTCGAGAACACACCACCACCAGCAGGGGTCTCTGGCTCCAGCTTGGCCCAGTAGATGGTTGTAGTTTCTGCTTCTGTCGGTAGGGGCGCCATCAGCCACTGACCATGTTGTTGTATTTGTTTTGAACACTGGATGCTGACGCCATCTGGAAATTGAATAATCACTTCCTCTGGCCCACACAGAATTCTGGCTTCAACGGCTGACAACAAGTCCTCCCCATCAAATTGATCGGAGTGTCTGTGGAATGGATGTATTTGTGCCACAGTCTACACCCCGTCCGGGTGATCACAGTTTCAAGTGGTTTGGTAAAAGGCAGAGTTCGTGGTTTTCCCGAGAAGCCGACTAAAGTTGTTGTTTTCTTTGACAGTGAGGATACAGGAAGGGCAGTGTTTATGGATGAATAAGTTGCTCTTGTGTCCACCAGCATCTGCACAGGTTTTCCCTCCACTGTCGCATGAAGCATTGGCTCTGCCGGGCCACTGCTTCTCTGGCTCCCCGGGCAGCCCTATTCAAATTGTCCACACCAGAGATCATCATGTTGGTAGTACTGACCTCTGTGTGTTTGTGGCTGTTGCCATGGCCGTTCACCAGACGGAGCTGTTCCTGCTTGTTGCATCGGCGCCTCGGGTTGATGTGGCGGGCCTCCGGCTGGGCGGGCGGCTCCGCGCGGTCGATACTGCGGGCATTCTTTTGCCCAGTGATCGGTTTCGCCGCAGATGAAGCATGCGTTGGGCGAATGGGGTTTGTATGTTGCCCTCCCCGGGTAAGCAGGTGCATTCCCTCCCTGGCCTCTGTATCGCCCTGGAACTGGCCCCTTCCGCCCCCACCACCTGAGGAGCCTGTGACATTTGCATTTCCTTTTTCTGTGATTTAGACTGTTTAGCTTCACCATGCATTTTTGCCAACTGTAATTTCAACAACTGTTTGGATAATGCATCTGTCTCGTTATCAACTTTAGCTTGTGACTCAGTGAACATTCTGCAGTGATGCAAAAGATGACGTTTAAATCGTTCCTCAGCACAAACCAGAATGTCAGGGTATGACATTAGCTGCTTCTTCACATCTGGCGGAAGTCCATCCACCAGCGCCGTCCGGAAGAGCACCTCTGCCTCGTGCGTGAGAGTCGGATGGCGACCTGTGGTTTCAATCCAACTCTCCACACGTTACATAATGTTGGTCAGGTGACATTTTCACATCATAAGGAAACATAGTGGGGGCCAGATCGGTGGGTTGTGGGAAAGTCATTTTAATGTTTTCAAACAGGGGCGCTGCTACTTGTGGCAAGGGCACCTCCCTCCCCAGTCTCGCTGTGCCTGATGCTTCCTCAATCGCCTGTAATTGCACTAGGGAGCATGCTCCTGCCACCATCTGGCGAATGTCACCAAGTGTGCAGGTCTGCCCACTCATCAGAGCCAAAAATTTGTTCAGCCACACCTTGCCTCCTCTGCTTTTCTCACATTAACAACACTTTCTACGGGCAGTTTCTTCTGAGTGGCAAACAAAGCTGTTGCAGCTGTTGCCATATTATGCAAAGAGCGTCGCTCTTCCTCTCTCTCCCTAATGTGCTTCTCGAGCACCTTGCGCTCACGCCAGCCGGCCCCTTTCTGCTTGTCTTCTAAGGAGAGCTTTCTTTTCAGCACCTGACCCTCTTTTTGCTGCAATTGCCGTGAGAGACGTTCCATGTCCCAAGTTGTTGAAAAACCCTGAAACAATTTGTCAGCTTCCAATTTCGCAAAGACTTTTCGGTGTCTCACACGCTCCTTTGCCACTTTCTTTCTGTCAATGCCACTCACAATTTGCGCTACCACATTGCATACATTCTTTCAATCTCACTCGCACACACAATTCTCATCACACACACTATCTCACTCCATTCATTCCTCTCAGCACACGCACTCCTCTCATCTCACACACACACACACACATACACACACACACACACACACACACACACACACACACACACACACACACACATACATACACACACACACACACACACACTCCCCCCAATTTGATTCATTTTGGATATTTTAGCGGTCTGATCTCTCACAGGAGGAACTGTTACCACCGGATATATTTGGGAGGCCTCACTTCTCCCAGGATCTCAAAACACCTGGCTATTTGAATACGCTCGTCAACGTACCCTTGTCCACCACGACAAAGCTAGGTCCCGGACCCATCCGTAATACGCGTAAGTCCC
This sequence comes from Syngnathus leptorhynchus, assembly GCF_054491065.1. Classification (NCBI taxonomy): domain Eukaryota; kingdom Metazoa; phylum Chordata; class Actinopteri; order Syngnathiformes; family Syngnathidae; genus Syngnathus; species Syngnathus leptorhynchus. The sequence continues at coordinate 2,020,822 of NC_141203.1, read as the reverse complement.
TGACTTTACCGTACACGTCACACACGTAAGTTCCAAACTTATTCACCGTATGTATCTTAACTTCTTGCACGCTTTATTTGATCTGAACAACAGTCTCCTCTTAAATTTCCTCTTTCAATTTGCAGAATTTCGACTTATAGTAACAGGTATTCTGCTTACCTTATCAGTGATGAGCGCTCAGGGTTGAGGAGACGTTGTACCAGCTCAACGTTGTGCACTTTATTCCAAACGGTTCGCTAACCGAGAGACAGCGTCCCAGACGCTGTCCGGTGTCCTGGATACAGACCACGAGTTGTCAATTAACCCTTCTCTTGACATCACGTCGGGGTCACCAAGAAATTGTTAGGATACGGATTTTTAGCTATTGATTTGACTCCAAATTGCGATCAACACTTAACACAAGTTTCTATGTCCCAATCCACACACTGGCGCACCTAACAATTTTGCGAGTTCGTTCTGTCAAAGAGAAGACCGGTAGATCAATCAGACCAAATTTACCAATTGTTTATTCCTAACAAAGCGCACTAATACAGGCCTGGGTCCCGGGTCCCTCACACTAAAACTCGTGCGTTTTTGTGACCACCAAAAGACGACACATTCTTCCGGGTTGCCCAGTTTTAAAGAAACACAATATAAATATTAAAGCATGCAAAATATTGTGTGATGATTGGTCGATGGCCGTCTCCTCCCCGTCGAGGTGTCATCACTCTGGTCAGGGGGTTGTTTTTTTCCTCTCGAAGCCCAACCACCTGGACGTGGTGTTGTTCTTTGTTCTCGTTCCTCACCGACCTTGAGGTGTTATCGTCCGGTACTCCCTTCGTCCCGTACCATCCCGTACTCCCTGTCTGGTAATCCCTTCCTAGGCCTCCCTGTTCCACAACTTTCAGAAGAAAACAAGTTCATGCAGTGTGCCTGCACATTCCTCACCCCCCACCAATCTACACAAGCACTCCAATACTAGATATTATATTGATATGATTATATGTTTCACACAACCTTAAAAAATGTGTTTGCAAACTGCTAAAAGCACATTCCCCTTTACCGCTTATTGTAGCATTTTAACCTATTTTACTGTCAGAGGGCTGTCATCTGAGTTTAAGAACAATGCTGTATCCAGGAAGAGCAGAAGGTATGGGAAATTATAGTACAGGAAGTACACTAACAGATATTGTGCTGTTTTACAAATGTGCATCCTCAGAAATCTCATGTTTTTTCGAGTGTAATCTCTAAATCCATCTAGCCAACCAGTCAGCTCGCCTGCAGGCAAGTATCCACCACTTATCTATGGTTAGATCGCAGTGGCAGCAGCTTCAGCACAAAAGCCAAACCTTCCACTCTCCGACCACTTCTTCCAGCTCTTCCGGAAGGACGCCAACATGTTTCCAGGCTAACCAGAAAACAGTCTCTCCAGCATGTCATGGAGGCGAAGGTAGGAACAAAGATCGACCAGTTAATCGTGAGATTCACCTTTCAGCTCAGTTCCTTCTTCATCACGACAAACACCTACAGAGTTAGCATCACAGTAGACGCTGCACTGATATCCCTGTCAATCTCCTGCTCCATTCTACCTTCACTTGCGAACAAAACTCCAACATACTTGAACTCCACTTGGGGCAGAACCTTATCCCCGATCTGGAGAGGGCATTCCACCATTTTCTGACTGAGGACCTTTGGTCCCAGATTTGGAGGTGCTGATGTTCAGATCACAGCTTGAAGAATCCAACAGCACATCATCTGTAAAAAGCATAGATGCAATACTGAGACCACCAAACCGGACCCCCTTAACATTTCAGCAGCGCCTAGAAATTCTGTCTATAAAGATTATGAACTGAATAGGTGACAAAGGGCAGCCTTGGCAGAATCCAACCCTTACCAGAAAAGAATCTGACTTGCTTCCAGAAATGTATTCGGTCCAAACACCCTTATCAAAGTTTTTGGTAGCCCCTATTCCTGAGGCACCTCCCACAGACCTCCCTCTCTGAGGGACACTGTCGAACACATTCTCCAAGTCCACAAAACCCATGTCGATTGGTTGGGCGAACTCCCATGCACACTTAAGGATGCTGTCGTGGGTGTAGAGCTGGTCCACGAAACACGTCGATTGGTTGGGCGAACTCCCATGCACACTTAAGGATGCTGCCGAGGGTGTAGAGCTGGTCCACAATTCCACGTCAGAACAAAAACAACAGTGCTCCTCCTGAATCTGAGATTCAACCTCTGGACGCAACACCCCTGAATAGAAAAATGAAGATAGGGATTCTCATGTGAATTTGGTCATCGCCTGGTTTTTAGTTAAGGTAAGGTGTCATGGAAATAATCGATGTGTAAGTAACTTACTTGGATGCTAGGGCTGCTCAAAATCATAATCACGATTATTCTGTTCAATATTGAAATCACGATTAAGTTTTTGAAATTGGAAAAGCATTTATTGAACATGTTTGGAACAGTATTTATTGAACATCTTTAAAAAAAAAATCTCCTGTTATCAGTGTTGCGAAAGTTCATGTTTTACACGAACTAGTTCAAAGTTCAGTTCCTTCACCTTCACCTTCATCTTCTTCCGCTTATCCGGGGTCGGGTCGCGGGGGCAGCAGCTTTAGGAGGGAGTCCCAGACCTCCCTCTCCCCAGCCACTTCCTCCAGCTCATCCCGGGGGATCCCAAGGCGTTCCCAGGCCAGCCGAGAGACGTAGTCTCTCCAGCGCGTCCTGGGTCGACCCCGGGGTCTCCTACCGGTGGGACATGCCCGGAACACCTCCCCAGGGAGGCGTCCAGGAGGCATCCTGATGAGATGCCCGAGCCACCTCAACTGGCTCCTCTCAACGTGGAGGAGCAGCGGCTCTACTACGAGTCTCTCCCGGATGACCGAGCTTCTCACCCTATCTCTAAGGGAGAGCCCGGACACCCTGCGGATGAAACTCATTTCAGCCGCTTGTATCCTGGATCTCGTTCTTTCGGTCACGACCCATAGCTCGTGACCATAGGTGAGGGTAGGAGCGTAGATCGACCGGTAAATCGAGAGCTTTGCCATTTGGCTCAGCTCTCTCTTCACCACGACGGACCGGTACAGAGTCCGCATTACTGCCGACGCTGCACCGATCCGCCTGTCGATCCCGCGCTCCATCCTGCCCTCACTCGTGAACAAGACCCCAAGATACTTGAACTCCTCCACTTGGGGCAGGATCTCATCCCCGATCCGGAGAGGGCATTCCACCCTTTTCCGACCGAGGACCATGGACTCGGATTTGGAGGTGCTGACCCTCATCCCGACCGCTTCACACTCGGCTGCGAACCGCTCCAGTGAGAGCTGGAGATCACGGACTGAAGAAGCCAACAGCACCACGTCATCTGCAAAAAGCAGTGACGCGATGCTGAGGTCCCCAAACCGGACCCTCTCAACGCCTCGGCTGCGCCTAGAAATTCTGTCCATAAAAAATATGAACAGAATCGGTGACAAAGGGCAGCCTTGGCGGAGTCCAACCCTCACTGGGAACGAATCCGACTTACTGCCGGAAATGCGGACCAAACTCTGGCATCGGTGATACAGGGACCGAACCGCCCTTATCAGTTGGCTCGGCACCCCGTACTCCCGAAGCACCCTCCAGAGAACCTCCCGAGGGACACGGTCGAACGCCTTCTCCAAGTCCACAAAGCACATGTGTACTGGTTGGGCGAACTCCCATGCACCCTCGAGGATCCTGCCGAGGGTGTAGAGCTGGTCCACTGTTCCACGGCCAGGACGAAAGCCACACTGCTCCTCCTGAATCCGAGGTTTGACCTCCTGACGGACCCTCCTCTCCAGCACCCCTGAATAGACCTTACCAGGGAGGCTGAGGAGTGTGATTCCCCTGTAATTGGAACACACCCTCCGGTCCCCCTTCTTAAAGAGGGGAACCACCACCCCAGTCTGCCAATCCAGAGGCACCGTCCCCGATGTCCACGCAATGCTGTAGAGGCGTGTCAGCCATGACAGCCCCACAACATCCAGAGCCTTTAAGAACTCCGGGCGGATCTCATCCACCCCCGGGGCCTTGCCACCGAGGAGTTTTTTGACTACCTCAGTGACTTCGACCTCTGAGATTGGAGAGTCCGCCTCAGAGTCCCCAGGCCCTGCTTCCACAATGGAAGGCGTGTCGGTGGAATTGAGGAGGTCTTCGAAGTATTCCCCGCACCGACTCACGACATCCCGAGTCGAGGTCAGCAGCACACCATCTCCACTGTAAACAGTGTTGACCGTGCACTGCTTCCCCCTCCTGAGACGCCGGATGGTGGACCAGAATTTCCTCGAAGCCGTCCGGAAGTCATTCTCCATGGCCTCGCCAAACTCCTCCCACGCCCGAGTTTTTGCCTCAGCAACCGCCGAAGCCGCGTTCCGCTTGGCCATCCGGTACCTGTCAGCTGCCTCCGGAGTCCCGCAGGCCAAAAAGGCCCTATAGGACTCCTTCTTCAGCTTGACGGCATCCCTTACCGCCGGTGTCCACCAGCGGGTTCGGGGATTGCCGCCACGACAGGCACCAACAACCTTACGGCCACAGCTCCGGTCGGCTGCCTTAACAATGGAGGCGCGGAACAAGGTCCACTCGGACTCAATGTCCCCCGCCTCCCCCGGGACGTGGGAAAAGCTCTGCCGGAGGTGGGAGTTGAAGCTCTTCCTGACAGGGGATTCTGCCAGACGTTCCCAGCAGACCCTCACAGAGCGTTTGGGTCTGCCAGGTCGGACCGGCATCTTCCCCCACCATCGGAGCCAACCCACCACCAGGTGGTGATCAGTTGACAGCTCCGCCCCTCTCTTTACCCGAGTGTCCAAAACATGCGGCCGCAAATCCGATGACACGACTACAAGGTCGATCAACGAACTGCGGCCTAGGGTGTCCTGGTGCCAAGTGCACACATGGACACCCTTATGCTTGAACATGGTGTTCATTATAGAAAATCCGTGTCGAGCACAGAAGTCCAATAATAGAACACCGCTCGGGTTCAGATCAGGGGGGCCGTTCCTCCCAATCACGCCCTTCCAGGTCTCACTGTCATTGCCCACGTGAGCATTGAAGTCACCCAGTAGAACGATGGAGTCCCCAGAAGGAGCGCTCTCCAGCACTTCCTCCAGGGACTCTAAGAAGGGTGGGTACTCTGAGCTGCCGTTCGGTGCATAGACACAAACAACAGTCAGGACCCGTCCCCCCACCCGAAGGCGGAGGGAGGCTACCCTCTCGCTCACCGGGGTGAACCCCAATGTGCAGGCGCCCAGCCGGGGGGCAATAAGTATGCCAACCCCTGCTCGACGCCTCTCACCGTGGACAACTCCAGAGTGGAAGAGAGTCCAGCCCCTCTCGAGAGGGCTTGTACCAGAGCCCAAACTATGTGTGGAGGCAAGTCCGACTATGTCTAGTCGGAACCTTTCTGCCTCACACACCAGCTCGGGCTCCTTTCCAGCCAGAGAGGTGACATTCCATGTCCCTAGAGCCAGCCTCTGCAGCCGGGGATCAGACCGCCAAGGTCCCCGCCTTTGGCTGCCGCCCAGCTCACTATGCACCCGACCCCTTTGGCCCCTCCTATAGGTGGTGAGCCCATTGGAAGGGGGACCCACGTCTTCTTTTCGGGCTATGCCCGACCGGACCCCATGAGCGAAGGCCCGGCCACCAGGCGCTCGCCTTCGAGCCCCACCTCCAGGCCTGGCTCCAGAGAGGGGCCCCGGTGACCCGCGTCCGGGCGAGGGAAAATGGCATCCATTTATCTTTTCCATCATAAGGGGTCTTCTGAGCCGTGCTTTGTCTGGCCCCTCACCTAGGACCCTTTTGCCATGGGTGACCCTACCAGGGGCATGAAGCCCCAGACAACATGGCTCCTAGGATCATAGGGGCACGCAAACCCCCCCACCACGATAAGGTGACGACTCACGGAGGAGTTCAGTTCCAAATTTTAAAATGAACTTCTTCAGGTCAAAGTTCATAATTGAAATTCCATGATCAAATTTATGGTTCCAAAAATAAAAAGTATATAGTTCTTTTCTTCCCCCAATCAAGAAAATGTTGCTTCAAGATGTTACCCTCTGGCATTTTAGCATTTTCTCATGGTTTTTACCCATTTCACTCACTAATATCCAGGTGCTATTGCTGTACAATATTAAATACAAGAGAAAATTGCTTGAATTGTCTTTGAATCAAAAACATGACTGTTGTTGAGAATGTGCAAACACAAATCTGCTGTTGATGCCAAGTCAAGTCAAGTCAAGTCAAGTCAAGTTTATTTGTATAGCCCTAAATCACAAGCAGTCTCAAAGGGCTTCACATAGACAATCAATTGACAATTATTCTCAAAGCATCCCCTGATCTTGGGCTCCCAAAAGGGCAAGGAAAAACTCAAAAACCCCTACCAGGGGAAAAATGAGAAACCTTGAGAAGGGACCACAGATGGAAGGATCCCCCTTTCAGGATCACCAGGCTGCAATGGATGCAAAGAGGGCACATAAAATACATCATATGGAAATCAAAAAGTGGATGTCCAGGCCAAAGCGAAGAGCTGTCGGAGGTGCCTTCGATTGTCCTGGCAGTGTCCTCTAGGAGGGTATTCCGCTGCAGATCCCTCATGCTGAATTGGTCCACGAGAATCTAGATAGCCGTCGTCAGCTTGGGTGTCACCTAACCACCTCCCCAGCCGGGGAGGGGTGGGGGGAGTGGGGTCGGGGAGAGGGAGCAAAAACAAACTCCAGCCGAATCGGCTACTACAGGTTAATTAAAGGCCACATCATAAAAATACGTCTTTAAACGTGTCTTAAATATTTCTACTGAGGTAGCAGTTCTAATATCCATTGGCAGGGCATTCCAGAGCTCTGGAGCCCGAATAGAAAATGCTCTAGCCCCTGCAGACATTTTCTTGGCCCTCGGTGTCACTAAAAGACTAGCGTTTTGCGAACGAAGGTTACGAGACGGAACATAAGGAACAACTAAGTCGACGAGATATGAAGGCGCTAAGCCATGCAATGATTTATAGGTTAATAGAAGAACCTTGAAGTCACATCTTAAATGGACCGGGAGCCAGTGTAAATTGGCTAATATTGGGGTAATGTGATCAAATTTTCTTGTCCGTGAGAGCAGCCTTGCAGCAGCATTTTGTACTAACTGTAGACTTTTGATGCTGGACTTGGGAAGACCAGAGAATAATGCATTACAGTAGTCCAGGCGCGACGTGATAAATGCATGTATAATAATTTCGGCATCACCGGTCGAGAGGATTGGGCGAATCTTAGCAATATTACGAAGGTGAAAAAATGCTATTCTGGTTATATTCTTAATGTGCTTTTGAAAGGAGAGCGTTTGGTCAAATATTACCCCGAGATTAGTTACAGTATCACTCTGAGTGATAGTACGGTTATCTAGAGTTATAGCGGTTTCCTTAAATAGATGTTGATAACGAGCTGGACCAATTATCAACATTTCAGTTTTATCTGGGTTCAGACGAAGGAAGTTGAGAGACATCCATTGCTTGATCTCCGCAAGGCATGCCTCAAGATTACAACAGTCCCACGGATCTGTCATTGATAATGGCATATATAATTGGGTGTCATCCGCGTAACATTGAAAGCTAATATTATATTTACGTATTATGTTCCCAAGCGGAGTCATATAAATATTAAATAGAATTGGTCCTAGTACCGATCCCTGAGGGACACCACACGTAACTTTATAGAGCTCAGAGGACGCATTGCCATGGACCACACGGTGCGTCCTGTCCGATAGATACGAATGAAACCAGCCTAGTGCTGACCCCGAAATACCGACACTACCTTTAAGACGCTCTAGTAAAATATTGAAGTCAACAGTGTCGAAGGCAGCACTAAGACCGAGTAGTAACAATACCGATGAAGTATTTGAATCCATAGCTAAGAGGAGATCATTAGTCACTTTAGCAAGTGCTGTCTCAGTGGAATGATTAGCTCTAAACCCAGACTGAAAAGATTCATATCGATTATTAGCGACCATGTAATCAATAAGCTGCTGCGCTACTACTTTTTCAAGCAGTTTTGCTATGAATGGGAGATTTGAAACTGGCCTATAGTTACTGAGACAGTCCGGGTCAAGATTTGGTCGCTTAAGTAGCGGTTTAATAATAGCGGTTTTAAAGGCTGTTGGTACTATCCCAGAGGAGATAGACAGATTAATTATATTTGAAACGGACGGTCCTAAGATTTGAAATAATTCTTTAAATAGTTTGGTTGGAAGCGGGTCAAGTAAACATGTTGTTTGTTTAGCCGCACTAACTAATTGTGAAAGCCTTTCGAGGGACACGCTTTTAAAATTTGAAAGGGTTATTGCATGATCGTTGGCGCCGGTAATCGGCGGTCCCGACTGAGTGATCGGAATGGTCATCTTGATCTCATCCCTAATGGATTCAATCTTTCGAGCAAAAAATTTCATGAACTCGTCAGCCGAGTGAAAGGAGCCATCGGGGGTTGGCTGGCGTAGTGTTAGCTTTGCCACCGTATCAAATAGGTATTTAGGATTGTTCTTATTGAGATTAATGACCTGCGAAAAATAACGAGTTTTTGCTAAAATAAGCGCATCTTTATATTTCAGGAGGCTGTCGCGCCATGCCTGATGGAAAACCTCAAGTTTGGTTAAACGCCATTTGCGCTCATGCTTTCTACTTAATTGTTTAAGCGAACGTGTTTCATCTGTGAACCACGGAGTAGGCTGTCTACGGCGAGTTTTTAGACGTAGCGGCGCCACAGAATCAATGGCATTTAACAATGTAGCATTGAATTCATTTGTAAGATTATCAATAGAGCCGGTATATGAGGGCAATACGGCAGTTGCTGGTGGCAGTAGCCCAGATAGCGCAGTCGCAGTCATGGAGTTAATATTACGGCTGCTATAATTCTGATTGCTCTCTTGTCTTTGACTAAGAACTAAAATTTCAAATTTTATTAAGTAGTGATCAGACAAAACAGTAGTGTAAGGCAGTACTGTTATATTAGAGGTTGCCAGTCCTCGGGATAATACCAAATCTAAGGTATTACCATTCTTGTGCGTTGCTACCTGTACGGCTTGCGTAAAACCAAACGTATCAATTAGAGTCTGAAACGCCGAAGTAAGTGGCTCTGACGGTAAATTCATGTGGACGTTAAAATCGCCCATGATTATTATATTATCCGCGTTCGTCACTAGATCAGCCACGAATTCTGAAAATTCATCCAGGAAGCTAGCGTAAGCCCCAGGTGGACGGTAAATAACAGCAAGATAAAATGACGGTAAAGCGGTGGATCGGACAGTGAGAACTTCAAATGTTTTAAATATGTTAATCGAACGAGGCGTAAATCTAAGATCGGAATTTGAGATGAGGGCAACACCCCCACCCTTTTTTCGAGGACGCGCCACATGCGAGCTCACAAAATTTGGAGGCGAGGCCTCATTAAGCGGTAGCAGGTCATTAGGTTTTAACCAGGTCTCGCAAAGACCAAATATATTTAGATTATGTTCCGTGATGAGGTCATTAACGAGAACCGCTTTTGTATGAAGCGATCTAATATTCATAAAGCCAAGTTTAAGTGTAATCGGTTGGTCAGTTTTTGGACATTAGGAATTATGACACAAAACCTGCCCACACGCCAGCAGGAGGCAAGGAGTGCCCACACAATTGCAGTGAGTACACCTGTACCTTTTTATAAAAAAAATATTATAATAATAAGAGGTTTAAAAACATATTTACAGTGTTGTACCTTGTTATACAAAAATGAGTGTTCTAAAACGTATTTACAGTATGTACACTTGTACCTTGTTATAAAAAATTATAATAAAAGTTGTTCTAAAAACATTTACAGTATGTGTTAAGAATTCTCCATGTTATTTATGTTATTCAGTCGTGCTTTGATTTGAGGTATGGTGATTTATTTTGAAGGCCGTTTTTAGGCGATACCACTTCCTGTTTTACGTTCGTGTACATATTTCGGTTACAGTGGTACAGGAGTGGGCTGCTCGGTGGGGCAGTGGGTAGCACGTCTGCCTCACAGTTAGGAGGGTGCGGCTTCTATTCCACCTCCTGTGTAGAGTTTGCATGTTCTCCCCGTGTCCGCGTGGGTTTTCTCCGGGCACTCCGGTTTCCTCCCACATCCCTAAAAAACATGCTTGATAGGCCGATTGAGCACTCCAAATTGTTCCTAGGTGTGAGTGCGAGTGCAAATGGTTGTTCGTCTCTGTGTGCCCTGCGATTGGTTGGCAACCAGTTCAGGGTGTCCCCCGCCTACTGCCCGATGACGGCTGTGATAGGCTCCAGCACGCCCGCGACCCCGTGGGGACTAAGCGGTTCAGAAAATGGATGGATGGATGGTACAGGAGTCATTGACGATGTAAGTGGGTCTCCTAACAAGAGAAATGAACGATCACACGTGAGTGTGGGAACACTTTGATCTCATTTCCCCATATAAGGTAAGTGTTCTTGTGTATGGTGTCCTATTTTGTCTAAGTTTACATTTATTGTCAAAGTAAAAGTCTGCTTTATTGTCAATTTCTTCACGTTAAGACACACAAAGAGATCGAAATTACGTTTCCCACCGTCCCACGGTGACTAGACACATCTCACAAGGCTCGGGGAGAACATGCAAACTCCACACAGGTGGAATCGAACCCGCACCCTAACTGTGAGGCGGACGTGCTACCCAGTGCGCCACCGAGCCGCCTGCAGGAAACCAGTCATCATCCATCATCTCCATCAACATGCAATGAAGATGAAAGACCTGGTAATGTCTCTTTTTTGCTCCTTTAGTTAATTCCATTTAGGTAAATTATGACATTATCTGCTTATGTTTCCCAGGTACATCACTGTGGAGTCATCTAGATGCTTCAGTGATGGCCTCCAGAACGACTCAAAATGTGACAGCTGATGCCACAGTCGAGGTTCAGCGTTACCTGTCTGAACCAAATATTGGGAGAAGTGATGACCCGCTTGTTTATTGGGAGGGAAAGAAAACAATTTACCCAACAGTCTACAAACTTGCAATTGTCCATTTGTGCACCCCAGCCTCATCTGTTCACTGCGAGAGAGTGTTCTCCAAAGCAGGGGAGGTCATTTCTAAGAGGAGAAATTGCCTAAATCCAAATACCATGGAAAAAAATGTTGTTTTTGAATAAAAACCAATAACCATCACACTCAATTGCACAAGCACTCATCTTTACTTTTCACAAGCACAATCACAAGTCACCTTCATCCATAAGCACATCAGTCTTTCCTTGTTAAAACACAGCAATCCTTCAAAACAAAATGTGTTCCGTCAAATTTTAGTGTCTTAATAGACATTGATGGTATTTATTTATATATTGAAACACAATATTCCACCTCCTTCCATGTTACATGTGAATGCACATATAAAGAGAAATCGTATTCATTTTGATCAGGCTACATGAAGCAAAATATAAAGGTGAATTTAATTCTCATTAATAGCATAAATTACTCCTTTTGACCAGGAGGGGGGTTTGTGTGCTCATGAAGCCTCGAGAAATGAACCTATTTGCGGACCGTTTGGTGGGAAAGCCTCAAACCCCAAGGAAGCCTCATGTGCCCATCACTAAAAACTACACTGTTTATCTTGTTCAAAGTTTGAGACATTTGCGTTTTAAAATATGAGGATGTACCTAAAATGTCTCAAGTTGGTAAAATGTTTGCAATGTGTCAATGTGTTAAAAAGAAGCACTTCCCACCTACGTAACTCCAGCAGGTGTAAGAGAAGGGCAGTACTTGAGGCGTGCGTGCATGTGTCAAAGCAGATAAAAACGGCCAAAGACTGACGCCGTTCGGGGGCTAATACACACCACAATCAGCGGGTAACACGTGATCAGGTCGCGCAGTTCCATATTGGCGACACTAGTGATGTGAATTCTAGTTCTTTTAAATGAACGGAATCTTTAGAATCAGTTCACTCAAAAGATTCGTTCAAACGAATCGTTCAATGATGTTATGCGAACATTGTTTATTTTGGGGGGCACCAACTCATACAACAACGTAAAACACATACATATTGTCATATAAAGCAGTTAAGCAAAAGTCAGATTTTTACGTTTTGATTGGTGAATATAAAAACAAGGAATAAAACACCAGACAAGTTATAACATAAATGTTTAATAAAATAATAATCCATCCATCTTCTTCCGCTTATCCGGGGTCGGGTCGTGGGGGCAGCAGCTTTAGAAGGGACTCCCAGACTTCCCTCTCCCCAGCCACTTCATCCAGCTCATCCCGGGGAATCCCAAGGCGTTCCCAGGCCAGCCGAGAGACATAGTCTCTCCAGCGCGTCCTGGGTCGTCCCCGGGGTCTCCTACCAGTGGGATATGCCCGGAACACCTCCTCAGGGAGGCGTCCAGGAGGCATCCTGATGAGATGCCCGAGCCACCTCATCTGGCTCCTCTCAACGTGGAGGAGCAGCGGCTCTACTCCGAGTCTCTCCCGGATGACCGAGCTTCTCATCCTATCTCTAAGGGAGAGCCCTCATTTCAGCCGCTTGTATCCTGGATCTCGTTCTTTCGGTCGAGACCCATAGCTCGTGACCATAGGTGAGGGTAGGAGCGTAGATCGACCGGTAAATCGAGAGCTTTGCCATTTGGCTCAGCTTTCTCTTCACCACGATGGACCAGTACAGAGTCCGCATTACTGCCGACGCTGCACCGATCCGCCTGTCAATCTCGCCTCCATCCTGCCCTCACTCGTGAACAAGACCCCAAGATAATTGAACTCCACTTGGGGCAGGATCTCATCCCTGATCCGGAGAGGGCATTCCACCCTTTGCCGACCGAGGACCATGGACTCGGATTTGGAGGTGCTGTCCCTCATCCCAACCGCTTCACACTCGGCTGCGAACCGCTCCAGTGAGAGCTGGAGATCACGCCCTGAAGAAGCCAACAGCACCACGTCATCTGCATCTCCCCCACCATCGAAGCCAACCCACCACCAGGTGGTGATCAGTTGACAGCTCCGCCCCTCTCTTCACCCGAGTGTCCAAAACATGCGGCCGCAAATCCGATGACACGACTACAAAGTTGATCATCGAACTGCGGCCTAGGGTGTCCTGGTGCCAAGTGCACACATGGACACCCCTATGCTTGAACATGGTGTTCATTATAGAAAATCAGTATCGAGCACAGAAGTCCAACAATAGAACACCGCTCAGGTTCAGATCGGGGGGGCCATACCTCCCAATCATGCCCTTCCAGGTCTCACTGTCATTGCCCACGTGAGCATTGAAGTCACCCAGTAGAACGATGGAGTCCCCAGAAGGAGCGCTCTCCAGCACTTCCTCCAGGGACTCCAAGAAGGGTGGGTACTCTGAGCTGCCGTTCGGTGCATAGACACAAACAACAGTCAGGACCCGTCCTCCCACCCGAAGGCAGAGGGAGGCTACCTCCTCGCTCACCGGGGTGAACCCCAATGTGCAGGCGCCCAGCCGGGGGGCAATAAGTATGCCAACACCTGCTCGACGCCTCTCACCGTGGGCAACTCCAGAGTGGAAGAGAGTCCAGCCCCTCTCAAGAGGGCTTGTACCAGAACCCAAACTATGTGTGGAGGCAAATCCGACTATGTCTAGTCGGAACTTTTATGCCTCACACACCAGCTCAGGCTCCTTTCCAGCCAGAGAGGTGAGATTTCATGTCCCCAGAGCCAGCTTCTGCAGCCGGGGATCGGACCGCCAAGGTCCCCGCCTTTGGCCGCTGCCCAGCTCACTTTGCACCCAACCCCTTTTGCCCCTCCTACAGGTGGTGAGCCCATGGGCGAAAGTCCAGCCACCAGGCGCTCGCCTTCGAGCCCCACCTCCAGGCCTGGCTGCGTCCGGGGGAGGGAAAACTAAGTCCATTTTTGTCTGTCATTATAAGGGGCTTTGGTGAGCCGTGCTTTGTCTGGCCTCTCACCAAGGACCCTTTTGCCATGGGTGACCCTACCAGGGGCATGAAGACCCAGACATCATGGCTCCTAGGATCATAGGGGCACGCAAACCCCTCCACCACGATAAGGTGACGACTCACGGAGGGGTAAAATAGTAATAATAATAATAATAATATTAAAAGTACAACTCAAGCCAGGAATCTAATGTGAAACTACAGTCGCTCAATGGGATAACAATATTTAGGCATACATATGCATACACGTTATTTAAAACCTACTACCTACATAGTTCACGCTAGGAGACGTAACACGCTCGTTCGTTGATGCACGGGAAAAGCAATTCACGACTCGTTCGTGACCGGGAAGTTATGTCATTGGCTTCTTCGTTTTGTTTTACGGCGAGGTGGTTCAATGAGCATTACCGACACCTACTGGTTGGAGCCATAAGAACTGAAAAAAGAACGAATCACTTTAGAAACGAATCACTACCTAAAGTGATTCGTTCACTCTCGTTCACTTAAAAGATTCGTTCTGTTGAACGAATCGTTCACTCACGAGCCAACACTAGGCGACACACGCCCCCGAGGTTGAGCACGGAGAGCACGTCAGCTGGACAAGAAGGTGAGTGGAGACGTGACGCACCTGCGTACAAAAGAAAAATACATCGCCGTGGAGAAAGAGTCAGGACAGTGGCCGGCAAAGAGCGCTCATAGTGCGGGGCGTGCTTCTGAACAATGTGCTTCACTGAGGACAAGCGCGGGGTTGGCTGGCTCGTACGTCGGAAAAAAGCACTGCAGTACAGCGCGAATGAGCGCTCGTAGCGCGAGGCGCGCCTCTGAGCAATGTGGTTTAGTGTTGGCTCGTGAGTGAACGCTTCGCTCATAAAAACAAATCTTTTCAGTGAACATGAGTGAACGGATAACTTCCTGAAGTGAATGATTCTTTTGAGTGAACGGATTAAAGAAATCAGTTCACTTAAATTTTAAGTGAGGGGTGTCAAACTCATTTTTTACGCGGGCCGCATTGTAGTCATAGCTTCTTTTGGAGGGCCATTATGATGGTCAACCCAAATAAATGCATGAGCACCTCATATACAGGCTAAAAGTCTGGCTAAAGCCTAAAGGCTAAAAAACAAACGTACAGATAACTCGTTTTCAAATCAGACGAGTAACAACGAGTCAAATATTTAAAAAAAGATATTAAAAGTGAAGACAATTTGCAATTCTAGTAATGACACGAATTTGATGCACAATTTGTCTTCGCGGGCCACATAAAATGATGTGGCGGGCCGTATCTGAGTTTGATACCTGTGACTTAAAAGAACTGGAATGCACATCACTAGTGGTTGTTAAAATGCTTTAGAAATAGACTCTAATTGAATTGAGTACAAAGATGAAATTGTTTTAGTGTGTTTAAAAATTAAAGTAACAATGTCAAAAGGCCCCACAAATCCCTTGTGGCTATTGGTGGAAACAACAGGTGATCATTTAATGCACTGCGTTTGTTCGAGCAGAGACGACTATTCTTAGAAGTGTGCATATATTGGTTATCAAACACTAACAAAATTATTCAATCTTGAACGAGAAAAGTCTTGAGAATCTTTCATGACGACAGACTGTTTCCTATTTTCAATGCTTGCTGCTGATGGTGAGGATCTGTTTTTGCAGTAAAACTATTACTGCAATAAGGTATATGTAATTAACAAGCTCATTTGTTGACCAAAGGAAAGTGCCACAAAGAACAGTTTCTCTTCAAAATGCCCATCTTAAGTATTTAGGTATCAGCAAGGGCCCAAACACCCAGGCGGGAGATGACAAATCACCAACACAAATTCCCTCCTCCAATTCTTCCACTGGTCTAAACAAGGAAGCCATTAGAGGACAAGCAGCATTTAACCTGTAGGAAAACCCAAACAAACACACAAATACATATAGAAACACATTCAAAATATTTAATATAGATGTTAAATCCAAAAAAAGCATAAAATGACAGAACATTTCTTATGTACAGTGTACAGTATGGGCTTATACCCCAAAATCACCAAACCTAGTAGAATTACTTCTCATTGTGCTACATTAATAGATAACATAATTACAAATAGTATGGAAAACAATACAGAAAGTGGGGTTTTATATAATGACATCAGTGACCATTTTATTTATTGCATTTCACTGTAACTACTGGAAACCCAAGGACATAAATCACCTGAAATACAAACGTATAAGAACGGACAAAAAACATACAAATATTTAAGAGCGAATTGTTAAAACAGGGCTGGATTGGACTTTATGAGGAAGGAGATATTGACATAACATACAGTAGATTTATAAATATCTTAAAAACATTATATAATCAAATCTGTCCTGTAAAGAAATACAGGGTTGGACAAAAAGAGGCAAATGGCCCATGGGTCACTGAAGGATTAAAAAATGCTTGCAAAAAAAAGAACATGCTGTGTAACAAATCATTGAAAAAACGAACTATAGAGACAGACATAAATTAACCAGGATTATGAGGACATGTAAGAAGGAATATTATAATAAAACATTAGATAGTAATAAAAATAATATGAAGGGGATGTGGAAGGTACTAAACAGTATTAGGAATGGAGCTAAAACAAAAATGCTAGCTACCCTGATTATTATATCAAAAATGACCGATGAATAAACAATATGAAAGAGGTGGTAAATGGACTTAATATTTTTTTGTAAATGTAGGACCAGAGCTGGCAGGAAAAATACAGGATCCAGACAAACTCGGGGGAATGGAGGCTGCACAATGGGAAAGAAATGCTAAATCTATATTTCTTGGAGCAGTTAGCACAAAAGAAGAAATAGAGATTGTTATGAGAAGTGAAAGCAAATCCTCTACTGATTACATTGATATTGATATGCGTATAATAAGAAAAGTTATTGATGAAATTGCAGAACCATTTACTCACACATGCAATGTCTTTTGCATCTGGTAAATTTCCAAATGATAGGAAAATAGCTAAAGTTATCCCTCTATATAAATGTGGGGATAGACACCGTTACACAAATTACAGGCCAGTATCTGTACTCTGTCAGTTCTCCAAAATCCTTGAAAAACTGTTTCCAGAAAATCAAGACAACTTCATTAAAAAAAACCAAGCTTTTACCTGACAGTCAAATGGATTCCGGAAGGACAGATCAACAACAATGGCACTAATGTGTCACGTGCCGTGCCAGAGACGCTCGGCCGGCAACTTCGCTCAGCCACACCCCTTCATTACCGTTATGTCTGTCACCAGCTCCCTCTTGTTGTCTCATGTATTTAAACACTGCCCGTGTGTTTCTCCCTGTCGGTGTCTACTGTTCTGTTCCGTCCCTGTCCATGCCCAGAGTTCCTGTTCCCGTCGTCTAGGTTCCCCCCGGTCTGTCTGGAGGCTCACGGTCAGAATTTTAACCTTGTCCAAGTGGACTTGTGTCGGTCGGTCTGTCTGTTTGCTGGTCGTGAGTTTCTTTCCCGTCTGTGTCGTCGGTTCCCCCACCTGCCTCCCTTCCAACTCCCTTTCCCTTCAATAAATCCTGGTTCAAGCTGCATTTGGTCGCCCTGGCTCAATTCATTCCTGACATAATGGAACATCACATATAGCATAGATAATAAAAAACAAGTTATGGGGATCTTCATAGATCTAAAGAAAGTGTTTGACACAATAAATCATGGCATTCTATACAAATAAATTGGAGAGATATGGCATCAGAGGGGTTAGTCTGGACTGGGTGAGGAGCTGCTTAAGGAACAGGCAGCAATTTGTAAAAATTGGAGATCATGTATCTGACTTTTTGCCCATAACATGCGGAGTACCTCAAGGGTCTGTTCTTGGTCCTAAACTGTTCATAATCTGTATTAATGACTAATGTAATGTATCAAAAACAATGAAATGTGTATTATTTGCTGATGACACAAACATCTACTGCGCTGGGGACAATTTACAGCAGCTTATGGAAACAATCACAACAGAAATGAATAAATTCAAAAGGTGGTTTAATGTAAACAAATTGTCACTGAATTTGAGTAAAACAAAATACATATCATTTGGAAAATATAAATCAAACCCTCATTTGGAAATGAAAATTGGCAACGTTATTATAGAAAGAGTTTATGAAATAAAATTCCTGGGTGTGATAGTTGACAATGAAATCTGCTGGAAATCACATATTAATCATGTAAAAACAAAATGTCAAAAATTATTGCAATTTTGAGGAAAGCAAGAAACACTCTGGACTTCAGATCCCTACATATTCTCTATAATGCACTCATATTGCCATATCTGAGCTACTGTGTGGAAATATGGGGTAACAGCTATAAGAATAATTAATCACAAGAGATATCACGCGCATACAAACGCACTGTTCATAATAACACAAACTTAGAAATTTGAGGATCTGATCAAACACAAGACTGCACAAATTATGTACAGAGCAAGATATAACCTTCTTCAAAGTGGGATACAAAATTTGTTTATGGAAAGGCAGGGTGGGTATAATCTGAGAGGGGAACTGAATTCTAAGCAAGTAAAAGTCAGAACAACTATGAAAAATGTGTGTATAACTGTCTGTGGGGTGAAATTGTGGAATTGTCTCAAAAATGAGCACAAAAATAGTGCAAACATAAAACTGTTCAAAAAAGTTTATAAAAACGGGTTACTTAACATGTATGAAAAAAGAGATAAATAGCCAAAATTAAAATCAGTCCGAAGGTGTGTCTCCATGTGTTGCGTTTAATTGATTCAGATGTTGAATTATTAGTTTAATAGATTAAGTGAGAAAGGGGTAGGAATCTAAAAAGCTATGCTTCCTCCTACTCCTTTTCGAGCATTTTTGTTGTGTATTTCTTTCAGTTTTGTTTGTTTGTTTGTTTGTTTGTTTGTTTGTTTGTTTGTTTGTTTGTTTGTTTCATGGACTTGGATATGGCACTTTAAAGTGTTATTATTTTATGTATTGTTTTCCCTATTTTTCATGTTTTAAATATGTTCGAAATAGAGATCAATCAATCAATCAATCAATCAATCAATCAATCAATCAATCAATCAATCAATCAATCAATCAATCAATCAATTTGTGCTAGGTAGCGACTACAACACCTATAAAAGGTTTAACGTTGAATTATAGATGAGGCAAGTAACCTGTTGTGTTCAGCATTGAGAGTTGTAACCATTTCTTGTTTCTTCTTCCAGCATTTTGGTTGCTTTTCCTTAATTTCCTTCTCGCACGATTTATTAATTGCATGGGTAATGGAAAATAACAGGCAGATGAAAATGTCTAGGAGTTTTCTCTAGAAATTATTCTTTTTTTATCATGTTGCTTTTCACAGAGATTTGTGAGGAATGAGAGTCACAGAAACTAGGGTGACCAGACGTCCTCTTTTCCCCGGACATGTCCTACTTTTCTGCCCCCCAAAAATGTCCGGGGGGAATTTTAAAATTGTCTGGAATTTTGTTTGACTGCCTCACATGTACAGTACATTGTCAATAGAATTGCTACTCCGTTTCATTTCCCTTTGGCACACAGCCAGCTTTTACGCCCCTTGTGCTAATCCTTGATCACATGCTAACCAATC
Source organism: Syngnathus leptorhynchus (assembly GCF_054491065.1). NCBI lineage: Eukaryota > Metazoa > Chordata > Actinopteri > Syngnathiformes > Syngnathidae > Syngnathus > Syngnathus leptorhynchus. The sequence continues at coordinate 2,001,378 of NC_141203.1, read as the reverse complement.
AGAAACTGGCCGCGCTAATCAGTGCTCATCCCCGCCATCTGTTCTTTGTTACCCGCTCATCAGAGTATGTATTTAGACACCGTTCTTCCATCACTCCTGGCCGGGTCATCTGCATTGCTACACACTTGGGTTTCTACCTGTTCCTGCTCACTGGATCTCTTGACTCTGATTCCTGACACCGAACCTTGCCTGAACCAACCATGAATGATCAGTGACCTGCCTGGCTTGACCACGTTTGTCTGTCCCTGACTACGGCTTGCCATGCCCTACCTGATCCGACGCCTGCCTGTCTGCTCTCCAGCCTGCCTATCTATCTGCCTGTCCGCCCACCTACCTATCCACCTGCCTGCCCGCTGGTCTGCCTTCCCGCCTGCCTCCCTACCTCCCAGAACTCGGCCCTAAAAACACCCAGCCGTGTCCCGGAGGCTGTCATCACTCGTTCTCGGCTGTTCCTCTGTCACTGCCCCGCCCGCTTTCTCCTTCCTCCTCGACCCTGCTTCCCTGCTGCTGCTGCCCTGCTCGGAATCCCATTTTCCCTCTTCTTTTTTTCCTTCCCCTTTTTTCAATAAACAATGTTTATGTTGACCTGGTTGTCCTGCCCAGTCCATAACAAAATGTTAATGTTCCCAAAATGAAAATGAACCAGTTGGTTGTGCAGCTGCAGCTATATTGCAGGCTGATAGGATAATTTGATTTATGACCATCATTCCTTCCTTGACTGAATGAAGGTTTTTGTGTGTAAGAGGCTTCTCAAGATAAGGTCTATGCATGAAATCACGGCAGAAAAATTGTACACTTTGATTTCATTTGTGTTTTACCTTCAAAGTTATCTGGTGTCCCGTCATAATATAGAGAGCCATAAACTATGGGAAGTGTGTTTTTAATAGACTACAGATCCATCATTGCTTGCAGTTTTACAAGCATTTTTAAGTATTCTATTCACTGTGCCAAAAGTGAAAAGTATAAGAATTGCCCTTTTAAGCATCTTCATTATTCCATGCAGAGTACTAAACCATTTAGAATAGATCCAATTTAGCACTGCAGTACAGTCAAAGCCATACTGACAGCCAGTGAAAGATTTCATTAATTATTATTTGTTTTCTAAGCCTTCCTACTATGTGAAGTTTATATGTTCACCCCATACTGTAACATGTAATTTGGGTGTCAGGAATGAGACGGGGCGACCAAATGCAGCACGAATCTTTATTGAAAAGGGGAAATAGGAAGTGGAAAGCTGGACTGACAGTCTGGCTGGGCAGAAGAGCACCACACGTACTTGGGGGAAAGCAGGTGGTCGAGGTAGGCAGCCATCAGAGCGTGGTCGGTCAGTTTGACGGAAGTGGTCAGCAATTTGGAAAAAACTCAGGATGAACAAAGCGCAAGTCGCATATGAATGGCATATGGGAATGTACTGACAGTGGCTGGCTGGATCCATGGGCTTTAAATAGGACTGGCTTCATGAGGAGTGGCAAGTGCCAGTGATTTGCTTGTTTTGGGGCGTGGCTGAGAAGCAGGTGACACAGGCACGTGACATTGGGTGCATCATACATGCTGAAAAACATAAACAGTGGAGCCTCGGTTTTCGAACGTCCCGGTTCTCGAATAATTTGGTATTCGAAGAAAATATTTGAGATTTTTTTGCTTTGGATGTCGGACGAAATTCGGTTGTCGAAGCTTGCGAGATGAGCCGAGAGGACCCGCATGCCAACTGACTTCGTTCATTATTACCTTCTCGCTACTCTGAGGATTGCATCAACTCTTATCAAATGAAGCAAGTGGGAGCAGTAAAGCCAACCTAAAACACAAAGACGCGTCTGAAACACTGCGATAGGGAGCACCCGGCGCGCTGCAATTGCACAATCGGACCATTTTAAGCTCCCTGCGCACTGAGGTCCACATAAATTTTGGAAACTCCATTAGGACTTTAAAAATATTTTCAAAGTTTTATTGACCGCTCTGTCACAATAATGCGACCAACACGGTGCAGTTGCGCGGTCGTCGGCGCGCTACGGTTGCTCGTTCGGCGGTGCGCTGCAGTTGCGCGATCGGACAAAATTAAGCTTCCTGCGCACAGAGGTCCACTTAAATTTTGGAAAGTACATCAGGACTTTAAAAATATTTTCTAAATTTCAGCGACCGCTCTGTCACAATAATGCGACCAGCGCGGTGCAGTTGCGCGTTCTGCGACGCGCTACAGTTGCGCGTTCGGTGGTGCGCGATCGGACAAAAATGCCCAAAAGAAAAGAAAAAAAACTATATATATATATATATATATATATATATATTTGTTCCCAAAGGGTTTCATATACATACGGACAGAGAGAGAGTGAGAGAGAGCGAGAGAGAGAGAGCGACAGTAACAGCGAGACAGACAGAGAGTTCCCAATACTGCATACAGGTCTTTGGAATATGGGTGGAATACAAGAAGAAAGGCACACACCAAGATTCTCTGTCTACTGACAAACTTGTGATGTGATTTTGCCCCAGAATATGACCAGTTCATAAACAATGCTCCATGGTCACTGTGAACATGTCTACAACGACACATATACGTTGTTTAATATAAATTCAAGTACTTTTCAAATCAGCAACATGCTGCTGTATCATGATATCTTAAATGGCATCACGTGTTGTATATGTTTGCACTCAATAGCATACACGTGTGTGCCATTTCCATAATCCATTTTATATCAAAAGGCACAATTCTTTACCTATTTACTCTCTTCTTATGCATTCTTGCAACCTTGTTGTCCCCCAGGCCATGATGAAAAATGGAAAAACAGAAGGGATTAGGTTTCCAGGAAATTGAAAAGGTGCAAAAGCACAGAGAGATACAGGGTTTCTGTGGTTTAAATCACACATACAGATGAGGATAGCATGTGTTTAAGACATGAGAAGGCCAGAGTATAGTTCAATCGAATGTGGTGTGCGATATTTGGAGATGAATGAGTGTGCCGTGTCTTTATTGTAGGAAGTCAAAACAATTACTGCATATAGTGAGGAACAGGAGTTTATGATATACAGTGAGAAAGGATTTTGCCACCACAATGAATCTTGAAAATAGAGTCACAATTCTTTTTTTTTTTTTTAAATCAAGATGTTGCGACCAGGTGGCCGCAGGTTAAAGAAGCTCTTAATGGTATTGTAAAAGATTTTGATTTTGAGTTTGTCTGGAGCAAGTGTGGGAATTTAGAGTACAAAACCTATTCAGTTCAAAGACATGAATGACCTCTGAATTGTGGCCAACTCCTTACACCTCCCCCTCCTGAATGTATGCTACTCCATCGGTATTTAAAAAGTCAAAGTGAGCTTTATTGTCAATTTCTTCACATGTTAAGACACACAAAAGGATCAAAATTACGTTTCCCACCGTCCCACGGTGACTAGACACATTACACAACACATACAAGCAAACAGTAAAAAGAGTAAAAACGAATAGACAAGAGCAATAAGTAATAAGCAAATAACCCAAATAAATAAACAAATGAATAAATAGATAAATAAGAGGAGCAAAATGGAGCAAGCGTGCATACAGCAGACAGCCAAAATATAGCGCAAAAGAACAGGACGTTATGCAGCCGAGGGGGGAGAGAATTCAGGATCCTGACAGCTTGGAGTATGAAGCTATTGGCGAGTCTGGTGGTGCGGGAGTGCAGGCATCTGTACCTCTTCCCAGAGGGCAGAAGATCAAACAAAGAGTGAGCGGGGTGACTCACATCACACACAATCGCGGTCGCCTTGCGGGTGAGACGGCAGGTGTAAATGTCCTTCAGGGAGGGGAGCGGAGCCCCACTGATCTTACTAGCAGTGTTCACTATGCGCTGCAGAGCCTTCATGTCGTATTCAGTGCAGCCACCACCCCACACAGTGATATAACTGGAGAGGACGCTCTCAATGGTGCCACGGTAGAATGTGGTCATGATGGTAGGAGGAGCACTTGCTTGCCTGAGTTTCCGCAGAAAGTACAGGCGGCGCTGAGCTTTGTTCGCCAGCGACGCAGCATTGGTGGTCCAGGAGAGGTCCTCACTGATGTGCACCCCCAGGAATCTGGTGCTGCTCATTCTCTCCACCACAGCACCGTCGATGGTCAGCGGCAGGTGTTGGGCATGACCCATCCGGAAGTCAACAACAATCTCCTTGGTCTTGCTGACGTTCAGCAGTAGATTGTTGTCCCTGCACCACGTGGCCAGAAGGTCGACCTCCGACCTGTATTGGGTCTCGTTGCCCCCGGTGATGTTGTGTCGTTGGCATATTTCAGCATGCGGTTGCTGCCGTAGGTCGCGGCGCAGTCGTGCGTCAGCAGGGTGAAGAGCAGCAGACTGAGCACGCAGCCTTGAGGGGCCCCCGTGCTCAGCTTGATGCTGCCGGAGACACTGTCGCCAACATGTACTACCTGAGGCCTCTGACAGAGGAAGTCCAGTAGCCAATTGCCCAGCTTGTCGAGTTTGCAGATGAGACGCTGTGGAACAATGGTGTTGAATGCAGAACTGAAGTCCACAAACAGCAATCTCACATATGAGTCTCTGTTCTCCAGGTGGGTGAGGGCAGAGTGGAGGGCAGAGCAGATGGCATCCTCAGAGGACCGATTGGCTCGGAAGGCAAAGTGGAAGGGGTCTACGGTGGGGGGGAAGAACAGATCTGACGTGCGCCATGACAAGCCGCTCAAAGCACTTCATGACGATGGGCGTCAGTGCCACAGGGCGGTAGTCATTGAAGCAGGAAGGAGCAGGATTTTTCGGCACAGGTATGATGGTGGCAGCCATGAAGCATGACGGGACGACGGCCTGCCGCAGGGAAATGTTAAAGATGTCCGTGAAGGCATCCATCAGCTCCTCAGCGCAGTCCTTCAGCGCTCGCCCAGGGATGTTGTCCGGCCCCGCCGCCTTACGGGTGTTGATAGCGGCAAGCGTCCTCCTCACGCTAAACGGGAGAGAGGCACAGGGGCTGCTCGTTCGGAGGGGGAGGGGCCTTCAGCGGGCAAGTGCTGTTCTGAGCATCGAAGCGAGCAAATAAGCGGTTCAGTTCGTTGAGCAGAGGGACGTCGCCCTCACAGCTCTGCGGAGCGGGCTTGTAGTCCGTGATGGCCTGAATGCCTTGCCACAGGACCCGAGCATCCCTGCTGTCTTTGAAGTGGGCAGTAATCTTGGAAGAGAATGCCTTCTTCGCATCCTTGATGCCCTGGGACAGGTTCGCCCAAGCTGATCTCACGCCCGCTTCATCCCCAGCCCTGTAGGCTTTGTCTCTGGCCCTCAGCAGCCCGAGGACAGCCCCTGTCAGCCATCGCTTCCAGTCAGCCCGACTGACGATGTATTTTGTGAGGGTCACATCATCAATGCACTTCGCGATTTAAGAGGTCACAGAGTCAGTATACCCCTCAATGTCCGTCTGATTGTTGCAAGTGGCTGCCTGCTTAAACATGTCCCAGTCTGTACTGCTAAAGCAGTCTCGAAGAGCATCAGAGACCCCCTCAGGCCACACTCTCACCCGCTTGCGAACCGGCCTGGAAGCTCTCACTCTGCCTGTACGCGGGCGTAAGCAGAACGGTGACGTGGTCAGAAAGTCCAATGTGGGGGAGGGAGGTGGCCTTGAAAGCTCCTTTATGTGCAGTGTAGACCAGATCCAGGAAGCTGTCACCACGTGTTGGAAAATTAACATGCTGGTGAAGCCTTGGAACGACAGACTTCAGGTCAGCATGATTAAAATCACCAGCGAAGATGGTGAAACCGTCAGGGTGCGCCGTCTGCTGATCACTGACAGCCTGGTACAGTTCACTAAGGGCCGTGATCCTGTCACTCCCAACGTTGGAAGGCGGGATGTAGACCGCGACAAACAGAATCGCAGTAAATTCCCTTGGCAGGTAGAATGGACGGCACTTAATGATCACAAACTCCGCCAGTGGCACCATTCGTCACGGATGTAGACACAGATAGCTCCACGTGATTTTCCCCCTTTTTCAATGGCCCGGTCCGCTCGATAGCACGCTAGCCGCTCCAGTTGCACAGCAGAGTCCGGAATGTTGACATTCAGCCAAGTCTCAGTGAACACTGTCTTTGAATGTTTCCACTCACACACAAAAGACAGCACTAAGTTAGCTCAGTTGAAGTTCTCACAAGGTCACCTATTCTTGCTCTATGAACACAACCCAAACATATTTTTTGATTAAGGTCAAAGAAAAACCGAATTTTGCTTGAATCATATCCACGCTGTTCAACAATGTGATAGCAAGAAAAATCGTACTATATGTAATATAAAATCAAGTTTATTGTTGTATTTTTGTGATCTTTTTTTCTTAAAATTAAAAATACATTTAGTCGGAGCTTTTAATTTCATGCTGTAATAGCCTTAAAATTTCTCTTGTGTTTGCGATCACAAGTACATATTTGAGATTTGTGACAAAACACTGTGTCAAAATGGGTAAAAACCGCAATACAAGTGAATGGAAGAACTCTTATTTGGATAAGATTCATAATGTCTTCGTATACTATATAGGGTAGTTCTTTTGTTCAGACAAACATTTTTTAGCTGTCACCTGCTGAGAGTTTCGACTGCGTCTCCAGTCTTCTACAGATGCATCCTCCGACCTGTTGTTGGCGTGGCGTTTATCAGCTGGCCGGCTCGGCAGACCTGTCAGAGTCTACCCTATATAGTATACAAAGACATTGTGAACCTTATCCAAATCATTCGAGAAAGTTTTGGACATGACAGAGTCAAAGCGACCCGCCGTTTGGAGAAGCTGGAGCGAGCCCGTCATAAAAATCACCTGAGGTTCAACCTGCGATGCAGGAACGAAGACACAACACCGGCCAGCCTCAAAATAAAAAACTCTATCCCGACGAGGAATGCAAAAAAAATCATCCAAAGGGCAAGGAAAGGGCTCGTCAGAGAGCGAATAAGAACGATGGCAAACAGTATAGACAAAATCAACAACCTCATAGACACATAGACCCTCAAGAGACACACAAACCTCACAGTCAGGGTCATAAACAAGCTACTAAGCTTTGTTGCCAAATCCACCTATTTTCAGTTCAAAAACACAATATACAGACAGAAGGCTTCACAATGAAAGACCCACTATCTGCAATAATGAGCATTTTTTTCATGGAGGACCTGGATATCAAAGCCATCCACACAGCACCCACTCACTGTAAACCCACACTGGAAAAGATACGTTTATGACATCCTGGAAAAATAAAAAACGGACACACGCAAGAACTCACAAACCATCTGAACACCATGGCCAACACTGGCAACATACAATTCACACACAAAGAGGAAATATATAAGACCATATCCTTGGCGAAGGCAACCTGTCACTAAGCGCAGAGCGTCGTTTATTGGCGTGTCTATTAGACGGGTGTATGTTAAGGTTTTTCTTCGACCCCAAACGCACGACACGACGGAAGTGAGACTTAGCCTTCAAAGGCGTGTTTAATTCTCAGAGTACAAGACGTCAGTCTAGGAGAACTCAGGAAATAAAGGCAACAAAGGTAATTCTCTTTAGTCTCTAGAAAAATCCACACAGGAAAAACTCGGGGCGGGGGAAACGAGACTTGTAATTCACAAAAAGAAATCCACAGAAAGTCAGGAATTACCACAGGTGAGAGGAGGCTTGTAATCCAAATCGAGAAGGAATCCAGCAGCAGCAGGTAGCGAGAGATCCTCACACTGGAGCTGACAACACGAACCTGCCACTGGTGACTGGGAAGCAGGCAGCTATATACCAGCCCTGCTGAGCTGATGAGCTGCAGGTGGTTGATTGCTGATTGGCCTCAGGTGCGAGGTGAAGCACCTCTGGTCCTGGAAGGAGGCTTAGAGAGGCGGGTCCTAACAGTGTAAGCACTATGACACCAAGCAGGTGTGCAACACTTAGCGGCAGAATACACCAAGGCTAGAGTGTCTTACCATCAGCTCCCCAGCTTCAACCAGTCAATCTTTGCAGGAGCTCGACACATGTTGTGAGCTTTTTACGCAGTGACTCTAGGTGACGGTGTGTACTCACACACTGCCAGTATCCAAGATGGGCCATAAACAAAGGAAAACCATTCACATACGAAGACATTGACGGAAGCATCAAGATCACAGTTTACAGAAAACCCACTCACATGGACCAATACCTCCTCTGGACATCAGAACATCTCACGGCACACAAACACTCAGTCGTCAGAACATTATATGAACGGGCCACTACCGGTTAAGAGTGTCCCCTGGCTACTGCCCGATGACAAGTGGTACAGAAAATGGATGGAATGATGGATGTCATCTGTGAATATTGGTGACACAAATTCACCTCTTTAAAACTAAGACAACCTTAAGATGACCTACTGTAAAACACCATGTAGGTGCACTATGTAGAGAAACATTGCAAGAGAAAAAGTGTTGATTCCGCGGATAACAATCCAGAGAGCAATTTTGCAGCTTGAAAGTACATTTTCCACGGGCCTTAAAAACAACCTAAAATGACCAGTTATGATGCAAATTAATAATGAAGAATTCTCTTGGGGAAATTCTTTGTAAAACCAAAATATTCTGAAAATTGAGATTATGTAATAGACATCAATATTCTCTTTGTCCTTTTTGGAACTTTTAAGATGCAAATGTCCTGGAGCAGAACAAGTGATAACGCGAGAATTTAAACAAAGTTTGAAATTACCCGTGACCAGGATATTGCGAACATACTGCGTACAGAAAATAATATAATACATAAATTGCAAAACATTGCATTATACTACATATGTTTGTCACGTCCAACCTCCTGGTAACTCCACCTGTCACACGCACGTCCACACCCCGCCAATCGAGCCAAATCACGCACACCTGCTACTGGCTTGATTGACTGGGCTATTTAAACCCTGCCAGCAGGACTGTCTTTGTCAGTCTGTCCCGTGATGCACAGTTTGACCAACAGGGCTCCGCCTGTTCATCCTTCGAAGCCTTCACTGCAGAACCTCTCCTTATGTTCAACCTGGGGTCCGCGGCAGAGGACGCTTCAGAAGAGCTCATGCGCCTCCATCGGGGCGATTGGTTTGTGGTTCATTATACTCCATGATCTTTTATGAGCGCCCGAAAACCCTTGAGGAGGCGATGGACCTGGCAGTGCACATCCATCGGCGGCTGCGCACCTGACACTGCGAACAGGAACAGCAGCCGTCCCCACCTGGCAAGGAACGATCCTGACCGCCATTCCGTACGTCGCCAGCTTCAGCAGGGGCCGGAGTAGGGTATCCCATGGAGCTAGGACCCATCCGTCTACCAAGGGAGGAACAATTGCAAAGGATCACACAGAACCTTTGCCTGTACTGCATGGAGAAAGGTCACAGAACCTTTACCTGTCCGGTAAAAGACCAGAGCTCACGCAGCGTCGGCGTGAGCTCAACCCAAACCAGCTCTCCCAGAAGCAGCGCTCTCACGCTGCAGGCCCGGCACCTCCTCTTGGGGAGGGGGGGGGGGTCAAGACCTTGACGGCCCTGGTAGACTCCGGGGCTGAGGGCAACCTCATAGATATCGGGCTCGTGCATCAGTGGAACCTCCGGTGGGTGCCCATGACGTCTCCCATTCCGGCCCGCGCCATCGATGGGCGCCTGATACGAGAAGTGAATTGCACTAGCGAGCCCATCACGTTACTTCTGTCCGGCAACCACCATGAACTGGAAACCACCATGAACTAATGCAGTTCTACCTCTTGCCTCTCCCAGACCGACAGCTCATTCTCGGGCTCCGCCAGCATAATCCATCTCTGGATTGGGAGAGGGGGGCAGTGCGAGGCTGGAGCGAACATTGTCACCACCAGTGCTTGAGAACTTCAGCCAGTCCACCCAATAACCCAGTTCCCAGTCAGTCGCCAGACATTTCTAACAGTATCACGATCTCCGGGAGGTGTTCAGTAAGACCAAGACCACTTCCTTCCTTCCTAAGACCTTGCCACCCAAGGGCCGGATCTACTCCTTGTCCAGCCCCGAACGCAAGGTGATGGATCAGTACATCTAAGACTCACTTGCCGCCGGAATCATCTGGCCGTCCTCGTCACCCGCTGGAGTGGGGTTCTTTGTAAATAAGAAGGACGGCATGCTGCACCCATGCATCGACTACCGGGGCCTGAACGACATCACCGTCAAGAACCGGTACCCACTGCCCCTCCTTGCGTCGGTGTAACCCAGGTTAACATAGCCTCGTAAAAAGAGCCTGTTAATAAAAACAGTCATAAAGAAAATACATTGTAAATAAATCCTAAATAGACCAACACGGATTTAAAAGCATGTAAATGATTAAAACAATACAAATTCATTATGTTATTAATGTTTTGTATTTGTTAAATTGATAAGTGTGAACATTCACTTTTATTTTGAAGGACACATGATGACGTAATGAAAAGACCCATGTGACCAGAAATGCGAACTGTACTTTTTTCTTTTCCCGCCGTTCTTCTTCAGATGAGGAACTACTGCTAAACAAACGGAAAGAGAGGGAAACAGGATTATATCAAGCATTTTTTTTTTTATCTTGATGGAACTGTATTTCTTGTGCGAGTCGCAAGATGGCGAGCCACCGAAGAGGCCTTTGAACTGTCTCTCACGCAGGAGCGGAGAGCACTCGCTGGCGCGAGTAGCCATTACAAATATCTGCTGCTGCCATTCGGGTTGACCAATCCCCGCACTGTGTTCCAGGCCTTGATCAACGACATGCTGAACAAGTTTGTGTTTGTTTACCTGGATGACATCCTGATCTTCTCCCGCGACCTGACACAGCACGTCGAACATTGTCCGGAAGTGCTATGACGCCTGTTGGAAAACTCACTCGTCGTGAAGGCGGAGAAGTGCGAGTTCCATGTTCAAACGGTCAAGTTCCTGGGCTACATAGTACGCCAAGGATCCCTGGAGATGGACCCAGACAAGGTGAAGGCAGATGCGACGTGGCCGGCGCCGGAGACACGTAAAAAAAGAAAAAAAGGGAGTCATTTCCATTGTGGGTCTGTGACAAGCTCAGTTTATTTCTTTTATAAGAAAAGTGAAAAAAGTTATAATGTTGTATTTTATCCATTCATTTTAGAGAAATGAATAAGTAATGCAGTCAGAGATGCCCACTTTTAAAACAATACCATATGATACATCCATCCATTTTCTGAACTTCTCCTTGTGAGGCTCACTGGAGCCTGTTCCAGTTGACTGGTAGGTGGAAGACACTCTGAACTGAACACGGAGTGAACATGCAAACACAAGTAGGCATGAGCTGGAATCGAACCCACAACCTCTGCACTGTGAAGCGGTTGTGCTAACCTGTCGACCTCTATACCTTCCCAAAAACGTTTCATTTCTATAGTGCATTTTCAACAGCAAAGCTATAGCAAAGACTAAAGGATAAATTGGAACACAAATCAATACACTAGCAGAATAGTAAGAGTCATAAGCCGAAGAATAAAAATTGGTCTTCAAAGAAGTTTTAACAATGGACAGTGAGGGGGCTTACCTCACACTCGAGGGGGGGGGGTTAATTCCAGAGTGAAGGACCAGCAACAGAAAATGCTTGATTGCCTCTGAGATTCTGCTTAGTCCTCAGCACTTCCAATAGCATCTGCAGACCTGAGGCACCAGGCAGGTGCATAGGATCTCAGAGAGGTAAGGGATTTGACAAAACCAAATATAAGTACAGTGGAACCTCGGTTTTCGAACGTCCCAGTTCTCAAATTATTCGGTATCCGAAGAAAATATTCGAGATTTTTTTGCTTCGGATGTCGGACGAAATTCGGTTGTCGAACCTCGCAAGATGAGCCAAGAGTCAAGTCAAGTAAAGTCAAGTTTATTTGTATAGCCCTAAATCACAGGCAGTCTCAAACGGCTTCACATAGACAAACAATTAACAATTATTCTGAAACCATCCCCTGATCTTGAGCTCCCAAAAGGGCAAGGAAAAACTCCAAAAAACCCTACCAGGGGAAAAATGAGAAACCTTGAGAAGGGACCACAGATGGAAGGATCCCTCTTTCAGGATCACCAAACTGCAATGGATGCAAAGAGGGCACATAAAATATATAATATGGAAATCAAAAAATGGATGTCCAGGCCATCGAAGAGCTGTCGGAGGTGCCCTCGATTGTCCTAGCAGTGTCTTCGAGGAGGGTAATCTGCTGCAGTTCCCTCATCCTGAATTGGTCCACGATAATCTAGATAGCCGCTGTCAGTTTGGGTGTCACCTAACCACCTCTTGCCGGGGAGGGGTGGGGGAGTTGGGTCAGGGAGAGGGAGCAAAAACAAACTCCAGCCGAATTGTCCAGTACAGGTTAATTAAAGGCCAAATAATAGAAATATGTCTTTAAACGTGTCTTAAATGTTTCTACTGAGGTAGCAGTTTTAATATCCATTGTTAGGGCATTCCAGAGCTCTGGAGCTCGAATAGAAAATGCTCTAGACCCTGCAGACATTTTCTTGGCCCTCGGTGTCACTAAAAGACTAGCGTTTTGCGAACGAAGGTTACGAGACGGAACACAAGGAAAAACTAGGTCGACGAGATATGAAGGCGCTTAGCCATGCAATGATTTATAGGTTAATAGAAAAACTTTGAAGTCACATCTTTAATGGACCGTGAGCCAGTGTAAGTTGGCTAATATTGGGGTAATGTGATCAAACCCGCATGCCAACTGACTTCGTTTGTTATGTTAGGCTACGGATTTTAGCTATTGATCTGACCACCAAAAGACGACACATTCTTCCGGGTTGCCCAGTTTTAAAGAAACAGATTATGAATATTAAAACATGCAAAACATTGTGTGATGATTGGTCGATGGCCATCTCCTCCCCGTCGAGGTGTTATCACTGTGGTCAGGCGGTTGTTTTTTTTCCTCTCGAAGCCCGACCACCTGGACGTGGTGTTGTTCTTTATTCTCGTTCCTCACCGACCTTGAGGTGTTATCGTCCGGTACTCCCTTCGTCCGGTACTCCCTTCGTCCAGCACTCCCTTCGTCTGGTACTCCCTGTTCCACAACACTTTGAAGCAAACAAGTTCATGCAGTGTGCCTGCACATTCTTCACCCCCCACCAATCCACACAAGCACTCCAATACTAGATATTATATTGATATGATTATAAGTTTAACACAACCTTAAAAAATATGTTTGCAAACTGCTGTAAGCACATTTCTCTTTAGTTATTACAGTCTCGCTACTCTGAGAATTGCATCAGTTCTAATCATGCCTCCAAATGAAGCAAGTGGGAGCAGTAAAGCCATCCTAAAACACAAAGACGCTCCTAAAGCACTGCGACAGTGAGCGCCCGGCGCGCTGCAGTTGCGCGATCGGACCATATTAAGTTCCCTGCGCACTGAGGTCCACTTAAATTTTGGAAACTCCATTAGGATTTTAAAAATATTTTCAAAATTTTAGCGACCGCTTTGTCACAATAATGCGACCAACGCGGTCGGCGGCGCGCTATGGTTGCGCGTTTGGCGGTGCGTTGCTGTTGCGCGATCGGACAAAATTAATCTCCCTGCTCACTGAGGTCCTCTTAAATTTTGGAAAGTACATCAGAACTTTAAAAATATTTTCTAAATTTCAGTAACGGCTCTGTCACAATAATGCGACCAGCGCGGTCGGTGGCACGCGACGGTTGCGCGTTCGGCGGTGCGCTGCAGTTGCGTGATCGGACAAAATTAAACATCCTGCGCATTGAGGTCCACTTAAATTTTGGAAAGTACATCAGGACTTTAAAAATATTTTCTAAATTTCAGTGGCCGCTCTGTCACAATAATGCGACCAGCGCGGTGCAGTTGCGCGGTCGGCGATGCGCTACGGTTGCGCGGTCGGGGCTGCACTGGAGTTGCGCAATCGGACAAAAATGCGCAAATGAAAAAATGTTTTTTTTTTTGCTTGGAACGGATTACATTTGTTTCCATTATTTGTAATGGGAAAACATGATTCGGAATTCGATTGATTCACTTTTCGAACAGCCTTCTGGAACGGATTGTGTTCGAAAACCGAGGCTCCATTGTATCTTAAAATGCACACAAAAGTTACTGGAAGCCATTGAAAAGAGGCCAGAATTGGGATTATGTGCTCCCTCTTATTAGCTCTAGTTAGGAGGAAAGCAGCAGCATTTTGCACTAACTTAATGAGGAATATGGCTATGCCCTTCCCTCCCTTAATGTCTTGGTAGGAGTTACTTGAGGGAGCAACTCAGCTGAAGGGTCAGCCTCCTCGCTGGAAGTCTGGCGATCCCAATCAACAACTAAGCCAACCTCCCAGGGTTGTTTCAGAATTATTTACCCGAAAGCCTCCTTGCTGCAGGTCTGGCCGGCTGACGCGGTCCACAGCGAGCAGAGACCTATCTCGCCGCGTGGCCGACCGGCAACTGTCTGCAACACAGAGCCCCATGTCCAGTTGGCAAAAGGCTGAAATTCTTCTGTTAATCTGTTTTTTTTAATATATATATTTAGGGCTGTATTCGTCAAAAACAAATGTTGTTCTGCAAGCTCCTTTGACCAATTCGACCAAACAATAAATTGTGGTTGCAAGGTTGAGGGTGCTAAATCAGACAATTGGGATTTAGATGTGTTGCCGGGTTCCTCTGACGTTACGACACACACGGACCGGTTGACTTGTAGCGCATATTTAAAGTCAAAGTCCGCTTTATTGTCAATTTCTTCACATGCCAGGCACACAAAGAGATCGAAATTACGTTTCCCTCCATCCCACGGTGACTAGACACAGTACACAACACTCACATCAAATAGCACAAAGAGTAAAAACGAACAGACAAGAGCAACGAATAAGTAATAAGCAAATAACCCAAATAAATAAACAATAAATAATAAATAGACAAGAGCAGCAAAATGGAGCAAGCGCGCTAATAGCAGACAGCCAGATCATAGCGCAAAAATAATAGGACGTCATGTAGCAGAGGGTGGAGGGGGGAGGGAATTCAGGATACGGACAGCTTGGAGCACGAAGCTGTCTCTGAGTCTGGTGGTGCGGGAGCGCAGGCATCTGTATCTCTTCCTAGAGGGCATAAGTACAAACAAAGAGTGAGCGGGGTGACTCACATCACACACAATCGCAGCCGCTTTGCGGGTGAGACGGGAGGCATAAACTTCCTTCAGGGAGGGCAGTGGAGCCCCGATGATTTTACTCGCAGTGGTCACTATGCGCTGCAGGGCCTTCATGTTGTACTCAGAGCAGCCACCACCCCACACAGCGATGCAACTGGAGAGGACGCTCTCAATGGTGCCACGGTAGAATGTGGTCATGACGGCGGGAGGAGCACTTGCTCGCCTGAGTTTCCGCAGAAAGTACAGGGGGCGCTGAGCCTTCTTCGCCAGCGACGCAGTGTTGGTGGTCCAGGAGAGGTCCTCACTGATGTGCACTCCCAGGAATCTGGTGCTGTTCACTCTCTCCACCACAGCACCGTTGACGGTCAGCGGCAGGTGGTGGGTGTGACCCTTCTGGAAGTCAATGACAATCTGCTTGGTCTTGTTGACGTTCAGCAGAAGGTTGTTGTCCCTGCACCACGCGGCCAAAAGGTCGACCTCCGATCTGTAGTGAGTCTCGTCGCCACCGGTGATCAGACCCACCAAAGTCGTGTCGTCGGCATATTTCAGCACGCGGTTGCTGCTGTAGGTTGCAGTGCAGTCATGCGTGAGCAGGGTGAAGAGCAGCGGACTGAGCACGCAGCCTTGAGGGGCCCCCATGCTCAGCGTGATGCTGCCGGAGACATTGTCGCCCACACGCACTACTTGAGGCCTCTGACAGAGGAAGTCCAGTAGCCAGTTGCAAAGGGAGGTACTGAGGCCCAGCTTGTCAAGTTTGCAAATGAGACGCTGTGGAACAATGGTGTTGAATGCAGAACTGAAATCCACAAACAGCAATGTCCCCGTATCAAAGTCCGAAACGCCGCAAAACTCGCTTTCGCCGATGTCGAGCAGAACCTGCCTGCTGTACTTGTAGCGCAACGTGGTACGATCAGACAAACACATAAAACTGTCTGACAAACACCTATTAAATGAACAAAACACAGATCGTTTGGGACGGAGAGAGACCGCTGGGTGTGCACGCGCCGCCATCTTCATTTCTTTAGCTGCATTCCTCAGCGTCGTTACCAGGTTCCACAGGCTCATCAATGTGTAAGTTTGTCTATGAGTTTTAGACTGTTGTATTTACTCTGTAAAATACATCAGATTTATCAAGTTATGTTTATTACAGTGGAGACTCGGTTTTCGACCACAATCCGTTCCAGAAAGCGGTTCAAGAAGTGAATTGATCAAATTCCGAATCTATATTTCCCATTACAAATAATGGAAAGACTAACAAAACCGCCTTTTTGAAGCATTTTTTCATTTGCTCAATTTTGTTCAATCGTGCAACTGCCGCGCATCGCCGAACGCGCAACAGTAGCGCGCCGCCGACTGCACAACTGCACCGATATTGTGCCAGAGCCGTTGCTGAAATTTAGAAAGTATTTTGAAAGTCCTGATGTACTTTCCAAATTTTAAGTGGACCTCAGTGCGTAGGGAGCTTAATTTAGTTCGATCGCGCAACCGCAGCGCGCCAGGCGCTCACTGTTGCATTGCTTTAAGAGCATCTTAGTGTTTTAGGATGGCTTTACTGCTCTCATTTGCTTTTGTAGTGAATTGTCTTCGGTGGTCATCTGGTCTCTGAGAGCAAACGGTGGCAAGGTGGCTGGCTCAGGGAAGGAAACCTTCAGTGATACACGGCGGATTGGGGAAAGATTTTATTCAACCGATGTCAGAGTGAAGTGTCTCTCACCCCAGCAAAATGTCGAGTCTCTTTCTCTTCTCTCACCTTGACTCTTATACCCCGCGCCCCCACCTGCCTCGGGCACACGCACACAAGGCTGCTGGATGTCCTCTGACCCCCCAGCCTGCCTTGTTGATTCTATGCAAATGGCCGATTGCTGTATCCTGGTGCCAGGAAGTCTGCCTTCCTGGCCCAGGCCCCATAAAATCCCAAGTGCGCGTGACCTGGTCACTCCTAAGCTTAGAAGTGAAATATACATCGCATGAGACCTAAATAAAAATACACTACATATTCCCCCCTTCGTGACACTCTAAGTGTTAGGGATGTTCTAACTCTAACTTATTTTGCAAGAACCACACGAGAGACAATATGCCCTTTGAACACTTGCAAGTGGAGAATTTGTTCGTTACTGTAGATACAGCAATGTCCGAACAAAGTCTGCCGTTGAAGTCATGCAAGAGAGTATTTCTTGAGAGAAGAAGGGTGGCGGTGAGAGTCAGCCAAGGTGGGGGTGACATTTGACATGTGTGGTGGTCACCTCAGCAAATGATTAACCACTTGGGAGGGTCCCAGTTTATCGTTTTACGAGGTCGTGGACATAAATCCTAGTGGTGCAAAACAAGGATGTTTCTACACCATCTGGAAAGTTTCAACAACTGAATGGTTAAACTTTTCAGAGTCACGGAAAGGTAAAAGGTTCAAACAAAGTTCATCATTCTAGTCTACATCCCAACATAATCATACGATCAAGATAGTTTATAAACCCTAACACTAAGTGTCTTCACAACGATTCGACAAGAAATGACATCGGTAAACATCCAAAAATCTTCCCCCAAACATTTTATGGTTTCCATCTATTTGGACCTTTTTGTCTCATCCTAAATCACGCTCAAGGCATGCTACCTAAGGTTACTAGGAAAACTCAACGTAAGTTAATATCGAATTTCTCCCTGACAGCAATCTGAGGCTTCTCAGGAACCACGCTTGACCAAGATTGAATCCCCCAACTCTTTTAACCAATTGACGCCAACCGCACCCCCCCTTTGGTACTACTTCAACAACGCCATCAATTTGGAGAGAAAACATTTCTGTGGCCCGGTAGAAGCCCCAAAAAGTTGCCGGACCATCCATCCATCCATTTTCTGAACCGCTTAGTCCCCACAGGGGTCGCGGGCGTGCTGGAGCCTATCCCAGCCATCATCGGGTAGTGGGCGGGAGACACCCTGAACTGGTTGCCAACCAATAGCAGGGCACACAGAGACGAACAACCATTCGCACTCGCACTCACACCTAGGGACAATTTGGAGTGCTCAATCGGCCTATCAAGCATGTTTTTGGGATGTGGGAGGAAACCAGAGTGCCCGGAGAAAACCCACGCGGACATGGGGAGAACATGCGAACTCCACACAGGGAGGGCCGGAGGTGGAATTGAACCCGCACCCTCCTAACTGTGAGGCGGACGTGCTACCCACTGCGTCACCGAGCCGGACCGCCGTCGAAGAAACCTCGCCAATCTCATGAGAAAAAAGAGGGAGGCCCATTCTACACCCACAGAGACCCCCCCTCACCTGGCGTCAGCTAGGTGAAGGGAGCACCGGCATACATCATATTCCATAAAACGTAGCATGAGCCTCAAAGACAGTAATGAACAGAACCATGCCCCCCAAATACAAACTAGCATTGTCGTATCGTAAACACACCACGAGGCAAAGAAAGGAGGTAACATAATGATGTATATAAAAACGAACCATCAAAGCATGCAAGAAATTAAGAGCCCCCGCTGTGTTGCCCCCTCGCATGCACAAGTGCGTGCAGATGTGAAATCCAGTCCACTGAGCCGTCAGTGGTGAGTAGCACTAGACGGCACTGTCGGGCCGGCTGTCCAATCAATGTCCTTCTGTTGCCCATGACGGCTGTTGAATCCCGTGCAAGGCCACGGTCAGCAGCCAGCAACCTACAACAAGCAATAGCTACTGTCTGTATTAAGCAACGTTAACAGTGCAAACATGTGGAGTCATAATGGCAAAGGCAGCAGCGCGGGCCGGACGTCCTTCCGGCCCCGTCGGCCACCACACAAATAATCCTTTGGCGATGATGGGGCAATGAGGAAAAAGCTGTCTCGTCGAAATGCTCATTGGAACCCCGAGGGCTCCCGACACCTGCCACTCTTTTCCAGAGGTCCACGCGGTCCCTGAAACAAACAAACAAACAAACAAACAAACAAACAAACAAACAACCAAACACCCCAGGACTTATAAATCATTCCCCTCATTACTCGTCATGCTGACAGCGTGGCTAGATCCCCCCCCCCCCAGTTACAATGAAAATTCTACCTGATCATGGTAGCCTTTCCTGCCGCGGATGTCACTGTCTCAATCACACTGTCATCTCTCTGAAGTCCTGTCAATCATGTCACTTCAATCGCTCTTTCCCCATCCAAATACGATGTTCCAAATTTCATTTTCAGTTTAAAGATGCGTAGCATTCTCAAATTGGTACCAATCACGTCACTGTTGTTCTCTTGATCTGTAATTTTATGTATCCTTGTCTTATGTTCGAGTCACTTCACGTTCGAATCAGTCATCATTCTGAAACAACGCTCCTGTAATCTTCCCAAAATTACTCAAGTCCCTTCAATATCCATCATGCAAATTAATCAACCTAAAATGTGTAATGAAACATCTGCCCTTAATAGCAGCCTCAATGCATTCACGCGTTCAGAAATTTTCCCTATTTCTTGTTTCTGGTCCCGTTTTCTTCCAAAGTGCAATGACCTTCTAAACATTTGTTGTTTACTTTCCCACTGTCCATTCCCTATTAGCTGTATGATTTGTCTTTCGTGCTTTGTCATTGAACAACTTTCAACCTTATTGTCACTAGAGTGTTAGCACGCTTTGCTTCCATCCCAGGTTGTTGTCTCCCATTAACTCCTTTTCTTTCAAGATGCTTCTTCTGCTCCTTCCATCACTGCTTGTTGAATTCTGGCATGTCCTGTTAAAGTTTTAAAAACAAGTGAATTTGGAAAAAAAACATTGAATCTCTCACATTTAAAAATTGAAATCTACTCACCCATTTCTATTTTCCCACACCCTCTTTGACACATTCACCCAATGTGTCATTACGTATCAAAAGGAACCTGCAAAGTGTCCCCCACATCACCACACTCATCGTAGCCAGGCCCGTGGAACCACTAGCTCCCATCCGGGCCCCGGGACCGTCACCCCAAGTCCCTGAAAATTGACTGTCCACCACTGACTCGGCAACACAAACAGAAATCATCGCACTCCTGTCAGTGAGCATATAGCCCCTGCGGACAGCGGACATTTGTACACACAAAAACTACACAGGCATCAAGTATCAAAATAAAAACAGTCATAAAATGAATCCTGGCGCCCGCTGATCATGTCCTGAAAACCATGTCATCAACAAATTCATCATAAAAACCAAAAGGGCAAGGGTTAACATATTCTCATAAATTCAACACAAACCTTCCAAGAACGCAATCAACAACCTGCAAAAATGAAAACAAGTTACGCAGACAACGCGCAATCCGCTTCTTGGCTGGCGGCTGATGCTGCAAAAAAATCAAGTCTCACAGAAAAACAAAGCAGAGCGTGCTCTTGTCACAAGCAAGCTCAAGCGTCAAACATTTGGTCACTGTCCACCTAGCCCGTCACCCCGTTGGGTGAGCCCAAAGTCGTCACACGTCAAATCGTCCAAAGTCTTGATGTCCGATGCTAGTTCTGTCTTGTCTGACCATATCACTGAAATGGGCCTTCTCCATCGAACCATTTTGTCAATGGTGCCCGATTGATCATCGAACCATGGTTCCGGTCAGAACTCATCACTTACCAGTTCCAGTTACTCCAATCTGTACCACCCCTTCAGGTGAGAGAAGTTTTATCCTCAATTGTGATCACATCACCCCAACTTCAGACCTCTCTGGCCAATCATACTCCGCACACACAGTCATAGACACGTGCACGCACCCATCTACACACTCACGGACAAACTGCACTAACTCATTCGTCACTATCACTTAGCTCTCATCCCACACTAAGCAATGTTAGTATGTTAGTGAGCAGGCCAACATAAAAGTAACACTTCTCATTTGGACATACTCGTCAACCAGATCTTTTGTAAAATCTCCAATTAAATTTTCCATAAACCCGGCAATTAGATTCATCGCAAATTGTCATATATGTCTATCTGAGAGGCTAACTGTGGGGCCCGCGTTTTGGGGGAGCCTCTGTATCCTCATATTGCTCCTAAAAACTCGATCCTAATTACTTATCCTAATTAAATTTAAGAAAGAATGGTCAGACTACGCAATTCTGGTTATATTCTTAATGTGCTTTTGAAAGGAGAGCGTTTGGTCAAATATTACCCCGAGATTAGTTACAGTATCACTCTGAGTGATAGTACTGTTATCTATAGTTATAGTGGTTTCCTTAAATAAGTGTTGATAACGAACTGGACCAATTATCAACTTCTCAGTTTTATCTGGGTTAAGACAAAGGAAGTTGAGAGACATCCATTGCTTTATCTCCACACTGCACGCCTCAAGATTACAACAGTTCCGCGGATCTGTCATCGATAACGGCATATATAATTGGGTGTCATCCGCGTAACATTAAAAACTAATATTATATTTACGTATTATGTCCCCAAGCAGAATCATACACTGCTCAAAAAAAAATTAAAGGAACACTTTGAAAACACATCGGATTTCAATGGTGAAAAAAAAAAGTTGGATATCTATACTGATATGGACAGTTTAATGTCTCAGGAACAAAAGGATGCCACATCTTTTGATGGAAATAAAAGTTTTCAGCCTACAGAGGGCTCAGTATATAGACACCCCAAAAATCAAAGTAAAAAAATAATGTGGCAGGCTCGTTCATTTTGCCTAAATTCAATTTCTGCAACTCAAAACTATTTTCAATATCTTATGTAGCCCCCACATGCTTGTATGCATGCTTGACAACGTCACGGCATGCTCCTAATGAGACGACGGATGGTGTCTTGTGGGATGTCCTCCCAGATCTGTCTAAAGGCATCAGTGAGCTCCTGCAAAGTCTAATGAGCAACCTGGCGACGTCTGGTTTAGATCAGGTGATAGTGAGGGCCATTCAATTGTGTCAATTCCTTCATCCTCCAGATACTGTCTGCATACTCTTGCCACATGAGCCCGGGAATGTCAAGGATCAGGAGGAACCCAGGACCTACTGTACCAGCGTATGGTCTGACCATGGGTGCAAGGATTTCATCCCGATACCTAATGGCAGTCAGACTGCCGTTCTCTAGCCTGTAGAGGTCTGTTCGTCCCTCCATGGAAATGCCTCCCCAGACCATCACTGACCCCCCACCGAACCGGTCATGCTGAATGATGTTGCAAGCAGCATAGCGCTCTCCTTGGCTTCTCCAGACCCTTTCACGTCTATCACAGGTGCTCAGGGTAAACCTGCTCTCATCTGTGAAAAGCACAGGGCGCCAATGGAGGACTTGCCAATTCTAGTGTTCTATGGCAAATGCCAATCGAGCTCCAAGGTGCTGAATAGTGAGCATAGGGCACACTACAGGAGGTCGTGCCCTGAGGCCGTGCCCTGAGGCCACCCTCGTGAAGTCTGTTTCTGACTGTTTGGGCAAAAACATTCACACCAGTAGCCTGCTGAAGGTCATTCCGTAGGGCTCGGGCAGTGCTCAACCTGTTCCTCCTTGCACAAAGCAGCGGATATCGGTCCTGCTGATGGGATGAGGACCGTCTACAGCCCTGTGCAGCTCTCCTAGAGTAACTGCCTGTTTCCTGGAATCTCCTCCATGCTCTGGAGATTGTACTGGAAGACACGTCAAATTTTCTTGCAACAGCACGCATGGATGTGTCATCTTGGAGTTGGACAATCTGCGCAACTTCAGGATGGTTAAGAAATCGCCTCATGCTTCCAGTCGTGATAATGACTCTTGCTAAAGCCAACACTTGTGGAAAAACAGTTAAAAAAGATCAAGAGGGAGGAGCTTGAAATGACCTCCACCTGCAAAACCAGTCCTGTTTTGGGGACCATCTCGTTGTTGCCCCTCTAGTGTACCTGTTGTCAATTCCGTCAACACCAATGCAGCTGAAAGTGATTAACAACCCCCTCTGCCACGTGCCTGACCAAAACCTTATCAGAAAAGTGTAATTTAATTCATGCCATACCCTGATAAAAAACTGTTCCTTCATTTTTTTGAGCTGTGTATAAATATTAAATAGAATTGGTCCGAGTACCGATCCCTGTGGGACACCACATGTAACATTATAGAGCCGGGGGGGTATTGCCATGGACCACTCGGTGCGTCCTGTCTGATAGATAGGAATCAAACCAGCATAGTGCTGACCCTGAAATAGCAACGCAACCTTTAAGACGCTCTAATAAAATATCGAAGTCTACATTGTCGAAGGCAGCACTAAGATTGAGTAGTAACAATACCGATAGAGTGTTTGAATCTATAGCTATGAGGAGATCATTAGTCAGACGGACGGTCCTAAAATTTGAAATCATTCTCTAAATAGTTTGGCTGGAAGCGGGTCGAGTAAACATGTTGTTTGTTCAGCCGCACTAACCAATTGTGTAAGCCTTTCAAGGGACACGCTTTTAAAATTTGAGAGAGACCGGTAATCGGCGGTCTCAACTGAGTGATCGGAATGGTCATCTTGATCTCATCCCTAATGGATTCAATCTTTCGAGCAAAAAATTTCATGAACTCGTCAGCTGAGTGAAAGGAGCTGTTGGGGGTCGGCTGGCGTAGTGTTACCTTTGCTACTGTATCAAATAGGTATTTAGGATTGTTTTTATTGAGATTAATGACTTGCAAAAAATATCGAGTTTTTGCTAAGATAAGCGCATCTTTATCTTTCAGGAGGCTGTAATGTCTTGCCTTTTGCGCTCATGCTTTCTACATAATTGCTAAAGTGTACGTGTTTCATCTTTGAACCATGGAGTAGGCAATCTACGGCGAGTTTTCAGACGTAGCGGCGCTACAGAGTCGATGGCATTTAACAATGTCGCATTGAATTCATTTGCAAGATTATCAATAGAGCCAGTATATGCGGGAAATAGCTCAGATAGCGCAGTTGCAGTCATGGAGTTAATATTACGGCTGCTATAATTCTGATTGCTCTCTTGTCTTTGACTAAGAACTAAAATTTCAAATTTTATTAAATAATGTTCAGACAAAACAGTAGTGTATGGCAGTACTGTTATCTTTGAGGTTGCCAGTCCTCGGGATAAAACCAGATCTAAGGTATTTCCATTCTTATGCGTTGCTGCCTGTACGGCTTGCGTAAAACCAAACGTATCAGTTTAAGTCTGAAACGCCGAAGTAGGTGGCTCCGACGGTAAATTCATGTGGATATTGATATCGCCCATGATTATTATATTATCCGCATTTGTCACTAGATCACCGACAAATTCTGAAAATTCATCCAGGTAGTCAGAGTAAGCACCGGGTGAACGGTAAATAACAGCAAGATAAAATGACGGTAAAGTGGTGGATCGGACAGTGAGAACTTCAAATGTTTTAAATACGTTAATCAAACGAGGCCTAAACCTAAGATCGGAATTTGAGATGAGGGCAACACCCCCACACCTTTTTCAAGGACGCGCCACATGTGAGCTCTAAAAATTTGGAGGTGAGGCCTCATTAAGTGGCAGCAGTTCATTAGGTTTTGACCAGATCCCGCAAAGACCAAATACATTTAGATTATGTTCCGTGATGAGGTCATTAACGAGAACTGCTTTTGTATGAAGCGATATTCATAAAACGTTAAAAAAAGTTTAAGTGTAATCGGTCGATCAGGGTTTGTATCTATCGTAGGATTTTTAAACGAAATAAGAGTAAGATTGTTTTTTCTAGGGCTGACATCACCTTTCAAATGTTTATTAGCGCGGTGGGACGATACGATCGTAGGAATTTGATAGTAAATATTTGGTACACATGTAATATTATCTAAAACAGGCACCGTTTTATCAGCGATACCGGTCGGGGTGGAGTGATTGGATTTGTCTACTACCTCAGTAGAAAGTGTGTTCATGTGTACTGTAACACTATTCAAACTGACGCTCTAGTCTACACAAGGAGCTATGTGCATGCTGGAAGTCTAGCCTAGCGTTAGTTAACTTTAACTTAATTGACTCCAAACCCATCCTAACAGTTGGTCTAGTCACCTGTGCCGCGGTCTGCTCTAAAGTGACCTGTCATGAGTGGCTCAAACAGTAAGCTATATTCCTAGAAAGAGTGAAGGCGCCTTCACGGTTAGGATAAAGGGCGTCCTTCCTCAGCAGGTCGGGGTGGACCCAGAAGGAGGACCAGTTATCTGTGAAATACAGTCCCTGCTTTTTACAGAACCCAGAGATCCATCAATTAAGGGAGACTAATCTACTAAACTTCTCATCAGTGCCTCTCCCAGGCAGGGGGCCAGAGACAAATACTCGATGCCGACTCATCTTTCTTACGAGATCACAAGTCTTCGCTATGTTTTTCTTTGTGATCTCTGATTGCCTCATCCTAACATCGTTGGCACCGATGTGTATCACTATCTCCGAGTAGCTAGTGTTGTTGGAACTACGCTGTTGAGTAGGCCTATTGCGAGTCAGCGCCCTAAGATTAGCTTCTATGTCGGGTGCTCTGCCCCCAGGAATACACATTACCGTGGCTGGATTTTTAAGCGTGATATTTCGGGTAATGGAGGACCAAGGTGCGAGGGCCAGGACCGAGATGACTTTGGACGGCTATGCGTCTTACCTGGCTCATCGCGATTAGCAAGCCGCTTGGGGCTAATGCTAACTGGGCTAGCGGGCTGACTACAGTCCGCGTCTGTGTCCGCCCCATCTACTGTTATCGCACTATTCTGCTCTAGCTGGCGGACACGTCCCTCTAGCACGGACAACCTCTCTAAAAGAAGGGCGCAGTTGGTGCACGAAGCCGTACAAACCTCTTGATCTGCAGCCATACTTGCGTGTCCGATGATCGACGGTAGACAAACGGCCACCAAACAATAGCAACCCGAAGGTGACCCTAATGTCAATCCCTGTTGAAATGCCCAACTGTCCCCATTCACACTCGCTCTAATACTATCCTTAACAATGGAGTCTGCCCTTATCAAACTTTTGAAAATCTACGTCCTCCTGTTACCTTCACAGCTGCTTTTGATAGTATTTCAATGTCTTTTCTCATCTCCGAGGATGTGGTGTTTCCTCCGGAGAGCCGTGCTTGCCCCCTCCAAGCACAAAAATAGTCTTTCTTTGTTCTTGTCAAAGGTGCCTCAAAGCCAGGCACCGTTCTCTTGGCATCCACGGCTGCAGGCGAAGCCTCTGGATTGAGTTTCAGGTCACCTGGCACTGAGAGTGACAGACTGGGACATCAAACTTGTAAGATTTTCTCCAAATGTAGCTGCTGCCATCAATTCACTAGTAACGTGTGATTATCAAACTTCTAATTCTCCTAGTAACATTGTTCTTATTTGTATATTGTAAGTCCTGAAAACTCATCCTGTTTTCAAGCTACATTTTGTCGATAGTTTCAGTTTAATGAGACAGTAGCTTGTCTGCAGTATCATTATTCCAAATTAACTCATCAAGGTCTGCGTTCCAAATCTAGCCCTGATCTATGTCTCGACCTCTCAAACGTTATTACCCGTGTCATGCTTGCTCAAAAATGTGACTTAGAATATTGTGCTGTGAATTTCCAATCTCCTCAATCCCATTGGATGCCGCTTCTCAGCAACAATGTTATTTTCTTTTAAATCTCTTTCTTTTAAACCTCTAAATCTCTCGTGTTGCTCACCTATCTTCACCAGGAAACCATTTAAAGGGTCTTAAAAAAGGACCAACAGATTACTTCCAATATCACTTCATTGAAATCTCCTCTGCTCTTCTTCTATGCAATGCATTGTTGATCATGAACTATTGACCTACTGTCAACCCTAATTTATTCCCATCAACAAATACTTCTTCCTTCTCACTTATTTTGTCGTGATCAAACGCTAACTGGTTTAATTTCTTTAACGCGTCTGTCTCTGTCTATTTGATTGTTGGAACTCTTCTATAAATGTAATTTGTCATTTCCCTCATAGTTGCCAGTTGGCCTAGTGGGGCGCTCGCCGCCCCTGACAGGGTCCCTCATCATTTACGAGTTAGCCCCCCTTTCTTCACTTTAAAGGGAAATGTGCTTTCAGCAGTTTGGAAACATATTTTTTAAGGTTGTGTGAAACATATAATCATATCAATATAATATCTAGTATTGGAGTGCTCGTGTGGATTGGTGGGGGGTGAGGAATGTGCAGGCACACTGCATGAACTTGTTTTCTCCAAAGTGTTGTAAAACAGGCCCAGACAGGGAGTACCGGATGAAGGGAGTACGGGATGGTACGGGACGAAGGGAGTACCGGACGATAACCCCTCGAGGTCGGTGAGGAACAAGGAACAACTTCACGTCCAGGTGGTTGGGCTTCGAGAGGAAAAAACCAACCCCCTGACCAGAGTGATGACACCTCGACGGGGAGAAGACGGCCATCGACCAATCATCACACAATATTTTGCATGCTTTAATATTCATATTGTGTTTCTTTAAAACTGGGCAACCCGGAAGAATGTGTCGTCTTTTGGTGGTCACAAAAACGCACGAGTTTTAGTGTGAGGGACCCGGGACCCAGGCCTGTATTAGTGTGCTTTGTCAGGAATAAATAATTGGTAAATTTGGTCTGATTGATTTACTGGTCTTCTCTTTGACAGAACGAACTCGCAAAATTGTTAGGTGCGCCAGTGTGTGGATTGGGACATAGAAACTTGTGTTAAGTGTTGATCGCAATTTGGAGTCAGATCAATAGCTAAAATACGTATCCTAACAACTTCCTTCCTCTATTTTGTGTCACAAAGTTCGCTGTCCCAGGCCGTGTTTATGGCTTCCTGCCATAAATTATTGGTGTCGTGGTCTAACTTTCGACTTAAGACACACACAAATAGACGTATATTATTAGTATTGTAACGGTTCGTGCAAGCGTGCCCCTCTCCCACTTATTGTCAAACTGTTAACCATTAGTACTTTTGCAGTTTCAAAAATACCCATTCAATGTGGTTCATGCATTATTTGCCCAGCAGCATTTGGTCATCCACCATTTGTGTTAGTCTCACACGATTTTGACCTATTCCGGGGGACCCGTCCCCGCCTCTTTGAATTCCTCAGTGCGTATCCCCGGGGCAGGCAGCCTGAACAAATGAAGGGGGGGGCCCGGCTCATCAATGTTGACTACGCGGGCTGGCGAGGCCCACGTTATCATTCTGCTGGCCCTTCCCCGCGCGAACCCAGCACTTCCGCCCCACAGGCACGCACCTTGGTGAGCGTGGGATCCCTACTCGATTCCCTCCCCCCTCAAAAATTCGCCTCTTCCAATTTATTCCACACACACGCACACACACATAGGGATCCCCTGAGCACACACAAAAGAACAACAACAGACTGACATACATATCTCACAGAGATTAGCACAAACACATAGGAAACAGCACAAAAAGGTATCCAAATCTGACCCCCGTTTAAATTCTTTCAAACCGCTTCTATGCAATTTGGTCATTATAGCGTCTGTTTCCCGTGCGCAGGCGCACTTACAAACATGCCCTGTGCACTTCTTGTCTTTGTTTCTCTAAAAGCGCTTTGTTTTTTCCCCCCTTATACTGCAGATTTTTAACTTGCACACAAATTACTTTTCTTACATGGTATACCAATATTAAACCCTCTGAGGCCTCTTTTTCCACGTTTTCCATTTTCTACCGGCTGCACACTTCTCCTATCCGCCAATTGCGGTCTGCTGCAAGCCGTAAATTTCATCAGAATTTGACAGGCGTGTATGCTATCACAGTGCGTCTCGAAAATCGGGATTGAACCGTGTCGACTTGGGTACGACCGCAACGCATCAGTTCACCCCAGTAATTTTGCCTAAAGAGTATCGCTAAAAGGCTAACGCTCCAGATGTTCGGCGGGGAAACTTTGCAAATGTACACATACTCCTAATCTAATCAGTGCCCAAACAACGTGGTCTGCGCGCTTCATTCTCTTCGGCAGTCCTAGGTCCCAGACCTTGCCGGTATTTCTTCCACATTCATTCACACAGCTACGGATGTCAAGGCTGCACACTTCTATTTTCCAAACATGGTCTGCAGCAAGCCTCCCTTTTTTTGTGCGACCTTGACAGAAACAAATGCCGCCACCGAACATCTCAACAATCGCACTCGGCGTGTACGGTCATTGGGTGCGATCGCAACATCCCAGCACGTCCCGGGAATTTTCCCTTCGAGGGCTAGGTGGCACCCGTCTCGTCGCAAGCAGTGTTCAATCGTATCTGTGCTTCCGCCCCATTCACACAGCTAAAATTTACATCCTCATTCGGATCTGTCGCCAAAATAAAGTCCACGTTTTATGGGACTTTTCTATTATTATTCTCTCGTGACAGCCGATCAGTGATGTCCCAGACATCCTATCCTGTTTCACGTGTCCTCACTCTCGGGACATTTCTTCTTCCTCAATTTCTCATTCACACCAGACATGTCACTCGCTCAACTGTGTACGTTTCCCCATTAAGTTTCATGTTATTTCTCCATTTTTATTTTCCAAGTTCTTTTTTCTATTTTCACTGAAAAGTTTCATATTGGGGCCACTCCCCCCTTTCAAAATTCAAATTTTGACAACTTTTGACTAGGGGAGACAAATTCCCCCCTACCCCTCCCCAGGAGCCAGCCACATGCACATCAGATCCATTAACTATCCCCCCGAGGAGCCCCTCTCTCTCCCCCCACACCAGGCACGAGCATACCACAAAAACCGTGAGTGAAAGCTCCTCACCTCAATCTCAGCCAGCCGGCCGGATGCTTGGTGCTCACACCCAAGTGGACAAGGGCTCCCCGGGGAACAAGAGAACTGTTTGTGATGCCAAAAATGTGGTGAATTCTCTTCGGTGGTCAGCTGGTCTCTGTGAGCAAATGGTGGCAAGGTGGCTGGCTCAGGGAAGGAAACCTTCAGTGGCACACGGCTGATTGGGTTAAGATTTTATTCAATCGATGTCAGTGAAGTGTCTCTCGCCCCAGCAAAATATCGAGCCCCCTTGTCTTCTCTCGCCTTGACTCTTATACTCCGCGCCACCACCTCACTCGGGCGCACGCACACAAGGCTGCTGGATGTCCTCTGACCCCCCAGCGTGCCTTGTTGATTCTATGCTACTGGACGATTGTTGTATTCTAGTGCCAGGAAGTCTGCCTTCCTGGCCCAGGCCCCATAAAATCCCAAGTGCGCGTGACCGGGTCACCCCTAAGCTTAGCATACATTGCAAGAGACCTAAATGAAAATACACTACACTTTCTTTGGAGACATGATTAGAGGTTAATACAATCCTCAAAGTAACAAAAACCCAAAAACAAATGGAGTCAGTCGTCAACCGGGCCGCACGGTTGGGTTTTCTCAGGTCCTTTTGGCTCATCTTGCGAGGTTCGACAACCGAAATTTCGTCCGACATCCGAAGCAAAAATATCTCGAATTTATTGTTCGAATACCCATTCGTTCGAGAACTGGGACGTTCGAAAACCGAGCCTCCACTGTATTATTATTATTTATGTTATTTTTTGTATCCACCCCGCACCCATAATCATGGTTTAATCTGGTTATTTTATTTATTTGATCTATTTATTATTTATTAATAGTAAGTTATCTTCTATTATCAATGTTAGTATTGTCTATCTGTTTATCTATCTGTGTGTTTTTGTATCTAACTACTGGCTTCTGAATTTCTTCTGGGATCAATAAAGTATCCATCTATCCGTCCATCCATCCTGCTCAACCAATAAGAAACCATCCGACTAACTGACCAGCAGACATCATTCCTACATATTTTCACAGGTTGAATGTGAGTTGAAAGGTAGGAATGTGTATATGAATCTTGGTGGCAAATTTGACCATTTCAGAAACAAAGAAACAAAGACACAATACAGCAACCGGGGACGAGTCATGACCGTTTGTAGTCCATGTAGTGTCACATAGAAAGGTTGCCATACGTAAGCCATACTACTACAAAGTAATTAGATGTTATAATTGAAGAGTTTGTCCTTAATGACTTGAGACATCAGGCTATGATGGCCGTCGGCTCTGTGGCCCACTGGTTAGCACGTCCACCTCACAGTTAGGAGGGTGTGGGTTCGATTCCACCTCCGGCCCCCCCTGTGTGGAGTTTGCATGTTCTCCTCGATCCCGCGAGGGTTTTCTCTGGGCACATCGGTTTCCTCCCACAACCCCAAAACATCCTTGGTAGGTCGATTGAGCACGCCCAATTGGCCATAGATGGGAATGTTGTTTGTCTCTGTGTGCCCTGCGATTGGCTGGCAACCAGTTCAGGGTGTTGTCCCCCACCTACTGGCCGATGATGGACTGGGATAGGCGGTACAGAAAATGGATGGATGGATTGATGCTTGTTGTGTGGTTTTTCTCCGGTTTCCTGCCACATTCCAAGACATGCATTTGATGAATTGAGCACTCAAATTTTTCCTTAGGTGTATTTTTGAGTGTGAATGGTTGTTTGTCTAAATGGGCCATGCAGCTGTGTTCCCCGCCTACTGCCCAGAGACTGCTGCTCTAGCACATTCATGACCCTTGTGAGGATAAGCGGGTCAGAAAATGGATGGATGGATGGATATATCTGCTCTTAATCTATCAGAGCATGATAAAATGAAACAAAGAGAAAACATATTTTCAGAGGCCAAATGCTCTGTTGGGTCTAAAGGAACATAAGAGTTTGATCTTAAAGTAGTTCATTAGACATCCTGTGTATGAGAATATGAAACTGTAAAGTGCTGAGCGTGTGACGGGGGGGGACACATAGAATGTTCCAGAACAAACGATAACCCAGGAGCAGCAAGGAGGACAAGATAACCCAGGGCCAGCTGGTGGATAACAACTGGTGACCCTGTAAGGAAAACTACAACCAGGAGGAGCGAGCAAGTGATTCTGCAGGAGAAGAAAGACCAATGAGAGCAAGCTAAAGTTAACTGCAGTATACACATAGCTAATAGAATAATGACAGAATGCCTTTGTTGATGTTCCATTTGCATATTGTGTAGTATAACTCATGGCTGGGCAACTCGGAAGTAGAGTACGTCTGCTGGTGGCAACAGAGGCGTACAGAGGTGTATTGAGAGGGACCCGAGACCCAGGTGCTGTATTAGATCTGTGTGTTAGGAATAAATCCACTCGTGTGTGTGAAAATACCGGCTTCCTGATACCTTTCTATTGCAGAACGAGCGCGCATATTGTTGGATGAGTGGCAGTTGGGAAAGGTCACAAATTGGAGTCAGATTAGTAACTTGAGTTTATGTTAAATTAGAAATAAATTCCAACAATTTATGGTGACCCCGACGTGATGCAAGAGAGGTAAAAGAGTCTGGGACTCTAAAAGAAGTCTGGGACTTCGATAAAAACCACAAGAGTCTGGGACTCGGGGTCTGGGACCCACGTCCACACCAGGTGACGACCTGATAAAGAAGCCACATGTCCGACCGTCTTTCCTCTTGGGCCCACAGTGAGACAAGGTAAGCAGATTCCTTTTCAAATTCTGCACATTGGCAACGCTAAATTATAAGAGGAAGGATGAGCGGAACAGCGAAAGTGTAATAGTAGGGTATAAAATCTGGGATTTACCTACTAGAATAGTTTGGAACTATTCGTGGTTACAATACGGTTTAAAATTTGGGATTTACGTATCAGTGTAATAGTGTGGACATAGTAGGGTATAAAATCTGGGATTTACCTACTAGAATAGTTTGGAACTATTCGTGGTTACGATACGGTTTAAAATCTGGGATTTACGTATCAGTGTGGAAGCGGTGTGAGTGTGAAAACTAAAATTGTTCTGCGTAAAAAGTGGTTGGGAGACGCACGAGTGGATTTAAAGATGGCGAATAAGAGGAAGTGTGATAGTGGTCTCGGGTCCCTTCAAATTAAGGGTCCCTTCAAATTAAGGGTCCCTTAAAATTAAGGGTCCCTTCAAATTAAGGGTCCCTCAGGGTCCCTTCAAATTAAGGGTCCCTCAGGGTCCCTCTGTGGCACTTCAGACGAACGGACTGAAGTCTGGTCGGAGATTATAGGTCATTATGATAAACTGGAATCGCAGTTGATTAGTGGAATAGAAAGTAAGAAAATTAAGAAGGAAAAAGAACGGTGTCAGAAGTTGTTTCTAAAATTAAAGAAGGATGAATTGTTTCACGGAGAAAGAGCAAAATTAATATCCGAGATAGTCTCAAATGTAAAGATTGGAAAATAAGTGAAAGGCAGGATCCTGATCGAATTAAAAATCTAGATGAACGGATCAAACCCATGTAACAGAGTGGAAACCTGGCTGAGGGAAAAAAAAAAAAAAAAGAAACGGAAATTAGCTTAAATGTACAGGAAATATTCGCGTTAAAAGGAAAAGTAAGAGAGAAACACTGAAGTTAAAATTTGCAAAATAAAAGGAAAAGAATTACAAACAGCTTCTAAAAGTAAAATAGAGAATAAATCAGACAAGTAAGATGATCAAAAAGGTGTTCTTATTGTGCTCTTTTTGGTCTTTTATGTTGTGCGCCAAACGTGTGTGTAGCGTGTGTGTGCGTGCGTGTGCGCGCAGAGGATCCTCATGAAAGAGTGTGTGGGTGTATGTGTGTGAGTGAGATGTGTGTCCTATGGAAGAAATTAGTCAAGGAGAATGTTCAGGAGCCTGTTGAGCGATAATAGGGAAGTTGAGAAGTAGACGATGAGTATGTTTAAGTTGGTTGGAGAAACTAAGATGATCGAGGTGTGGCAGTAGAGAAAATAAGGTGTGTGGCAGTAGAGACTATAAAGTGTGTGACAGAAAGTGACTAGAAAGGTGGCTTGATAGGATGAGAATAAGAGACAACAAATGTTGTGTAGAAGACAGTGAAAGATGTTGAATGTGAACATGATGAAGGGGGAACAGTAAAGTAGGCCTGCCCTTTGAGAGGGTGAGATTGAGGAGCGTGCCTGTGCATGCGCGTAGTCGTGGGTCTGTGCTATGCTCGTGTGGGTGGTGGGCCGGCATCATGATTGTTGCAGGAAATGGCCAGCCTGTGAGCAATCAACATTGATGCCGCGTCCCCCCTCGCACGGGGGTGCTATGGCTGCGGGTGAGGCAGAGAAAGTGTGAGGTTTTCAGAGAATGTTTGAAGAAGAGTGATGCACTTTTGCATGAAGGATAAAAGGCGCTGATGAAAAAAAAAAAGTATAACCAAAACGTCATCCTCTATGACGTTTGCGCAGCGTTATTTGTTGGTATTGTTTGTGAGCTGTGTCTCTGCTGTTTTTTGTGTTGTCTGTGTGCTGTCAGTGTTATGTGTTAAAAGGATGAAATTGGCTAAAATAGGTAAATAAAAATAATTTATTAGACTGTAGTCTATCTGATTTGCACCGCAAAACAAAAGCAATTTTGAAAGATGTGTCATATTAAATGATAATGTAATCGTATGTAGTAATACCACACCTTATATGGGTTCTCTAAGTTATATAAACATACATTTTGTAGAGCTTGTTTGACATGTGCTAAAGAGAATCCATAGGGTTATAATGCCTGATCATAATAGATGCATTCTCAAAATGGATTGAATTGTTTCAAAATTAACACTGAATGCCTTAACAGTGGCAAAAACGTTATGTAAAGAAACAATGACGTTATTGCATGTTAGGAGGCCATCTTGGTTGACGTTTTGTTAACTTTAACAATATGGTATTTGTGGGAACTAAGAGTCATAATGAATAGGGGAGAGATGAGTTGGCAATTTATATAGAACACTCCCAAAATTATGCTGCATTGTGTTGATTTAAAAAAGATCAATTTGGCCTTTGCAGTGTGATCCGCTGTGTTGCATCTGGTCATGGAGAAAGTATGATGTTTATTTGTGTACTTTGTCAACAACCGATGTAGATGTTAACGAATTAAATTAATATCTTTAAAATGAATGTGGATTGAGACCACAGGTAAACACCCAGGCAGCTACCCTGAAGCTGAGATGATGTTCAGGACGGCGATGCTGAACGGCCTCCCAAATGAGGTGCAAGCGATTATGAGAATTGATCCGGACATTTTGGTCTGTCCGGAACCGAGATTCAAGAGGCATTTGATACACCATTGCCGCATCTACATGGAAAAAGCAAATAAAGATCAAAAGGAAACTGACACTCTGGCGACTAGTTTGGTTAAACTACAGTTGGTGAAGTTGCATGGTGAGGCAAAACAAGAAAAGGTTAAACAAAAACAGATGTATCAGACTCCAGTGGGGGCTGGACGGGGCCGAGGCCAAGGGTTCCGTGGTGGATACAGAGGGCGTGGTCGTGGCGCCCCCTGGCACGGGGGCGGAATTGGTTCGCTCCAGGGACTTGCTTCAACTGCGGGTCCCCTGATCACTGGGCACGAGATTGTAATGGCAACCCACCACCACCACCGGGGGCGGAGCAGCAGAACCAGCAAGCAGGGCCACCACCCCAAAGGGGACCGCAGCAGCCCCGCCCGTGGCCACAGCCAAATCCACAGGGGCAGTATTACCAAGCCGACCCGTGGTACGGCCCGGACAAATAGGGGGGCCTGGGAAGCTCGGGAAGCACTGGCCAGGCAGGGCCAATGCTTCGGTTGACAGTGGCAGACACTCCGGTCCAGATGTTGGTGGACACTGGAGCAACACATTCATCGATCAACATGCCACTGCCAAGTACAGCGTTGTCGAAACGAGTTACAACGTTGGTCGGCTTCTCGGGACGTCCTCAGACTCTGCCCTTTACTCGGCCATTGAAAACGGAAATCACAAACACCGGACAGAAACTATATCATTCATATGTTCATGCAATGGACACACCCATCAATTTGATGGGCAGAGACATGTTGTCAGCATTGAGAGCCCAGATTTTGTGCGGCGAGAAGGGACTTACAGTGACATTTCCTGACGGACAGGTTCTGGAATGCTCCCAGCCTGTGACACCTCAGGGTCAGTGGTTGATGGCACCACTCCCCACAGTACCAGAAACTTCACGAATCTACTGGGCGAGATTGAATCCTGAGACTCCATTTGGGGGAGGTGTCTACTCCACGTACCTCTTGTGGAAACCGTGGATCCAGGCATTGGCACCGTACGACCCCCCAGTGGATCCATTGCATTGCACTCTATATTATGATAGAGAATCAGATGAGATATATAGAGATGCGTTTGAAGAAATTGAGGGAGAGGATTGGACATTACAATCACCATGCATCTTTGTGGGCCCCGAGGGGGTGGCAGCATATGTATAGTTGTCGCCGGAGCAAGAGCAATGGTATCGAATGAGTGAGGAAGGTTTGCCTGTCACTGGCTGTGTCGCCAGGCCATGAGCCCCGCCAATTGGGGCCCATGGTGAAACGATTAACACAACAACATGACTGGATGATGACTGAGATTCCAGATGTGTGGCATTCGGCCGCAACCAAAAGTTACAGGATAATGGCAAAAATGGTAGATGAGTCAGACCTTGAATTGGTCTTCCTGGACCGCCATCATGGGCGGGAACAGACGGACCATGAGTCTGCACAGGCGATGCTGGATCAAATGCCACAGACCTTGTGGTCACAGGGTCCATTTGATGTTGGTTTTTGTCATACAGTTTAGCCAATCCAATTGGAAGTTGATTGCTCCAGTCCGGTCCGCCGTCCTCAATATCGATGGCCGAAGGAAGCAGACAAAGGTATGGAGGACACAGTGGCACAGTGCCTGCCAATGGTGGGCTTAAAGGTTGACCGCCCGGACAGGCAGGTCAAGAGAGGGAATGTGACGATGGCGAGAATTGGATCAAAGTCGGACTCAAAAGTGTCTGAACAAAGACGACGACGAAGCAAATATTGAACTTTATTGACTATTTTGCTTGCTGGCTTGTGCTTTGTGTGGACTATGTTGGCGTTTGAACATATGGTGCGGGATGACAGAAGTGATGGAGCGAAAGGAGAACGAGTGATGGTGTATCATTCCTGTAATGGAACGGTATGGTATGAAGCAGAGCAAGATGGTGGTAAGACGCTGACACAGACACAACAACTACTGCTAAATATGAAGTGTAAACAACCGACACAGGTGAAAGCTTGGGTGACAATTTTCAACTGGACGCAACAATGGCTTGATTTGTTAGATAAATTGGACAATTATCAACCACGGTACCAGGACTGGCCCTTGATACGCCCACAGGAAAGAAACAGCCCATTTTTGACGCCCATGTTCCACAACAAAATTTCACCTGCCTAAAGTTAAATGGGACTGGCCCTGGGATTGGAAATATCCAGGAGTCATGGTGTAATGAAAATGTGTCTTTGCCAGCAGGAATCCCTCTCGCTCGGGCTGATGTTTGGCTGTGGTGTGGAGCAAAAGTGTTGTACAATAGGCTTCCCACCAATGCCTCGGGTAAGTGCGCCCTAGTAACGCTGATCATGCCAATTAGTGTGACAGCATTAGACGTGTCCAGAATAAATTGGGAAGGCGTTGGACGGTGGGGAAGAATCCCCTTCCTTGTGAGTAAGAAAAGGGACATGCAAGAATGGTTGAATGCAGGAGACCCCACGTACATAGATGCAATTGGAGTTCCGAGAGGGGTCCCTGATGAATACAAATTGGTGGATCAAGTGGCGGCAGGAATACAGTAAACAAAAATGTGGACCGGATTATTTATGTCCACTACAATGTCCAACGATTGGCGAACTTCACCACCTCGGCACTCCAGGCAGTGCATGAGCAATTAGCAGCCACGTCTCTTATGGCATTCCAAAATAGAATGGGTTTAGATATGGTGTTAGCGGAAAGAGAAGAAGTGTGTGGTATTTTTGGGGATCAGTGCTGTACTCTGATTCCCAACAATACGTCTCCTGACGGTAGCCTTACTAAGGCATTGGAGGGTCTGCGCACGCTAAGTAACAAAATGAAGGAGCACTCAGGTGTGGACACCAGTTGGTACTCTGACTGGTTAAACCTCTTTGGCAAATATAAAAGCTTGATTGCATCAGTACTGGTTTCTATCGCTGTGTTTGCCGCTATTATGGTGTTATGCGGATGTTGCTGTATTCCATGTATCAGATCATTAACTGTTAAGACAATTGAACGCACGTTGGGGCCACTCCCTCCGGGTGGCCAGTACATGATGATCCCTCAGAAGGACCCCCAGGAGGCGGAGACAGCTGTTGCCCTCCGGGAGTTCGGGATGTCAGTATGTGAAGGTGGCCTCAGGGACCTGAGGCCATGAGGAGGGAATGAAATTTTCTACTGATTTTCTAGTAGAATGACATTTTTTACTGATTTTTAATTTTCTACTAATTTTTAATTGTTTACTGATTTTTAGCTTATGGCTATTGATTTTTAGCTCGTGTTTAACAATAAAACAAGGTATTCGAGTGATGACCTCAGTAGTCTGAGGTCATGAGAGGGAATAAAGGAACATAAGAGTTTGATCTTAAAGTAGTTCATTAGACATCCTGTGTATGAGAGTATAAAACTGTAAAGTGCTGAGCGTGTGACGGGGGTGGGAACAAAACAAGATATGTGGTGCAAGGATGTGCACGAATAGAATGTTCCAGAACAAACGATAACCCAGGAGCAGCAAGGAGGACAAGATAACCCAGGGCCAGCTGGTGGATAACATCTGGTGACCCTGTAAGGAAAACTACAACCAGGAAGAGCGAGCAAGTGATTCTGCAGGAGAAGAAAGACCAATGAGAGCAAGCTAAAGTTAACTGCAGTATACACATACCCAATAGAATAATGACAGAATGCCTTTGTTGATGTGCCATTTGCATATTGTGTAGTATAACTCATGGCTGGGCAACTCGGAAGTAGAGTACGTCTGCTGGTGGCAACAGAGGCGTACAGAGGTGTATTGAGAGGGACCCGAGACCCAGGTGCTGTATTAGATCTGTGTTAGGAATAAATCCACTCGTGTGTGAAAATGCCGGCTTCCTGATACCTTTCTATTGCAGAACGAGCGCGCATATTGTTGGATGAGTGGCAGTTGGGAAAGGTCACAAATTGGAGTCAGATTAGTAACTTGAGTTTATATTAAATTAGAAATAAATTCCAACAGGTCCCAAATCAAAATGTTGAATATCTATTTTATACAAGACTTCTCTTGCAGTGATGTTTAATAGGTTTTAAAAGACATGTTCCATCTCATTCAGGGCTCACCTATGTGAGATGTGTAATCTAAAAAGGACAAAACATGAGGGAACAAATGCTGTCGCTTTTAAAAGGTGAGACAGTGACAGGGAGACTTGATGACTCAGCAACTATTAAGTATTGTAGCTCCAGCCAGGACAAATTGGACATTAAAATTAAATACTTAGAAAGGGTATTTCTTTAGGAGTATTAGTCGAATACAGTGTGGCGCTCAAGAATCCGACATGGAAACCAAATGTTATAGTGAGGGAAAACCCCTGACAAACTTTCGCACTCCTGCAACAAACATGGAAATCGATTCAGTTTTCATTTGATTCTTATGTGTAAAAGGTTGTTTTATGACAACTTCATAGCAATAAATGTAACATTTATACCATACAGAATTGTATTCCCTAATGACAAAGGCTGTTTATTTGTTTTTGTTTTTCTCACTTATGGACTTTTGATTTATGTGACTGAATTTAATATTTGGACATTCAGCCCATTTGGCTGTTTTCTTCTCTTGAAGATGAAATTAACTGCCGCAACATTTTCAATTTATGCAACAGACTCATTTATTTAGTAGATGACTAACTGATTTAGTGGAAAATAAGAGAACGTTTCCAACCACACAATACTGCAGAGTGTGACAGATTGGACTGGACAGCCAAGCGCAGAATGACACAGACTATTGAAGATGAGGAAAGGGGAATTGAAGTGCTGGGGCTCGGGCTGAAATGGAGCGGTGATCCCCTTATGGTGTGGAAGGTGGCTGGAACCAGTGACTACATGGAAGCACCCGCTTCACGACGCACTGGGGACCCAGCGGGCAGGAGCTGACCTAGTGGAGAGAGCAGCAGAGCAAGCGCATGTGGTACTCGTAGTCAGGGACGGGTGAAGCGTCAGGACGGGCGGCGAGCAGAGCGAGACGGGTCAGTAAACGTATCAGATCGGCAACGGGAGTCAGGCGAACAAAGCACAGTGAGCTAGCGAGTGGCATCACGGGACAGACTGACAGGAAAGTGAGGGGCTCTCTGGGTTTAAATAGGATATCTAACAAGCAGCTGGCAGGTGTGGGTGATTGAGGTGGTTGGCGGGGCGTGACTGTGAGCGCGTGACAGGTGGAAGTTAGCAGCTGATTGACGGGCAGGCGTGACCGTGACAAAAAAAATTGAAAATATGCAAAACAAAAACATCCCCATTTCCATACGTAGTTATTTTACAAATATTGGGAGGAGAGAAGACGGTACCATGAGATGACATCATACGACAGCATCTCTCTGCCACAAAACTGTCAGCTGCCTATCAGCCTAATTTGTTGCTATTTTTTTTTTTATAAATTATTATTTTTGGATTATTATTTAGCAACTAGAATTGGCAATTTCTGGAGAAATTGCGTGTGAAGGCGAAGGCACTTCACACTATTGTGGGACTCGAAATAATGATTAAATGAAATATAAATGGTAAATTAATAATGATGATTAAATAAAATAAAAATGGTAAATTAATGATGATGATGAAAATAATTATTAAAGTGATGTGTTAAAATTGAATGAATGAAAAATTAATGAATAAGAAAACTATGGCCAAGGGGGATTCGAACTCCCTCGCGGAAGTGGCTCGTGTTCAAAGCGCCATTTTCTTACTGAGCTAAACAGCGACTTAGTGTTGCTGTGGTGGAATAATGCTATTAAACGAGAAATAAAAATGGTAAATTCCGTTATAACGGTAAAATGATGTTTTTAAATTGAAATTGAATGAATAACTAAATGAATGAATGAAAAATAAAAAAATAAATGAGTTAAGGAAAGAAATCATGATAAAAGTTGTCAGATGTCAAAATTCAAACTCCCTCGTGAACGTCGCTCGTGTTGAATGCGCCATTAAGAATGAATGGGGGATTTTAAGGCACAAATTTGCTAATTATGCAAAAACGGTAAATGTTATGAACACTCCGGTTTCCTCCCACATACCAAAAACATGCTTGGTAGGCCGATTGAGCACTCCAAATTCCACCTAGGTGTGTGTTGCTGGAGGTTGTTTGTCTCTGTGCGCCCTGCGATTGGGTGGCAACCGGTTCAGGGTGTCTCCCACCTACTGCCCGATGACCACTGGGATAAGCTCCAGCACGCACGTGACCCCCATGGGGACATAGCGGTACAGAAAATGGATGGATGATTTGGGGATGGCATTATGATTATCGATGGCAACGATATAAACTGGCTTGAACTACGAGTCAAGACAGCCGCCACATTAGCACGTGCTGCTGTGGAAATCTTATTTTTTTAAAAAGCAAACAAAGGCAACAACGTACACTTTGGAACGCAGTAGTTTATTTTTAAATTTGTCTCCTTACTGCCTCCCTACTGCACACAACCAATGACGTTTTAACTTTAGAGATATTTCAATTAATTCATCCCCTCAAAAGTTTTTTTTTTTTTTCCTGAGGGTGCACATAAGTGAGGACCTCTCCTGGACCACCAACGCTGCGTCGCTGGCAAAGAAAGCTCAGCGCCGCCTGTACTTTCTGCAGAAACTCAGGCAAGCAAGTGAAACTGAAACCCTTGGGGCATGAAGGTAGGTTGAAAAAATGGCCTCACTGCCCCACTACTCACAGCTTATTCCTACATGATACTGTAACCACCAACACTGCGTCGTTGGCGAAGAAAGCTCGGCACCGCCTGTACTTTCTGCGGAAACTCAGGCAAGCAATTGCTCCTCCTGCCATCATGACCACATTCTACCGTGGCACCATTGAGAGCGTCCTCTCCAGTTGTATTGCTGTGTGGGGTGGTAGCTGCTCTGAATACCGCATGAAGGCCCTGCAGTGCATAGTGAACACAGCTAGTAAGATTATTGGTGCTCCACTCCCCTCCCTGAAGGACATTTACAACTCCCATCTCACCCGCAAGGCGACCGCGATTGTGTGATGTGAGTCACCCCGCTCACTCTTTGTTTGATCTTCTGCCTTCTGGGAAGAGGTACAGATGCCTGCGCTTCCGCACCACCAGACTCACCAACAGCTTCATACTCCAAGCTGTCAGGATTCTGAATTCTCTCCCCCTTCCACCCTCGGCTGCATAACGTCCTGTTCTTTTGCGCTATATTCTGGCTGGCTGCTGTATGTACGCTTGCTCCATTTTGATCCTCTTATTTGTCTATTTATTTATTGTTTATTTATTGGGTTATTTGCTTATTACTTATTCATCGCTCTTGTCTATTCGTTTTTACTCTTTGTGCTATTTGCTGTATGTGTTCTGTAATGTGTCTAGTCACCGTGGGAAACGTAGTTTCGATCTCTTTGTGTGTCTTAACGTGAAGAAATTGACAATAAAGCAGACTTTGACATACCTTATTTCTCATCAGCTTCCACTTTTGTGACTGCAATATGTTCATGTGGCTGAATTTCTAAACAAAACAGGCGTGATATCTTGTCTTATCATCAATTATTTGCAAAACCAAATGTATTCCCCAAATCTGTTTCCATGGTCAGAATATGCATTTTATTTTTTTGCTTTGAAATCCCACCCATTCAAGCGTTCAGCCTTATTTTTGAATTTTGTAGCATTTTATTTCAGGTTTATTTGGGCATTTCTTTAAAAAAATGGTAAATGTAGGTAGATGGAGGTGTCTATCACAATGCTCCTGAAACGTCAACTCCTACTGCAAATTTCATGAATAAGAGAATAATCATGTATAATTCTCTGAACAACTACTATTTTACTATTTTTATTTTGCAGAATTCAATTGGTTACATATTTAAGAGTATCAGTCAATGACTATGTTTACATATAGTCAGTAATCAGATTAAGGTTTGAATTCGGGATGTGAAAAAAAATCGGAATAACCCTCACTGTGTTAGGACCCGCCTCTCTAAGCCTCCTTCCAGGACCAGAGGTGCTTCATCTCGCACCTGAGGCCAATCAGCAATTAACCACCTGTAGCTCATCAGCTCAGCAGGGCTGGTATATAGCTGCCTGCTTCCCAGTCACCAGTTGCAGGTTCGTGTTGTCAGCTCCAGTGTGAGGATCTCTCTCTAGCTGCTGCTGCTGGATTCCTAATCGATTTGGATTACAAGCCTCCTCT
The DNA here is from genome assembly GCF_054491065.1 of Syngnathus leptorhynchus. Classification (NCBI taxonomy): domain Eukaryota; kingdom Metazoa; phylum Chordata; class Actinopteri; order Syngnathiformes; family Syngnathidae; genus Syngnathus; species Syngnathus leptorhynchus. The sequence goes on along the minus strand of NC_141203.1, from coordinate 1,958,343 downwards.
CACCTGTGGTAATTCCTGACTTTCTGTGGATTTCTTTTTGTGAATTACAAGTCTAGTTTTTTTCCCCCCCCGAGTTTTTCCTGTGTGGATTTTTCAAGAGACTAAAGATAATTACCTTTGTTGCCTTTATTTCCTGAGTTCTCCTAGATTGACTTGTCTTGTACTCTGAGAAATAAACACGCCTTTGAAGGCTAAGTCTCACTTCCGTTGTGTCGTGCGTTTGGGGTCGAAGACAAACCTTAACACACTGGACAGAGCAACTCGCGCATTTAAATATCCCAACTAAAATCGAACTACCGTAATTTTCGGACTATTAGTCACTCCAGAGTATAAATCGCACCACCCATAAAATGCACAATAACGTGAAAAAAAACATATAAGTCGCTCGGAGTATAAGTCGCACTTTTGGGGCAAATCTATTTGTCAAAATCCAACACCAAAAACAGACACAAACCAGCAACAACAAGCTAAACGATACGATATACTAACGTGACATACACAAACGAGAGGTTGAGAACGGGCCTAACGTAACATTCAGAGTTATTCAAATGATTATTACATAAATAACACGTTTATCAAACCATCTGTGTCAATCCAAATCATAAAATACGTCGATCATCGATCGTGTAAACAATGCCGCGTATGCGCGCCGTCGGACTCGTGATTTGCATGTCTAATTATTCCACAGACCCATATAACGATATATAGAGTATATTTCACATAACTATCATATAGCAACAATATTACGAAACCAACTGTCACTCCAAATCATAAAATACATCGATCATCGATCGTGTAAACAATGCTGCGTACGCGCGTCGTCGGACTCGTGATTTGGATGTCTGGCGTGATGTGTGCTCGCATGCTGTCCATCACAAGCAGAGCTTGCATCCTAAATTGCATTGCTGCCCCTACTGATTTTTTTTTTTTTACATCACCACACTAAATTCTCTTCACCAGACCGGTGCTTTTTAAAAACTCAAAAAGACAGCGCTTTCCCCTCCCAGTTGTTGCGTCACGGCCAATGGTGAAATTTAAATCACCCTCGTTCAGTTTAGTTTGAAAATAACTATTTCTTTTTCAGTTTTTTTGTTTTGTTTATTTATTTCATGAACTAGAATATTGTGCTTTAAAGTGTGAATTGCTTTATTCGTTTTTTCAGTGTATTAAAAATAATATGTGAGGTGATCAACTGTACTAGTAAGTAATGTGTTAATGATCAAGTAAATTTTTTTGAAAAAAAAAACCACATAAGTCGCTCCTGAGTATAAGTCACTGAGTGCCGAATGTTAAAAAAGACTGGACAAGTTGGCTCGACCTACGTGTGAGCAGACGTTCAGCCACATGAACGTCAACAAAGCCCATCACAGATCTTGGACCGACAACACCTCAGCTCTCTCCTAAGAATTACCACAACAAAATTTTACTCCAGACCATGATGCACTAGTAAAAAAGGGAGACCAACAATACTATTGATTTCTTAATTACTTTATTTTGATGTATTCTTTCACTGATTCTTCAAGATGATGTATTTGGTCAGAATGTTTGCCGTTTGTTTTGCCGTGATTTCGCCTCATTAGATAATCATATTTCATAAATCTGACCTACAGGCGCTGAAGTGATGGAAACTGTTATTCATAATAACTGTCGTATTTAATGAAAATCACTGATAGTTTTTTGGTGAAATATTTTTTTTAATGCTGTTAAATGCATTTGTTTTCAAAAAACGTTTGGTGCAATGACTTTAATATGTCATTTCTATTACTTCACACAAACACTACATCCATCTGGTCCTGGTTCAGCCCCCCGGTGAAAATTTAGAACCCAATTTGGCCCGCAAGTCAAAAAGTTTGCCCACCCCTGGTCTATACACAGTGCGTGATTTTTGCTGTAGCGATAGAAAATAATGTGAAAATGTCGCAGAGAAATCTATGTATTCCCTACGGCGAGGATGACACGCATACAAGTAATTCCTGTAATAAAAAGACCAAAACTCTTTGTGAATAGATCAGCAGAGGTAACACGACACCGTTTGCAAGACAAGATATTAGTTAGAAGAGAGGTAAACCTAGGGGTCTTATTTGGAATTTAAAAAACCCATTTAAGAGCATATTCTGCGTTTCTGAGTGTGTTTACATGGACTTTAAAAAACAGAAGATTACCATTTTTTTTTTTTTTTAAAAGCGTTATTGTTAAGGTTTGTCTTCGACCCCAAACGCACGACGCAACGGAAGTGAGACTTAGCCTTCAAAGGCGTGTTTATTTCTCAGAGTACAAGACAAGTCAATCTAGGAGAACTCAGGAAATAAAGGCAACAAAGGTAATTCTCTTTAGTCTCTTGAAAAATCCACACAGGAAAAACTCGGGGGGGAAAAAAACTAGACTTGTAATTCACAAAAAGAAATCCACAGAAAGTCAGGAATTACCACAGGTGAGAGGAGGCTTGTAATCCAAATCGAGAAGGAATCCAGCAGCAGCAGCAGCTAGAGAGAGATCCTCACACTGGAGCTGACAACACGAACCTGTGACTGGGAAGCAGGCAGCTATATACCAGCCCTGCTGAGCTGATGAGCTGCAGGTGGTTAATTGCTGATTGGCCTCAGGTGCGAGATGAAGCACCTCTGGTCCTGGAAGGAGGCTTAGAGAGGCGGGTCCTAACAGTTATTGACTGCATTTAAACAGTCTATGAAAGAATTTGAGCCATATTTACCTTGATTTTACAGTATAAGGCACTATAGTTATTTATTTTTTGTTTTTTGTTCACTATCCTCTGTAAAGAAAAGAAAAGTAAGCTTGCATTTACTCAAAGACACCAACTGACTAACTTGGCATTTGAGTTTTAAAGTGTGAATTCAGAGACAACTTCAAACTCACCTTACCCTGCTTTTAAGACAGACACCAAGGTGGTTCCCTTGGGCAAACAATTGACCCCTGTTGACCTCAACAATCCAATCACACCTAGAGAACTAAAACAAAGGTTGGGTCTGATTCATGGTCTGCAATTCTGAACAAAATGAAATTAGCCCATCTACACTGGGTCATTAGGCTGAATCCCAAATCATCCCCATCGCTCTTTCAATTAAGACATCTTGGTTTGGCAGATGGTTGTGATGCGATTGGTGTGTCATATTGCCCTTATGCTCACATTTCATAACCTCACAGTCAGAGGAGCTCTAATTAGCTTGCTATTCTGCCATGCAAACTATTCCAAGCTTCTAAAAAGACCTCCTTGTGTTTTGAATGATGGGGAAAGCATTGAAAGAGGGCAAATGGTAGGAGGGGAGGGAAGACAATCATTGTGTGCAGCATGACATTTGAATAGTAATTTCAGCACTTCAAAGCAGCAATTACATTTCGCCTATAGACTTCCTGCAAGGGTATTTTTTTCTTTGTCGTTTCATCACAACCGTGCAAGTGTGTCTCTCTGTCTTTCTGTCTGTATATATATATATAATTTATATAATAGCCAATATAATGCGGCTCGGTGGAGCACTGGGTAGCACGTCCGCCTCACAGTTAGGAGGGTGTGGGTTCGATTCCACCTCCGGCCCTCCCTGTGTGGAGTTTGCATGTTCTCCCCGTGTCCGCGTGGGTTTTCTCCGAGCACTCCGGTTTCCTCCCACATCCCAAAAACATGCTTGGTAGGCCGATTGAAGACTCTAAATTGTCCCTAGGTGTGAGTGCAAGTGCGGATGGTTGTTCATCTCTGTGTGCCCTGCGATTGGCTGGCAACCGGTTCAGGGTGTCCCCCGCCTGCTACCCGATGACGGCTGGGATAGGCTCCAGCACGCCCGCGACCCCCGTGGGGACAAAGCGGTTCAGAAAATGGATGGATAATAGCCAATATATTTGGCTATTATATTTGACCAATATATTTGGCTATTAAATAGTACCGTAATCTTTGGACTATAAGTCACATTTTTTTTCTTAGTTTGGGTTGGGGGGGCGACCTAAACCGCGATAAACAAACCACGATGTAGCAAGAGATTGCTGTAATTTGAATTTCAAGTGACGTCAGTGGCGCGGCAGTTGTTTACAGAAAGGACAAAGATTCAATCACAGGATGACGAAGATGACGAAGCCCCCCCCCCGTGACAAAGATGACGAAGGGCCCCACGTACTACCGGCATCATTAGCAGCTTTATTTGTAAGTGACACGGAGGGCGAAGAGTTTGAAGGAAGTAATGATTTGGAGTGAAACAGAAGGTTTGAAAAACTATTATGGCTTTTACGCACGCCCGGTCCTACTTTACGGAGCTCTCTTTCACCTCCGTGGATGGAAGTCGGAGGCCGGCGCTCACAAACGAAAAGCTGAGACCGGGCCTGACGTAACATTCAGAGTTATTCTAATAACTATTACATAAATAACACATTTATAAAACCATCTGTGTCACACCAATTCATTAAATCCATCTATCGTCCTTTATGTAAACAATGCCGTGTATGCGCCGCATATCCGCCGCGCCGCTGACGTCGGACTCGTAAGTTGCATTTCTAATTATTCCACAGACCCATATAATGACAACTATCCCTAACTATCATATTACAACAATATTATCAAACGATCTGTGTCACTCCAAATGATTAAATCCATCGATCAAATTCAAACAACGCCGCGCGTGCGCCCTGACGTCAGCCTCGTCGTTATTCCGCAGATCTAGTATATAACTATATTGTAGCATTAACAAAGTCGACTTCCAGGCGTGCGGCGGCGTGGACTTCCATCCCCGGAGGTGGCATTTCCAGCCACGGAGGTGGAAGAGAGCTCCTTAGAGTAGGACCGGGCGTGCGTAAAAGCCATGTCCGAGCCCCATCCACCGTCCACGGACAGCCACCCGGCCGAGCGCCGGTTTTATAAAGATGGTTTTATAAATGTGTTATTTATGTAATAGTTATTAGAATAACTCTGAATGTTACGTCAGGCCCGGTCTCAGCTCTTCGTTTGTGCTTATGTCACGTTAGCATACCTATCGTTTAGCCTGTTGTTGCTCGTTCATGTCTGTTCTTGCTGTTGGATTTTGTCAAATAAATTTCCCCCAAAATGCGACCCATACTCCGGAGCGACTTATATATGTTTTTTTTCACGTTATTGTGCATTCTATGGCTAATGCGACCTATATTCCGGAGCGATTTTTAGTCCGAAAAATAAGGTATATATATATATATATATATATACTGCTTACTATGGGTTTAAAAATAAGTGCTATTTTAATGGCTGTCAATTAATTGAAGAATTATAGTTGGTCAGTTATCGATTTGTCAAGCTGGCAGCCGGGATATGGGCTCTTTACTGGCACACTCAATTAGCTCCTAATTCACAACTTTATTTCCTCTGACAACAATGTCATACGAATTATATTGAAATGGCAACTTCCCTGAAAGATGCAGGTGGCAGATTGTTGTGCTGCTGTGCACAAAGACAAGTATCCGGGCCACACAACTGCAGGGCGCAAAATTGACCTTGCTGAGATGTTTAATGTGCTCGAAAAATACAGACTTTTTGGTCAGTGTTTGTGAGACATTATCATCTGCAAGCTGACGTGCCTTTCTAAGGCCGATGTCAGTGCAATACTTTCAGTACGTACTGTCAGGAACCTAAAATGTTGATCTTGGCTCATTTTCATCCTTTTTTACAGCAAAAAAATGAATTGGCCAAACCATGGTGTTATGAAGGAAATTTTATTAAAATGTATAGGCAAGTTAATTACATGCAGGTGTCCAGAATCAAGTGAATGTGACAGGTACAATCTTTACACTTTTGTCATATAGCTTCTCTATATGTTCATTGTGTTGCATGAAGACAGAATATTTACCCGAGGTTAAAATATTGGCACAATGTCAATGGGAAGTAAGGAGAAGAAAAGGCTGTTGAATTATTGAAGGCACAGGGAAAAGAATAAAGAGCCAAGTATATAAGAGCGGCTTAGATAAATGCCACCTTGACCTTACTCCTTTGGGATTTATGTCAGTCATCTCTCTCCCCTGCAATCCGGATGAACGCAAGCCATGCTTAGAAAAGAGATGATCAAATATGTGAAAACAATAATGATAATAAATAAATAATCAAATAAATAAGGTTAAATGAATAATGAAATAAATAAGGTTCAATTCATAAATGTCAGCAACCTTTGAATATTACACATTTCCTTGTGTGATAGTTATATTTTTTTTAACTTTAATGATATTAACTAATTGTACTTTAGAAATCAAAACCTGAACACCTAGTGAAAAAAATTAAATTGCCTGGAAAGTTTAAACTAGGCGGCTCGGTGGTGCACTGGGTAGCACGTCCGCCTCGCAGTTAGGAGGGTGCGGGTTCAATTCCACCTCCGGCCCTCCCTGTGTGGAGTTTGCATGTTCTCCCCGTGTCCGCGTGGGTTTTCTCCGGGCACTCCGGTTTCCTCCCACATCCCAAAAACATGCTTGATAGGCCGATTGAGCACTCCAAATTGTCCCTAGGTGTGAGTGCGAGTGCGAATGGTTGTTCGTCTCTGTGTGCCCTGCGATTGGTTGGCAACCAGTTCAGGGTGTCCCCCGCCTACTGCCCGATGACGGCTGGGATAGGCTCCAGCATGCCCGCGACCCCCGTGGGGACTAAGCGGTTCAGAAAATGGATGGATGGATGGAAACTTTAAACTAATGTGACTTTAATCTTTGATAGAAGATGAATGTGTCTTTCCATTCAATTTACATTGAAACAGATAATGTATATAAAGAGCGATAGAATTTTCAAGTCTGCAGCAATTTTTTACTTTGCATACCTTCTGGATATTTAATGACTTCAATCACTGAAAAATATTATTCTGTGCAGTGCTTTGCAAGAAAAGGACAAAGGACTTTAATTTGTTGTTCTACATATGCCCCACCTACTATTATGTCTTGCTTTGGCAAATCTTCACACGCTATGATGGTGTTGGTGACCAGGTTGAGGTTTTTGATGGAGACAACAGAAGGACTCTGATTTTACCTCCCGCAGTCTTCTTTGCCCTTTCTTGAGGAAGGGATTCCCCCTCACTTCCTGTCACCTCCCAGTGAGTTTCCTGTGCTTAATTGTACCCAGCTGTTTCACTGGAGATAAATAGGGCCATGGGGACAACCGTTTTGTAATTTTGGAGTGATGGCAAAATGGAAACAATTGTGACAATTGGTAGCAGGCTACATAAATTACCATTCTTTGGCTTTAGGGAACATTCAATTTTAAATAGCTGCAAAGTCTCCTTGGCATTAGGGTCTCAGAAATAAATTGTCTGAATGAGTTATGAGAAATTAAATAAGTGATGGAAATTAGATGAGTATCAGAGGATTTATGCTTGGGCCAAAATTTTGCTTCAATACAAAAATTGTGTCCGATAAATCATTTATTGTCATAAAATAAATAGTAAATAAACAACAGTTTTTTCACAGGCAGGTTTATTATGCTCAATTTGATCTACCGTATTGGCGCGAATATAAGACTGTTTTTTGCATTGAAATAAGACTGAAAAAGTGGGGTTTGTGTTACATTCAGGGTCTAGACATTATACCCATTCACAACGCTAGATGGCGCCAAATATCTTTAAAGCGAATGTTGAACTTCACTTCGCAGGCCAAGGTGAACCCGTCACGAAGAAGAAGAAAAATAGCGGTAGCACGAAGAACAAAAATAAAAAATAGCCGTAAGAAAGAAAAGAGAAGAAAATAAGATAAGAGAAAACAGAAAATGTGAGAGCTGACACTGAGCACAGCGATGCAGAGGATGTTTGTGAGGAGTAATGTTATGGCATGACAGATCTAAGCTAGTACTCGGAAGTGGACAGCAGTTTGCATTATTTTATTGCAATGTTTTTCCTTATTCAGATTTGTTTCAAGACTACAGTTACAGCTAGACTTCACTTTGGTGGTTAATGCAGTTATTGCAATTTTGTTGTTTTATTACAGTAGATTGGTTTATTTATATCTCAAAAACCAGAAGCCATTTGTTTACAAATATGATTGCACTTTAGTTTACATATTTAAATGTTCAGATACTAAGATGTAATCGACAGTTTTTGCATGATTTGAATGAGGCAAAATAACACGCTTTTTCTCTCAAATATATTGTGATAATCATTTATTTCAGATGTACTACAATTATTTTCTGTATAAAAATCTCTTTTTTCAAACTTGAGTCTTGAAAAAGAGGGGGTCGTGTTATAATCAGTCATAGTCGGGCCAATACGGTAGTTCTCAAGAACATAACACGTGGATAAAACAAAAGTTTATATATAAAAAAAAAAAAAATTAACATTTAAGATACGTTTAAAGACATATTTCTATAATATGGCCTTTAATTAACCTGTAGTGGCCGATGCGGCTGGAGTTTGTTCTTGCTCCCTCTCCCCGACACCACTTCCCCCACCCCTCCCCAGCTGGGGAGGTGGTTAGGTGACACCCAAGCTGACAGCGGCTATCTAGATTCTCGTGGACCAAATTCAGGATGAGGGAACTGCAGCGGATTACCCTCTTCGAAGACATTGCCAGTACGATCGAGGGCTCCGCCGACAGCTCTTCGCTTTGGCCTGGACATCCACTTTTTGTTTTCCATATTATGTATTTTATGTGCCCTCTTTGCATGCATTGCAGCCTGGTGATCCTGAAAGGGGGATCCTTCCATCTGTGGTCCCTTCTCAAGGCTTCTCATTTTTCCCCTGGTAGGTTTTTTTTTTTAGTTTTTCCTTGCCCTTTTGGGAGCTCGAGATCAGGGGATCCTTTGAGAATAATTGTCAATTGTTTGTCTATGTGAAGCCCTTTGAGACTGCTTGTGAATTAGGGCTATACAAATAAACTTGACTTGACTTGGCCTACCAAGCATGTGTTTGGGATGTAGGAGGAAACCGGAGTGCTCGGAGAAAACCCACACGGGCTCGGGGAGAACATGCAAACTCCACACAGGGAGGGCCGGAGGTGGAATTGAACCCGTACCCTCCTAACTGTGAGGCGGTCGTGCGCACTGGTTATATATATAATACATATATATATATATATATATTGGCTCGGTGGCACACTGATTATATGTATATATATACACACACACACACATATATATATATATATATATATATATATATATATATATATATATATATATATATATATATATATATATATATATATATATATATTATGTGGCATAGGTGACTTCTCAGTTTAATGGTATTAAAAGTAAAATTCAATTAAAAGATAACAATAGTAATGCAGGCAATACATATATTTATATACACACATATATGCTATGTAGCATAGGTGACTTCTCAGTTTAATGGTATTAAAAGATCAAGTCAAAAAGATTTAAATTAAATTAAAAGATAATAGTAATGCAGGGAAATTTAGCAATATATTTATTATTTTATATGTACGTATATGTAATTGTACATATTTTTTGCAAATTTAGTAATAAACTCATAATAAACCCATATCGCTTTCCAATTTTAAGTAAATCAATGAGTTTACAATTTCTATACTTGTATCATACCACATTCAGTTCAATGCTTATTTTCTCTGAATATAAATTTGCTCTTTTGTCTAAAACTTCTCTGAGTGAAACTGAAACCCTTGGGGCATGAAGGTAGGTTGAAAAAATGGCCTCACTGCTCCACTACTCACAGCTTATTCCTACATGATACTGTAACCACCAACACTGCGTCGTTGGCGAAGAAAGCTCGGCACCGCCTGTACTTTCTGCGGAAACTCAGGCAAGCAATTGCTCCTCCTGCCATCATGACCACATTCTACCGTGGCACCATTGAGAGCGTCCTCTCCAGTTGTATTGCTGTGTGGGGTGGTAGCTGCTCTGAATACCGCATGAAGGCCCTGCAGTGCATAGTGAACACAGCTAGTAAGATTATTGGTGCTCCACTCCCCTCCCTGAAGGACATTTACAACTCCCATCTCACCCGCAAGGCGACCGCGATTGTGTGATGTGAGTCACCCCGTTCACTCTTTGTTTGATCTTCTGCCCTCTGGGAAGAGGTACAGAAGCCTGCGCTTCCGCACCACCAGACTCACCAACAGCTTCATACTCCAGGCTGTCAGGATCCTGAACTCTCTCCCCCCTCCACCCTCGGCTGCATAACGTCCTGTACTTTTGCGCTATATTCTGTGTGTCTGCTGTATGCACGCTTGCTCCTCTTGTTTATTTATCTATTTAATTTAGGTTATTTGTTTATTACTTATTCATCGCTCTTATTTATTTGTTTTTTGTGCCTTCTTGTTTTTACTCTTTGTGCTATTTGCTTGTATGTATTGTGTAATGTGTCTAGTCACCATGGAATGGTGGGAAATGTAATTTCGATCTCTGTGTGTGTCTTGACGTGAAGAAATTGACAATAAAGCAGACTTTGACTTTTGACTTGTAAGGCTTTTCCAGAGACTCGCACTGTTATAATTCATCAATCTTTATTTTATAACACTTATCGTAGTTTTTAATTAACGTGTATGCATATATACGGCTAAATATTGTTATCCAATATATCTACTGCAATTTCCCATAGATTGCTGGTTTGAAATTTACTTTTAATGATTATTATTATTTTATTAAACATTTGTTCAAACTTGTCTGGTGTTTTATTCCTTGTTTTTATATTTGCCAATTAAAACATAAAAATCAGACATTTTGTTAACTGCTTTATATGCCAATATGTATGTGTTTTACGTTGTTATAAGAGTTGGTGTCCCCAAAAATAACAAATGTCGGCACGTTTTTTTTTTTTTTTTCAATCTTTTAGTCAAACACAAACACATTCGGTATAATAACACCATCAAGATTCAAGAGTTTTTATTCGCCGTGTTTGAGCGTGCCAAACAAGGAATTCTACTTCGGTACGTCACAGCCTCTGCTCAACATTTAGGTGACTAACAACACTCAGGACAAGCCAACAAATACAAAATTAAAACATCAATGTCGTTATAACGTGTGTCGACTGGCAATGGCAAAACAGCAATGCTGTCTGTCAATTACTCACTCGAGTCGTGAATTGCATTTCCCGTTCACCAACGAACGGATCTGTGAGTGAATGAGTGAATGAGTGAGTGAGTGAGTGAGTGAGTGAGTGAGTGAGTGAGTGAGTGAGTGAGTGAGTGAGTGAGTGAGTGAGTGAGTGAGTGATTTGCATGTCCGGTACATCGCGAGAACGGATCAGTGAGGGAACGAGTCCTGACTCTCGTTCGCGAACAAGTCAATGAGTGAACTGCCTTCCCGTGCATCAACTGATCAGTAAGTGAACATATTGCGTCTCCTGGCGTGAACTATGTAAACCACAATGTAGCTTAATGATTTACTTATAGTAGTTTTTAAATAACGTGTATGCATATGTATGCCTAAATTTTGTTATCCAATATATCGACTGCAGTTTCACAATAAATTGCTGGTTTTAAATTTACTTTTATTATTATTATTTTATAAACATTTGTTATAATTTGTCTGGTGTTTTATTCCTGGTGTTTGATTCGCCAATCAAAACATAAAAATCTGACATTTGGTTAACTGCTTTATATGACAATATTTGTTTTACGTTGTTATACGAGTTGGTGTCCCCAAACATAACAAATGTCGGCATAACGTTTTTTTTTCAACTTTTTATTCGAACACAAACACATTCGGTATAATAACACCATCAACTACAAGCCAACAAATACAAAATTAAAACATCAATGTCGGCATTGTAACAATAGGAGTGTTTATTTGTGAGCATTATGTTCCGTTGGGACCACTTTAAATAGGACGCGGTCCGTTATCAAAACGTGACCGGACTGTAACCTTTAGCATGTTGAGGGAGCAATAAAGAAAGACGTTTAAGCAAGCAAGAACAATTGCTTTAAACTTCCATAAAGTACAGTCGGGAATAGAACATAATCTAACAGGCATAACAGGCATAACGTGTGTCTGCTGGCATAGCGGCAATACTGTGTGTCACTCAGTCGTGAATTTTCGCGAACGACCAATCAACAGCGCCAGCGAGCGTTAGATGGAGGAGGGACTTTCTCGTGTCAGTGACGTAATTTCCCGTTCACGAACGTGTCAGTGACGCAATTTCCCATTCACGACCGGGTGAGAGACTGTTACCAACGGATTAGTGTGTAGGTCTTGTATTATAGAAAGAAATGTGTTAATTACCCAAGCCAATTATGATTACTTTTAATAGTATCGGGGCAGGGGGAGGTGTATTGTTTGATGTGTATGGGTTGTTTCCACTGGATGTTGGAAAAATAAATACAATAAAAATAAGTGTGTGATCAGTGTGTGCGTGTGTGGGGGGTGGATTCATTGAAGGATTCGTTTGAACTAATCTTTTGAGTGATTCTAAAGATTCAGTTCACCTAAAAGAACTGGAATGTACATCACTATTTTCAGTCGTGTTTATTTTCTTTGTAAATTCATGTGGATATTAAAATCGCCCATGATTATTACCGTAATTTTCGGACTATAAATCGCGTTTTTTTCATAGTTTGGGTGGGGGGGGGGGGGGCGACTTTATACTCAGGAGCGACATATATGTTTTTTTTTTTCAAAAATTTTTACTTGATCATTAACACATTACTTACGAGTATAGCTGATTACTTCACATATAATTTTTAGTACAGTGAAAAAACTAATAAAGCAATTAACACTTTAAAGCGCAATATGCAAGTTCATGAAACAAATGAAACAAAAAACAACTGAAAAAAGAAATATAGTTCTTTTCAGACTAAACTGGATCAGGGCGCTTTAAATTTCACCATTGGCCGTGACGCAACAACTGGGAAGGGCTTAACAAAAATGGCACCAAAAAGAAACTCGTATTCTGCAGGTTACAAGTTGTAAAATATGCAGCCGAAAACAGTAATCGAGCAGCAGAAAGAAAGTTTGGAGTTTGTAAGAAACTTGTAAGGGGTTGGCGAAAAGCGGAGGTTACTCTAAACGAAATGAAGAAAACAAAAAAAAGCTAATTGCAGGCTAAAAGCTAGGTGGCCACAGCTCGAAGAACGAGTTTGTACATGGGTGCTTGAACAACGTGCTGCTGGGAGAGGCTTATCAACAGTGCAATTGGGTCTCCACGCCCAAGTATTTGCCAAAATCATGAATATAAATGACTCTGTAGTGGGAGGATCTTGTTATCGGTTCATGCAACGCAAATGCCTCTCAATCCATGCCCGGGTGCTTGCCAAGGAGATGAATTTGAAAGATTTTCAAGGAGGACCTGCTTGGTGTTATCGCTTCATGCAACGCAATCACCTCTCTATCAGAGCAAGAACATCGGAGTCCCAATCACTCCCGGCAAACTTCCAAGTAAGGATTGACTGTTTCCGTGAGTTCATTAAGAAGCATGTAAGTGAGCACAACGTGACACCGGATCATATTATTAACATGGATGAGATCCCCCTCACGTGTTGCAGAAAAAGGGCAGAGGAGTGTTAATATACTAACAACTGGTCATGAAAAAATCACACTTGACAGTGATGCTGGCATGTTGCGGAGACGGCTCAAAATTGCCACCAATGGTCATTTTGAAACGAAAAATGATGCCAAAAATCCAATCCCCCTCTGTTGCAGTCGCCGTGGATGAGAAAGGGTGGATGAATCAAGAAAAGAATTATTGGCTTAAAAAATGCTACACTAAGCATCCGGATGGCTTCTTTAGTGCACGCAAAGCACTGAACTTGAGCAGTGAGAGCCAGTGGAGTCACACCTGTGAGTTCATGTCAAGCTCCGCCCACCCAGAAGGATTGCAGAGCTGTGACCTTTGAACTCCATCAACACCAACAAGCCTGAAAATGGGAAACTGGATGACCGCTTTTGTACTTTTTTGTGATAGACAGCAATGGAGCGCCGATCATGCCACAGTTAAAAAAAAAAAATTAAAAAACCTCAACTCCATACCTGCCATCATCCCTGAAGGCTGCACTAAAATACTCCAGCCACTTGATGTCTCTGTGAATAGGAGCTTTAAAGCAGTTCTGCGTAACCTGTGGGAGCAGTGGATGATGGACGGAGAGCACAGCTTCACGGCAACCGGGAGAATGCGACATGCAACATTCCTGGACGTCATTGGAAGCATGGGCTTCGGTTACACTCAAAACCATTCTGTCAGGATTGAGAAAAGATGGAATAAGTGCAACTGAAACTGACGAGGAGTCTGACGTCAGCGATGGAGATGACGAAGGGCCCCACGTACTACAGGCACCAGTAGCGGGGTTGTTTGTCAGTGACATGGAGGATGAAGAGTTTGAAGGATTTAATGATTAGACAGAAGACACAGAAGGTTTGAAAAAGTTGTTGTTTATGTTATAGTTATTTGATGTATTTAATTTCGTGTAGCAACTTGTATATGTTTTTATCGTTACAGTTCAGTAGTTGTTGGCTTGTTGAACTGTTGTTTTGTTAAATAAAGAGCCGTTTACCAAACCCACGTCTTTGCTTGTACTTTGTTAACGCTACAATATAGTTATATACTAGATCTGTGGAATAACGACGAAGCTGACGTCAGGTTGCACGCGCGGCTTTGTTGACAAAAGACGAGGAATTTGATCGATGGATTTAATGATTTGGAGTGACACAGATGGTTTGATAATATTGTTGCTATATGATAGTTATTTGAAATATACTTTATATATCATTATATGGGCCTGTGGAATAATTAGAAATGCAAATCACGACGAGTCCAACGGCGCGTGTACGCGGCATTGTGGATGATCGATGGATTTAATGAATTGGAGTGACACAGATGGTTTGATAAACGTGTTATTAATGTAATACTCATTTGAATAACTCTGAATGTTACGTTAGGCCCGTTCTCAGCTCCTTGTTTGTGTATGTCACGTTAGCATACCGTATCGTTTAGCCTGTTGTTGCTGGTTCATGTCTGTTCTTGGTGTTGGATTTTGGCAAATAAATGTGCCCCAAAAGTGCGATTTATACTCCGGAGCGACTTATATATCTTTTTTTTTTTCACGTTATTGTGCATTTTATGGCTGGTGCGACTTAAACTCGGGAGCGACTTATAGTCCGAAAATTACGGTATATTATCCGCATTTGTCACTAAATCAGCCACAAATTCAGAAAATTCATCCAGGAAGCCAGAGTAAGCCTCTGGTGGACGGTAAATAACAGCAAGATAAAATGACGGTAAAGTGGTGGATCGGACAGTGAGAACTTCAAATGTTTTAAATACCTTAATTGATACCTTAAGTAAATCTAAGATCGGAATCTGAGATGAGGGCAATTACCCCCACCCTTTTTTCGAGGACGCGCCACATGTGTGCTCACAAAATTTGGAGGCAAGGCCTCATTAAGTAGTAGCAGTTCATTAGGTTTTAACCAGGTCTCGCAAAGACCAAATACATTTAGATTATGTTCCGTGATGAGGTCATTAACGAGAACTGCTTTCGTATGAAGCGATCTAATATTCATAAAACCGAGTTTCAGGTCATTTATATCAATTTCGATGGCAAATACCCGAGCGTGGAGACGCAACTGCACTGTTGGCAAGCCTCTCCCGGCAGCATGTTGTTCAAGGACCCATGTGCGAACACGTTCCTCTAGCTGTGGCCACTTAGCTTTTAGCCTGCGATTGGCTTTTTTGTTGTTTTTTTTCATTTCAGTGAGAGTAACCTCCGCTTTTTGCCAGTCCCTTACAATTTTCTCTATAACTTCAAACTTTCTTTCTGCTACTTGATTACTGTTTTCGGCTGCATATTTTACTACGTGCAGCTTGTAATCTGCAGAATATGATTTTCTTTTCTGTGCCATTCTTGTTAAGCCCTTCTCAGTTGTTTTTATAAGTTACCGCCAATGTTGAAATTATTAAAACAGGCCTAGAGTGCCTTCTTGCGGTTTAGTGTGAAGATAACGTGAAGTTACATATAGATGTGTTCATAATTTCACACATAATTCGCTCCTGAGTATAAATCACACCCCTGGCCGAACTGTGATGAGCAAACCACAAACTGTCGGGGGTTCGCTGTATTTGTATTTCATTCTGTTTTACACGTTCTAAACGAGAAAATACTAACTTTTTCCCCACTTTTCCATTATACTTATATCCTTTTAAATCCAATTCCCACATTCCACATTGGTGGTTGTTGCAAATCTATTGCTGCATCTGTCTCAACCGTTATACTCTCAGCGTAATCCTGCAATGGGTCTATCCCACTTGATCCCCCTGTCCATTGTAACTGCCATGCATGTCAGTCTATCTTCCTTTGGATCATTGTCTTGTTTTGATCTCTCCATCATCTCTGCTGTCAGTCTCACCATTTTGGTCTCTTTAAATCCAGCATATTGCTCTGTCTCTTTGTGTACCTGCACCTGAGCCTGCTCAAACCAGAAGCTGCAGTGGTTTAACTTTAATTGATGCATTGGCTAAAGCAAGGGATAAGGAACGAACTAAGGGACGCTTCTGAGCTGACAAGGTTAATTCTGTTTTTCCTTGCTCCTTGTCACCTGGCGGCAATTAAACTCATGGCATCCCCCTCCCAAGGGAAAGATACTCTGCTCAAAAGAAAGAGAGCGAGTGGGAAAAATAATCCATAAGGTTTGGAGAATCAGTGAAGGGGAGGGGAGTGGGGTATTGGCAATGACAATATGGGCACATTTTCTTACTGCACTGACTTACGTGACATTTAAACTCCATCCATCCAGCCACCTAACCAACCCTGTCCGTCCGTCCATCCAATCATCCACCCATCATCCATCCATCCATCCATCCATCCATCCATCCATCCATCCATCCATCCATCCATCCATCCATCCATCCATCCGTTATCAAAGTAGAAAACTGATCAGGAGAGGACACTACAATTGTCACTTCAGTTTGACACAGTTAAATTGACTTTAAAATGCAAAATCACGAGAGTAAACTTTGAGGCTCTCAACTGCTTTGGCTCTGGCCTCTTACTGTTCAAGCATGTTTTAAAGAAATACACACCAAGATCCTAGTTTATACATCCTTACCTCCCTGGCTCATTTGAATGAGAGCAGTCCAAGACACAGAGTAATTAGACAATTATGAAAGGCTGAGGTGTCACTGACCTTATTATGGTGGGAAGATCAAATTAATGACCCGTGACAGATGGAGGCCTCAATAATATTCAAGCCAAAGGCTTTTAGTCTCTCTTGACAACTGAGGTTCCATACAGTTACAGTCAGAGAGAAATGATGACAACACTTGAACAAAAAGCGCTTAAAAAATAATAAAATACAACTTTTGATTATAAAGCTATTCAACACACGTTTCAGTCAGCAAAAGTGAAAGTAATTAGTCAAGTTTGGTTTTCCTTTCCCCTTCAGACTGTCCAATGAATTTGCATGTGAAAAATAAACAATTGAGTCCAGTTTCTCTTAGTCCACCTTAAAAAGGGGGGGGGGGGGGGGGGATCAGTAACCCTCTTTTTTTTGTGGAAAATGGTTATTGGCGATTCATTCCCACTTATTGTTTCTCTTAAATTTTAATGGAATTCGATTAGATGAAGCGGCCATCAGTCTCAAAAGTCGTCCCGTCATGCGTCAAGGCTGCCACCATCATACCTGTGCCGAAAAATCCTGCTCCTTCCTGCTTCAATGACTACCGCCCTGTGGCACTGACCCCCATCGTCATGAAGTGCTTTGAGCGGCTTGTCTTGGCGCACGTCAGATCTGTTCTTCCCCCCACCGTGGACCCCTTCCAGTTTGCCTTCCGACCCAATCGGTCCTCTGAGGATGCCATCTGCTCTGCCCTCCACTCTGCCCTCACCCACCTGGAGAACAGGGACTCGTATGTGAGATTGCTGTTTGTGGACTTCAGTTCTGCATTCAACACCATTGTTCCACAGCGTCTCATTTGCAAACTCGACGAGCTGGACCTCAGTACCTCCCTTTGCAACTGGCTTCTGGACTTCCTCTGTCAAAGGCCTCAAGTAGTGCGTATAGGCGACAGTGTCTCCGACAGCATCACGCTGAGCACGGGGGCCCCTCAAGGTTGCGTACTCAGTCCGCTGCTCTTCACCCTGCTGGCGCATGACTGCACTGCGACCTACAGCAGCAATCGCGTGCTGAAATATGCCGATGACACGACTGTGGTGGGTCTCATCACCGGTGGCGATGAGACTCAATACAGACGGTGCTGTGGTGGAGAGAGTGAGTAGCACCAAATTCCTGGGGGTGCACATCAGTGAAGACCTCTCCTGGACCACCAACGCTGCGTCACTGGCGAAGAAAGCTTAGCGCCGCCTGTACTTTCTGCGGAAACTCAGGCGAGCAAGTGCTCCTCCTGCCATCATGACCACATTCTACCGTGGCACTGTTGAGAGCGTCCTCTCCAATTATATCGTTGTGTGTAAGGGCTGGGCACTTGAGTTTGCCATTTGATGTTGAGGATACGTCTGAGGTTTCACATGTGGAATGTGTGGCGGCAAATCTCTTATCTTGAGTATGTGATCCAAGATTCATTGTTGATGATGTATGCACTGTAGATGAATATCTCGGTGCGCGTCATCAGTTTACTGTTGGTCCATACTCTCTGATTTAGCTTGACTAATCCACAGTGGGTGCACAAATCCCATCTCGCCTGTTCTTGGTAGCGCAATGCTTCTGATGGGCAATGATGACAGACGACATCTGGGAGTACATCAAAGCCTGTCCCATCTCCAATCGGTGTAAGAGGTCCAACTGATCTCTGGCCGGCCTCCTCCAGCCACTGCACGTACCTCACCAGCCATGATCTCACCTTTCCATAGACTTTTTCACGGGTCTCCCACCGTCCGAGGGCAACACGGTGGTCCTCATGGTAGTTGATCGTTTCAGCAAAATGGCTCGGTTCAGCCCATGTTCAAACATAAGGATGTCTATGGGTGCACTTGGCACCAGGACACACCTAGGCCGCATTTTGATGATCAATTTAGTAGTCATGTCATTGGATTTGTGGCCGCATGTTTTGAACACTCTGGTGAAGAGAGGGGCGGCGCTGTCAACTGATCAGCACCTGGTGGTGGGTTGGCTCCGATGGTGGGGGAAGATGCTGGTCTGACCTGGCAGATCCAAATGTATTGTGAGGGTTTGCTGGGAACGTCCGTCAGATTCCCGTCAGAAAAAGCTTCAACTCTAGCACAGTTTTTCCCACATCCCGGGGGAGGCGGGAGACATTAAGTATGAGTGAACCATGTTCCGTGCCTCCATTGTTGGCGGCTGAATGGAGCTATGGCTGTAAGGGTCTGTCGTGGTGGCAACCCTCGAACCTGCTTGTGAACACTGTCAGGTCTAAATATGATCAGACATTAAATCACATGCTGGAACGAAGAGGAGAAGACAACCAGGATGAGTTTACTCGCGAGGAGAACGATAGAGAAAGGAAGCTCAGTTACAATCTCCATCAGTTCTGAGTTCCTCCTCCACGTGCTCCTCTTTTTAATGTTTTGGTTGCCCTGGTTACAGAGGCGTTGCTACACTAAAGGGAGGGGAGATAGTGGTTGTAGCAATGCTGATTAGCTAAGGAATATAGTGTAGTGTGATTTAGCACTTGTCGGCCCTCGGGATTGCAGAGTCTGTTCTCTTCCCTCAACCAGTTGTCTTCTCCATGGGTGGCTGACTCCTTCTCGACTGTGATCAGATAACTTGAAGCACGTTGAATGCCGTTTACCTGTGGAACAATGCAACTAAACCCTTGCTAAGTTTAGTTTACTAAGTTCATTCTGTTTCCTTTTTCAATCACTTGTTGGTTCTTTTATCACAAATAGGGTATTTTTGGTTGCATTACCTGACCTCGTCTCTGTTGATGGTCCTCGGGCCTCGTTTACGGATCTCAATGGCCTCCCTGATCCAACGCTGATGTTTATTTTCTTCGGTGCGGATGACTCTGGCCTTTTCCCAGTCCATGATGTGGTTTTCTCTTTTACTCTTTTCAGATACTGGTCCACCCAAAAGACAGAATCAACCCGGAAAATAAATGCAACTCCATATACGAGATACCATGCAAATCATGCAATAAATCATACATCGGGGAGACAGGGAGAAATTTCATCACCAGGAAAATGGAACACAAAAAGGAGTGTGAGAAGGAGACAGCAATAAGACAAACAAGAGCAATAAAACAGCAAGATGAACATGAACACTACAAATCAGCCATCACTGACCACTGTAAAAGAGAAAACCACATCATGGACTGGGAAAAGGCCAGAGTCATCCGCACCGAAGAAAATAAACATCAGCGTTGGATCAGGGAGGCCATTGAGATCCGTAAACGAGGCCCGAGGACCATCAACAGAGACGAGGGAGCCTACATGCTCTCCACCACCTGGAGCAGCATTTTGGAGAGGTGAAGGGAGAGCAGAGGGCGTGACTCATCTGTCAAATCTGACAGGTGAGTCACGCCTTCATTCATCGATCAGCTGATAAAGACGCGTCACAACTACAGCAATGACACTCTGATGAAGGCGGAAGTTCATGCCGAAACATGTCAGGTAATGCAACCTAAAATACCCTGTTTGTGATAAAAGAACCAAAAAGTGGTCCTTGCTAAGTTTATCTTCTTAGTAAACTAACACAACACATAATAATAATGAGTAACTAGTCCTACCTCAACATTTCAACACGTTACGTAAATGTGAGGTAACTGGTATACAGTTCCTTAACCAAACATTGAGTAAATATGGGATAGCTTATATGTGACTGCTTCAAACTGTATATAACATTTAACAAAGAAAAACAGTTCCGATCAACAACAATCTATCAATCAAAGCTACAGTTAACTAAAAGGAATGAAGTCCCTTTAAACTAAACAAAGAACATCTTGCCTATACAAAGGAGCCCTGCTCATTGTTAGTGAAGACTTCTTACAAAACAAACACAAAAGTAACATAAGGACAGGAAGGAAACATAAGGCTGACGGGGATCAAAAGACATTCCTTGAATTAAATAGAAAGCATTTAGTTTAAAGGCGTAAAGGATAAGGCCCCTTGGTCTGGCAGGCCAAGGCTTTCCCGAGATTACTCCAACAAACACTGGTGCAAAGAAATGCTGGCAAGCTGAAGAAAGAATCCTATGGGCCCTTTTGGCCCGTGGGACTCCGGAGGCAGCTGACATGGCCGGACGAAATGCAGGTTCGGCGGTTGCTGTAGCAAAAACTAGGGTGTGGGAGGAGTTTGGCTAGGCCATGGAGAATGACTTCCGAACGGCTTTGAAGAAATTCCGGTCCACCATCCAACATCTCAAGAGGGGGGAGCAGTTATTACTATGTACATTGAAAATAGGGTGCTGCTGACCTCAACTTCGGACGTCATGAGTCGGTACTCTGTGATGTTGAAGGGCTGCGATGAAAAATAAAAAAAGCGAGCTCAGAAATGAATGAATGTGCCAGTTGGTTGTAAATCCAATCCCCAAAAAGTCCCCAAATCACTAAAAAGTCATGTAGTGGTGTGAATTTTAGTGCTGGCATCATTTTTACATATAGACCATATTTACATATGTGCCAATGTTTACCTCCTTTGTCTAGTACAGTGGTTCTTAACATGGGTTCGGTCGAACCCTAAGGGTTTGGCGAGTCGGTCTCAGGGGTTCAGCATAGCCTCCACTCTGTAGGTCCAAACACACTTGATTTATCATGTAAATGCAATGACGCATATCTGAACTGGTCTCACAAAGGCAACGGCAGAAGTCACACTGATTTGCAGGTCTGTAAGTTGTTGTGAGTTCATGAATTGTGTTGGTTTTGTTCTTTGAACAAGGTGATGATCATGCATGGCTCATTTTGTGCACCAGTAAAATACATTTATGTCTTGAATTTAAATAAAAATTATAGATTTTTTCTCTAAAGAGGGGTTCGGTGAATGCGCATATGAAACTGGTGTGGTTCGGTACCTACAACAAGGTTAAGAACCACTGGTCTAGCCATTAATAACACAACTCATCCTGTTCAAGATCACGGTGAGTGCTGGAGCCTTTGTCAAATGACATCGGATGAAAGGCAGACTGCACTCTGAACTGGTTGCCAGCCAGTCACAGGGCACATATAGAGACGATCAACCAATCACACCCGCATGTACACTGTCACTGAGCGAGACTCGATCCAATGCTGCCCGCACACAAGTCAGGTGAGGGCACCCCTCCACCGGCCCACTACCTCCTATGTAAGAAAGTTTAGTGTAAATTTGATTGGTTAAATTGGACTGAACTTTCAATATGTAGATGTAGCTAAAGTATACATGCTGTAAATACAGTTTTAGAACTCTTTTATTATTATAACAACTTTTTTATAACAACGCACAAGTGTACATGCTGTAACTGTGTTTTTAGAACTCTTATTATTATAAAAAAAATATAACAAGGTACAATACTGTCAATGTGTTTTTAGAACTCATATTATTATAACAACTTTTTTTTATAACAAGGTACAAGTGTACGTACTGCAATTGTGTGGGCACTCCCTGCCTCCTGCTGGTGTGTGCCATAATTCCTCAATTTAGACCAATCACCATTATGATTTACAGATAAAACCTTGAAATAATTATGTTAGCACTTTTGGGGGACATTGAAGGGCTGTGTGGCACTGGTGGAGCCAGAGTGGTGGCCTGGGTGGCCACACACATGAAAGCCCTGAATATGGCCATGTTTACACATAGAGTATTGCACTGCCGGTGTAGGTACCACATCTACTCGGGTGTTCCGATTGGCTCGAGGTTCTAACACTTTTGATGACATCACAATTTTTGCAAAGAAAACTTCAAAAAAAACTATGCTAGAACCATTCTTATTCACAGTCTGGGAAATAAATACAAATCTTTTGGACCAAGTTAGTTCCATTATTTTTGAAAAACATACATCGTTATTGTGATGTTATTTTTTAATCAGGCAGTCTCCTACCACCGATTCAAAACATCGACCATACAACCCATGCCGCATTAAAGAACCCCATTACAACATGGCACTAAGAGCTGTGGCTGCAAATTTTACATTTTCCTTTTAAAACATCAAAAGCATCAATAAGTTAGATAATCACCAACTTTAAAAAGTGCACATAGGTTTTAGAAGGTTTTTTTTCGCAAAAATCGTCCATGTTTGAACTACAATCCCATTCCCGCAAAACAGACCAACCAGACAATCTTAAACACCAACGTACTTTCCTTCCAGCCAATCATATAGCGTGACGTCATCAAAAGTGTCAGGACTCCAAGCTGATCTGAACACCCGAGTAGATGTGGTACCTACACCGGAGCATGTCAGAAGAGAACTCTGATTAGCATGTGAATTTATCCTCATGCGTGCCTGTTCATTGGATGAGGTGACACGCAATTCCTTCAGGCTGCAAAACACAGCATAGACAAGACACAGAATAGACAGAGACACAAGAGCAGCGCCACGCCTGTATCCATCTTAGGAACCTCACTGAGATCGCCTTGTCAGTCATCTTGAGTAGCAGGGCTTCTCGCCATACTGTGTGTTAGAGATGTTCTGAGTCTAACTTATTTTTGCAAGAACCACAACGGGAGACAGTATGCCCTTTTTAAACACTTGCAAGTGGAGAGTCATTCGTCGCTGTGCATACAGCGATGATCGAATGAGGTCTGACTCGGGCCTCTTGCAAGAGCCTTTTTATTGAGAGAAACAGGGTGGGGGTGTGAGTGGGCAGGATGGGGGTGTGAGTGGGCAGGATGGGGGTGAAACCCCTGGCCTCTGATCACATCATAGCAGGGGTTGTTTTACGATGTTGAGTAGACAGAACAACTTTGATTGCGTCTTCTACAGTTGGTCAATCAGTGGAAAGGATCTTAGCACTTTGTTCGACTACTTTGTTAAGACAGGACAAGTTTAGGTTAATTATTACAGATTACATTCCAACATAATAATATGATCAACCTAATCTATTCAACCCTAACACCGTGTCATAAGCTCTGGAGTAGACTAGCAAAGTGAATACCGTTCTTTTCATTGGCGAGGCTTGGAAACCATCGGAGATTGTCTGCGATCATCTTAATAGTTGGTCTACCGTGCTTCTTTTGTTATGAAACCCCAACTAGACAGGTGTTAGTTTCCCCTGGCTTTCCAGAAGGTAGCAGAGTCAGTTGGTGATGACTCTTTCTAGGACATTCCCGATCATTGATGTGAGGGGCAATCGGTCTATAGCTATCCAGTCTCTGCAGGTCTTTGCCTACCTTCGGTACTGGGCGGATATCGGCTTCTCGCCATGCTTGTGGGACTTTCCCTGAGGACCAGGAGCGGTTGAAGACGTCAGTCAGGGTGTGTATTGCGATAGGGCCAAGCATGTGCAACAGTCTTGGGGGGGATGTTGTCCAGGCATCCGTTGTTACTTATGATAGCTCTACAAAGATAATTTTTGAACATGAAATAAATGACTGAGCTCGATCAAGAGTGTAAAAAAAAGTCTTGTCTCTGTCTTTTTGTTCAGTCATTCTAGTCTATTCTGTTCAGTTATTTTAGTCAGTTCTCGTCCGTGCTGCAGGCCGTTGTTGCCGTATTGTCTTTAGTCAGTTTTTGAGGCGGTTGCTTTGGACTTTCTTCACCCCCCTGTCTTCTCGGTTTATTTTCAAGGAGACTGTTTTATACTGTTTGGTGAATGTTTAAAAACACAGATACAGTAGTTACCACAAAACAAGTTTTGATAAGTCAACAACGTACAATGTAAATGTTCCACCACATTATTATATGTGGTTTAACCAGACTTCTTTGAACAAGAAACAGGGATGAATGAAGTGGAAAAGTGAATGCCTAAAAAAACAAAACTGAAATCAGGTACAGAACAGAAGCTAACAGTATAATACAATCCTACAATCAATGTATAGGAGCTGGACAGGGAAGTTGAGATGAACAAATACAAAAACCCAATGTTTCACCAGCAGGTCAGAGCAGAACCAGTAATTTCAGATTGTTTATTTTTTTGAATGCCAAACGCTGTGTGATATATTCTATGCCAAAATGCTGTAAACTGTCAACTGCTATGAAACTTAACAATTCAGCTTCAGAACAGCTTGCTCATTTTGTAAAATAAACAATGCACTTTTTTTGAGATTGTACAGTTGACCATCAAACCAGCCATGGTGGTGTTGACCGTATGCAGGTCTAAGTTCTCTGGGAGGTGGCACTTGTCAATCCTTTCTTGGCAAGGCTGACCTAAGTTATTGGTTGCACTGTAAAGCGAAAGAAGAATTACAACAGCTAATGCGTATGCAAGAAATGTGTATTTCTTTGTTAAATCTCGTGATCATCTCTCCAATTATTCTTACTCTGTGTTCACATTGCATCTCTCCAAAGGAAGAAAGAATATTCATCACAATCGCCAATCTATAAGCACTTAAAAATGTGGATATCCAAGCTTTGTATTCAGCAATACACATCCGGTGGAAAAGGTCAAGTGTCTGGTCTTTCCCCAGATAGCCCTTGACTTCAAATGTCTTGTTGATGTACAGGTCACTCTGGGATAGTGCTGTGTGTGTGTGTGTGTGTGTGTGTGTGTGTGTGTGTGTGTGTGTGTGTGTGTGTGTGTGTGTGTGCGCGCGCGCGCGCGCGCATCATGAAGTGCAAGAGGTGCTGCCAATATGTTGACGCTGACGGAGTGGATACAGTGCGGGGGGCTGAGATAAAGTTGAGTTAGAATTGCTAAGCCAATCAGCTGCAAGGACAGAGATCAACATGTTTCCAGTGGCCATTAGTGTCAAATGGGCAGAGAAAGCCCCGTGCTCCAAGTGACACCCGATGTTACTGAAGGTGTAGGGGTGCACTTGCCTGTCTTGTTGCCTGTCTTGTGTGCTTCATTCCTGCATATGACAACGTGGATGTGTGTGAGTGAGGCATAAAAATAAGAAAAAAAAAATCTGTGATGCTGCGAATCTATCTACAATACTTGTTTAGAAAAATAATCTGCGATAGATTGAGGCCACGATAGGTGAACCGCAAAGTAGCGAGGGATTACTGTATATCTATAGGTATTTGTTAAACTGGTGGTATAACTCTGGATGCCAGTCAGCGAGGTGCATGCCCAGATTGGACATCGGACAACATTTGCCATGTCAGCTGGCTCACCATGGCTATTGGCCATGTATGCAAAAAAATATAAAAACTAAAAATACATAGGAGAATTTGCATGTTATTCTTTTAAATAAGAGGCAGAGGGGTGGCAGAGGGTGTTTTTCCACTTGAGGTCATCTTGAGGTACCACGTGCATCAATACACTTAATAGTCACAACAATTAAACAGCTGTCAGTTTTGCAAATTCTGGAGCCACAACAGTGTGTCTCTTGTAGGGTTTAAAGTCCACACACCCATTGCATTACAGGAAAATTACGAGGACATACTGTCACGTCCAGCCTTCTGGTAACTCCACCTGTCACACACACATCCACACCCCGCCAATCGAGCCAAATCACGTACACCTGCGACTGGCTTGGTGACTGGGCTATTCTACTAGCAGGACTCTCCTTGTCAGTCTGTCCCGTGATGCTACCCGTACGCTCACTGCTCTCAACCGTCTGACTGCCGATGCTGACCTGTTCCGTCCGCTGACTCATCTCGTCTAGCCCGCCGCCTGCCCTGATCATCTGCCCGCTGTTGACCACGTTCTGCTCGCCACCTGTCCTGACCAATCACTTGCTTGCAACCACGTTCTAGTGGGCGCCTATCTCCATGGCCTGGCAGAAGAGATCCGGGACACCATGATCTTTTATGAGCGCCCAAAGACCCTTGGGGAGGCGATGGACCTAGCAGCGCGCATCGGCGGTTGCGTACCCGACACCGGGAACGGGAGCCATCTCCAGCTGGCAACGATCGATCCCATTCGCCATCCTGTACGTCGCCGGCTTCGGCAGGGGCCGGAGTCGGGGAGCCCACTGAGCTAGGACGCGCCCGCCTATCCCGAGAGGAACGAGTGCGACGGATCACACAGAACCTATGTCTGTACTGCGGGGAGAGAGGCCACAGAATCAACACCTGCCCAGTAAAAGGCCAGAGCTTACACGGTGTGGGGGGATCCGTGTGAGCTCGACCCAAACCGGCTCTCCTAGAAGCAGTACCCTCACGCTGCAGGCCCCGCTCCTCCTCTCTGGGGGGGATTCAAGACCTTGACGGCCCTGGTGGACTCCGGGGCTGAGGGCAACCTCGTTGACACCGGGTATCAGAGTAATATTTCATTATGATTTATTATGTGTTATTATACATTTGTGATCGCTGTGGAAAGTGTGTTGTGAAAACGAAACAGGAGCAGAGGAGCCAAAACTTGTTGCCTCTGCTTGGCCCCAGCTGATCTCAAGCCGACGACAAGAGGAAAACACAGAAGAAGACCTTTCTGCTGTTAGATGATATGATGAAATGACGTGCAAAAGAACTAATCTGCTAATGTCTGCTTGCAGAGAGTCTGCAAGGAAAACATGTAAACAAGTGCTGATTTCCCCACCCCTTAGAGTTGTGTAATTTAGGGACCTCAAACCAAATAAAAGTGGGGTTGATGGGAGAGCTAATTGGATGTAGTTGAGACCAGCGTACGTCTCTCCTATTTCTCCTTGCAGAGGGAATTGTGAGCGAACCATACAGCTCTCCGATTCTCCTTGCAAGAAACTGAAAACATCTTCTCTCTTCAATATTAGTGTGTTATTGGGCCTCGGTTCCGCGTCTGGATAGCTGACGGTTGACGTGATACCGTTTTCGGTGAGTGTGTGGAGCACGCTCTTGTTGTGTGTGCTTGTGTGAGTGTTGCGCGACTTAAAGTGAGTTGCGTGACAAGCGAAAGAAGGGCGATGGTGTCCTGTTTATTAATACATTTTATATTAATACACTTAAACTCCGTAGTAAGGGACAAGGTCCTGTGTTTGGTACACTTAAATTCCGTAAAAACCATGAGAATACTCGTCACTATCAAGTGAAGAGAGACAGAGTAGTCTATTCTAAAAAAACTGGGGTTACAGCGGCGTCCCATACGCATTTAAAGTCCCCAGTGAGTGAGTGTGTGTGTGTATGTGTGTGTGTGCATAAAAGAGTGATTGGAGATTAGGTATCTCATTGGAACAGGCTTGTTGAAGTGGCAACTGGTTGAGGAAGCAGAGGCAAGAATTTCCCGCCACTCTGTGGTAGAAGCTTGGAAATTACCTCCAGCAGAGTGTAATTGTCACCCTGTTCAGGTAGAAGTCAGTATAGTCACCCTAGGTGAATCACTGACTTTAAGATGGGTCAAAATAAGAGTAAACTATCAAACAAAAAAATAAACAAAAAGGATCTTAAACAAGCGCTACCGTGTAAAGATTGGAAATTTGTTGAGTTAAATCATCCTGGTAAAACAAAACACCTTAACTCATGGAAACCAAATATGAGTTTAACGGCCGATTAAATACTCAAGTGATAACTGTGTTACAGGATAAGATAAGAAATAAAAGAAAAAATAACCACAAAAAAATTCTAAGGCCACGAGGGGAAGAGGAAAGCAGGGAGTGGAGTTTTCAAAAGCCATGGGGAAAGTGTTTTCTCCTGTGACAGATAGAGATCAAGGAGGAAGGGGAAGATGAATACAATATATACCCCATGATTGAAGTAGCTAATCCAAATACAAATGATGAGTTATCCACAATTTTATCCACATAGAACATGGACTCAGGAAGACGTGAAAAAAGCCGTTGAAGGCATCACATCACACAAGATAGATGTTGAGGAATTTTTACAACAGATGGGGAGGATCTCAGAAGATCTTACCATCTTAATGGGATAGAGGTTCAACAAGTATGGATGACCGCTATCAAAGGAGATTGGCATAGCATCAGGGGGGATTGGAATCCAAAAGAACAAAAACATGTTTTGGAACATGATAGTCGGGAATTACAACATCGTGTTCAGGGCTTGATGGAACGCACCAGAGACAAATTTAGACGAGAAGCAAATTATACTGCCATTGCTCAAGAAAAACAGAGAGATAATGAATCATTTGAGGAGTATCGAATCAGGATGACTGCCTGTTTCAGGGCAAATAGCTGCATTCTGAGGATCACACTCCAGGAAGTGTGTATCAGGAGCAGCTAAAAAATGCTCTACATGAGTATTCTAATATTGCCGTAAAACAATGGATCGATAAGTATGAGTACGGAACTTATAAATGTTGCATGATTTCAATAATTTGTTAACATGGGGATATTTCAAGTGTGTAACTGTGGCTTCCTGTCCACACACACCAGATGGATGACACATTTCTCTCACAAAGCATCACACTCGCATGCACACCAAAGCGCACATGCATAAGTATGTATACACACTCACACACAACAGATGCAAGTAGAACCAAGGCTGTGACTTTAATTATCACCTTGTCTCAGCCTAAATGAAGTTGCGAGGCTAAACTCATATCCCGCATGGTGTGTGTGTGTGTTCAGGAAGTCCCTCATTTCAAGTCAACTAATTTCAATTGCTTCTGCTTTGCTATACCCTCTTTTTTTAACAGCTACAGTGGAGCCTCGGTTTTCTAATGTCCCAGTTCTCAAACAATTCGGTATTCGAACAAAAAATTTGAGATTTTTTTGCTTCGAATGTCGGACGAAATTCGGTTGTCGTACCTCGCGAGATGAGCCGACTGACTCCGTTCGTTATTACATTGTCGTTACTCTGAGGATTGCATCAACTCTAATCATGCCTCCAAATGAAGCAAGTGGGAGCAGTAAAGTCATCCTAAAACACAAAGACGCTCCTAAAGTAATGCGACAGTGAGCGCCCGGCCGGCGCAGTGCAGTTGCGCGGTTGGCGGCGCGCTACGGTTGCGCAATCGGACAAAATTAAGTTCCTTGCGCACTGAGGTCCACTTAAATTTCAGAAAGTACATCAGGACTTTAAAAACATTTTCTAAATTTCAGCGACGGCTTTGTCACAATAATGCAACCAGCGCGGTGCAGTGCAGCGGTCGGTGACGCACTAGGGTTGCGCGTTCGGCGGTGCGCTGCAGTTGCGCGATGGACAAAATTAAACTTCCTGCAAATTGAGGTCCACTTAAATTTTGGAAAGTACATCAGGACTTTAAAAATCTTTTCTAAATTTCAGCGGCCACTCTGTCACAATAATGTGACCAGCGCGGTGCAGTTGCGCGGTCGGTGACGCGTTACGGTTGCTCGTTTGGCGGCGCGCTGCAGTTGCGCGATCGGACAAAATTAAACTTCCTGCGCACTGAGGTCCACTTAAATTTTAGAAAGTACATCAGGACTTTTGAAATATTCTCTAAATTTCAGCGGCCGCTCTGTCACAATAATGCGACCAGCGTGGTGCAGTTGGGCGGTAGGTGACACGCTATGGTTGAGCGTTCGGCGGTGCGCTGCAGTTGCGTGATCGGACAAAAATACGCAAATGAAAAAAAAAGAAGTTTTTTCCTTTTTTTGTTGTTGCTTGGAACGGATTAAAAAAAATCATTATTTGTAACGGGAAAACATGATTCGGAGTTCGTACGATTCACTTCTCGAACAGCCTTCTGGAATGGATTGTGTTCGAAAATCGAGGCTCCACTGTACTTCCAAATAATTATATGGTGGCCTTTTTCCATTGTCGCCATGCATGAGCTTGAGACTTGAGAAAGTTTTGTTTCACTTGACATCCATTGAGTTGATTGGATTCCAATTCAGTTGAGAAAGAAAGAGTACCTGGTGGAACAACTCTCGTATCACCTGAAAATGCTTTGGAGAAAGTTTTTGATTGATTTGATATTTGTCCAAATCTCAATCCATTGATCAGATCATTTGAACAAGAACATTAATGGACGTAGCAGTGAACAATTTGTTATTAGCAGTTATAATTTCCCAGAGCAGTTTTTTTGAATGCTTTTTGTTATTTCTATGTGATCGTACACCCCTAAAATATTTAAAAATTTCTTGTGCAACTTGGGAATTGGTTGTGCTTTTTGCGGTTGTCCTAAGAAGCAGAAGATGTTGAATCTGCGGCTAAAAGAACAATGTTGTGAACAAAGACAAAAAAAGACTGTTGTGGGAATCCAAAATTTCCACCGTCTACCTGAAAATGAGAAAAACAGAAGAAATAATGAGGAACATGGATGAAATTAAAATGTAAGCTTAACTTGAAAAGAACCCGTAAATGTACTTGTTCTGCTTTAATTTTATGGGCAAAAAGCTGTCTATAAAGGAACACCAACAACGCCATTGGTCCTGGAAGAAGCCTTGTTTCAGTAATCTAAACGAGTGCCTGCTTAGGCAAGAGAAAATGGAAAAAGAAAAACAGCACTGGTACTCTTAGCAAGTTATGGATTTATGAATTTTCAAAGTAAATAACTATTGGCGATTAATTGCAAACAACTGTGGGTCAGTTTGTCATTAAAACTCAAGTGGCTGATGAAAAGAAATTGAAATTATACTATATTGGGTCTGAATAGTCTCGTGAAGTGTTTTGTTTTTGATATTTAAACTTTAAATGGCAGCTAGTTACTGTATAGGGGTGATGTCAGATCTATCTTCCACTGAGCAAAAAGAATAGGTTTTCCCTGAGAACACTCTTGACCTGCCGAGGGGAAGTAAAGGCCTAGATGTCACGGAGTTTTCTATATTTCAATGGAAAAAT
Source organism: Syngnathus leptorhynchus (assembly GCF_054491065.1). NCBI lineage: Eukaryota > Metazoa > Chordata > Actinopteri > Syngnathiformes > Syngnathidae > Syngnathus > Syngnathus leptorhynchus. The sequence goes on along the minus strand of NC_141203.1, from coordinate 1,926,848 downwards.
ATTATGGTATATCCTACAGGCAGAAGACTCCGGGAACGACCCAGGACGTGCTGGAGGGACTATGTCGTCTGGCTGGCCTGAGAATACCTTCTGTAAGAACTGGAAGAAGAGGCTGGGGAGAGGGAAATTTGCTATTCCCTGTGAAAGCTGTTGCTTCCCAACTCCAGATAAGCAGTAGATAATGTATTGATGGATGTATTGTTCGAAAATGCCTGTGTAAATAGGCCTTTGCAATCCATTATCAACTGACAAACTTGATGCAGTACACTGGAGATGAAACATGTTTAAAATTGTCAGCAAAAACAAAAATTTAGACCCTATTTTTTGCCATTAAACTAAAAGATAGATGTGATAATTTGTAGAAAAAATAGGGCACATGATTTTCTCCAATGATGACACCTGAATTAGCATGACGAGCGAGGAAACAAACTCGATGAGAAAGCAGACAGCTTATTAAGAGGTGTGAGCATGCAAGACAGTATGTGTGTGTGTGTGTGTGTGTGTGTGTGTGTGTGTGTGTCTGTCTGTCTGTCTGTCTGTCTGTCTGTCTGTCTGTCTGTCTCTGTGTGAGTCTGTATGTGCTTGCGTGTACGTTTGATTCCTTGCCAGCACACACCACCATAATGACTTAGCCAGTGTGTGCAACAGTGGGGATTTGCATACACAATGCATGTGAAAGAAATATAATGGGTATTATATATTTTGTTTTGTCTTTTGCAAAGGTATGCAGGATTATGATTGATTGTCAGAGGATTTTGGCAGAGAACAATATTGATACATTAAGCATTGTCTTAGAAACAAAGAAAAGGAATGAAAAAAAAAAAAGGCATATTGCACTCATCATAAATTGCCACATTTTTGTATTCAAAAAGTCTAATTCCTTCAATCCCCTTTTCGACCAATCAGCAGGGAATTTAAGGAGGGCTTTGATTAGGTGAATTCGGATGAACCCATTCGGACCCACTATACAGCAGGAACATTTTTGTTCAATATTTATAACACAAGTTCGTACCTCAACTCACGTTCTACCATATCCATCTAATGCTTTTCACCACTTCTGTTTGCTATTATGTCTAGATTTAGACCCAAATCACTGTCCCACAGGGTTTATGAAGCAGGAATCAAATGTAGAGAACCAGGCAGAAGTATATGAAAAAAGCAGGAAGAAAAATAAATACAAACACTAGGACAACATAGATTATACAGCAAGAGCAAAGGCTGGATTTATACTGGAGCAACAATAATTGAACAATATCCTGAGGTAATTTCATATATTAATAATATAATTTTCTTTTAAGTTTTCAATCTGGCAAACATCCATCCATTTTCTGTACCAAATACTTGATAGCATGGGTTGGTTGACACTTATGCCGACTGACTGGCCGAGAAGCGTGTGTCCAAGAGCACACAGGTTTACACTGGTGCCATTCCTCTTGTGCACATCACTTAAATAGTTAATGTAGGTTCTGTGACTTTCTAAGACTTAAGACTGTTCTCATCAGACTGCATACCTCATAAATAGAAAATGAATGCAAACCTCATCTATTTTGTCTACAAAGTTTTGATTTTGACTAGTATATCGGAGGCCACAAAGTCACTCCTGATTGCAGTCAATGTGCCAGCGAGAGTGACCAAACGTCCTCTTTAGCCCAGACATGTCCTCTTTTTTACACCCAATCTGGGTGCCCGGGGGATGGGGGGGTTAGTTCTTGGGGGGTGAAATGTTCCTGAAAATGTCCGGCTTTGTTGTTCACTGGATCAATATGCACGTGTTTAATTTGACTGGCAAATGAAAGGTGGAGTGCACCTAGATGCTACCGGCGTGTGTGATGTGGACACTGCAGGGGGAGAACCCAGAAGAGAACGCAAGTTGCTACTGTCGTGGAAATTGGGATGAGTGTTTGGTGCCAAAATGGCATGGAATTAAGCCCAAGTTGAATAAGCGATCAATACGATATTCCGTTCATTCTTCTGTGTTTCACCGCTGAAAATGTGCTGTAGGTTTACCAGTTAAACAAACCAAAGACAACTGCAGTCACTTCGCCCCGTTCTACAATTTGGAGCTGAGGACAGTGACGACACACGGAAAAGTTAACTGTTGTGGAAAGTTCACATGTACATGTTTCAGTGTCTCATAATAAAGGTACTGGTTGACAAACTCAAAGCTCATATGGACACAGTTAAACACCAAAACGTTGTATGATGACAGAGTTCACTTGCGAATGTGGCTGAGTTTATTAATTGTTGGATCCGAGAACACAGTATGGAGAAGAAAACAATGACAATGAAGAAAATTAAGACTGAAGTTTTTTTTTTCTTTGTTGCCTTAATATCCTTAATCCTGTTTTATTATTTACATTGTCACATTAAAAAGACATTAACAAATATTTTCTTTGAGAAAAAAATTCTACAAAAGAGGTACTATTTACATTGTCATGTATTCATGTATTTATCAAGTAATTACTACTACTACAGAGGAAAGACTTTAATTGGGGTTGCATAATGTACATAAAAAAATTGTGAGACCGATACATGCAATGCAGAACGTAAAAGATGTGTAATAAGTTCACATGGGTTTGCATGCATTAATCTAACTGACCAGTCATGTGAAACCTGAAATACTATGTGAAATCTCCATGTTGAAAGAGAACAGTATCCAGCGTCATCACTAACACTAAATAACTTAATCGGATAAGAACAGATAGAGCCGTCTTATTTAATAAATATAAATATATTTCTTGCACCTAATAAAGATGTCATTTCTTCATGCATGTTAAATATGGCAATAATATCGATATTGCAATATGCAATATTCTTAGTGAATGTTTTCTAATATTAAGCAGCCTACCTTAAATATGTCAGAGATACATACATGTGTGACATCTTTGGGAAAACGGAATAATTTTGAATCTTAAGGCAAAGCCGAATGTCCTCATTGGGGAAACCCAGGAATATTCCCCCTAAAATACAATGTGTGAAAAGAGAAAAATGAGAGAAAGCAAGGTCTCAGAAGTCAAAACAGTCAATGACGAATACATAAAAAAATAATTAAAAATTTGACCTCAAATTAAATAACACGACACTTTGATATTTTTTTTGTTATTCTTTGGTTTTATTCTGTGTTTAAAATGTTTGACCATTGTAATAAAACAGTTTCATATGTAAATGTAAAACTACATTTTGGTATAGGCTAAAATTAAAATCAATTCTTCAGACAACATTTAGTAATGAAATTTGTTGTTTTCTAAGTGTTAGGATACGGATTTTAGCTATTGATCTGACTCCAATTTGCGATCAACACTTAACACAAGTTGCTATGTCCCAATCCACACACTAGATTTTTTTGTTCAGTGTCCTTAGTCCTTCCAACGCCTTGGTCAGTCGGCCCCCTGGTGCCGTGTTGTTTGGGATGAAAGTACAACATGCATCACCAAACATTCCACACACACCATGTTCCTTAGCAGGTCCAACGCAATTCTATTTTGGAACGCCATTAGTGACGTTGCGGCTAATTGTTCATGAACTGTGTTGTGGAACAGGCCCAGACAGGGAGTACCGGACGAAGGGAGTACCGGACGATAACCCCTCAAGGTTGGTGAGAGACGAGAACAAAGAACAACACTACGTCCAGGTGGTTGGGCTTCGAGAGGAAAAAAACCAACCGCCTGACTACAGTGATAACACCTCGACGGGGAGGAGATGGCCATTGACCAATCATCGCACAATGTTTTGCATGTTTTAATATTCATATTGTGTATCTTTAAAACTAGGCAACCCGGAAGAATGTGTCGTCTTTTGGTGGTCACAAAAACACACGAGTTTTAGTGTGAGGGACCCGGGACCCAGGCCTGTATTAGTGCCCTTTGTTAGGAATAAACAATTGGTAAATTTGTAAATTGTAAATTATATATATATATATATATATATATATATATATATATATATATATATATATATATATATATATACACACATATTAAGGAAGGGAATCTACGATTGTACCGCGACACCATACGTCAAGTCGGTTGGACCAGAGCTGGAACTTGGTCTTTCCCTCCAGGAAACAGTTGGCCAGCCCGTGCGCGTTGGCAGGAAGTAAAACAAAAATCTAATTTTAATCTCACATGACATGATTATAGCATTGAAAAAGTCAAAGGCAATATAATTTTTTTATTGATTTTTTTTTATTTCAAGTGAAGTCAAGTTTATTTGTATAGCCCTAAATCACAAGCAGTCTCAAAGGGCTTCACAAAGAAAAACAATTGACATCCCCAGATCTTGAGCTCCAAAAAGGGCAAGGAAAAATTCAAAAAAACCCTACCAGGGGAAAAATGAGAAACCTTGAGAAGGAACCACAGATGGAAGGATCACCTTTCAGGATCACCAGGCTGCAATGGATGCAAAGAGGGCACATAAAATACATAATATGGAAATCAAAAAGTGGATGTCCAGGCCAAAGCGAAGAGCTGTCGGAGGTGCCCTCGATTGTCCTGGCAGTGTCTTCGAGGAGGGTAATCCGCTGCAGTTCTGACTGTTGTTCGTGTCGATGCACCAAACGGCATCTCAGAGTACCCACCCTTCTTGGAGTCCCTGGAGGAATTACTGGAGAGCGCTCTTTCTGGGGACTCCATCGTTCCACTGGGTGACTTCAATGCTCACGTGGGCAATGACAGTGAGACCTGGAAGGGCGTGATTGGGAGGAACGGCACCCGCGATCTGAACCCGACCGGTGTTCTATTGTTGGACTTCTGTGCTCGACACAGATTTTCTATAATGAACACCATGTTCAAACATAAGGGTGCCCATGTGTGCACTTGGCACCAGGACACCCTAGGCCGCGGTTCGATGATAGACTTTGTAGTCGTGTCATCGGATTTGCGGCCACATGTTTTGGACTCTTGGGTGAAGAGAGGGGCGGAGCTGTCAACTGATCACCATCTGGTGGTGGGTTGGCTCCGATGGTGGGGGAAGATGCCGGTCTGACCTGGCAGACCCAAACGCTCTGTGAGGGTCTGCTGCGAACGTCTAGCAGAATCCCCTGTCAGGAAGAGCTTCAGCTCCCACCTCCGGAAGAGCTTTTCCCACGTCCCGGGGGAGGCGGGGGACATTGAGTCCGAGTGGACCATGTTTCGCGCCTCCATTGTTGAGGCAGCCGACCGGAGGTGTGGCTGTAAGGTCGTTGGTGCCTGTCGTGGCGGCAATCACCGAACCCGCTGATGGAAACTGGTAAGAAGGAGTCCTAACGGGCAGTTTTGGCCTGTGGGACTCCGGAGGCAGCTGACGGGTACCAGATGGCCAAGCAGAACGGGGCTTTGGCGGTTGCTGAGATAAAAACCCGCGTGGGAGGAGTTTGGCGAGGCCATGGAGAAACACTTCGGACGGCTTCGAGGAAATTCTGGTTCATGATCCGGCGTCTCAGGAGGGGAAAGCTGTGCACAGTCAACACTGTTTACAGTGGGGATGGCGTGCTGCTGACCTTGACTCGGGACATCGTGAGTCGGTGAGGAGAATACTTTGAAGACCTCCTCAATTCCACCGACATGCCTTCCATTATGGAAGCAGGGCCTGGAGACTCTGAGGCGGACTCTCCAATCTCTGGGGTCAAAGTCACTGAGGTAGTTAAAAAAACTTCTCGGTGGCAGGGCCCCGGGGTGGATGAGAGCTGCCCGGAGTTCTTAAAGGCTCTGGATGTTGTGGGGCTGTCATGGCTGACACGCCTCTACAGCATTGCGTGGACACCGGGGACGATGCCTCTGGATTGGCAGACTGGGGTGGTGGTTCCCCTCTTTAAGAAGGGGGATCAGAGGGTGTGTTCCAATTACAGAGCAATCACACTCCTCAGCCTCCCTGGTAAGGTCTATTCAGGGGTGCTGAAGAGGAAGGTCCGTTGGGAGGTCGAACCTCGGATTCAAGAGGAGCAGTGTGGCTTTTGTCCTGGTCGTGGAACAGTGGACCAGCTCTACACCCTCAGCATGATCCTCGATGGTGCATGGGAGTTCGCCTAGTCCACTTGTGTTTTGTGGACTTGGAGAAGGCGTTCGACTGTGTCCCTCGGGAGGTTCTGTGGAGGGTGCTTCGGGAGTACGGGGTGCCGAGCCAACTGATAAGGGCGGTTCGGTCCCTGTATCACCGATGCCAGAATTTGGTCCGCATTTCCGGCAGTAAGTCGGATTCGTTCCCAGTGAGGGTTGGACTCCGCCAAGGCTAACCTTTGTCACCGATTCTGTTCATAATTTTTATAGACAGAATTTCTAGACGCAGCCGAGGCATTGAGGGGGTCCGGTTTGGGGACCTTAGCATCGCATCTCTGCTTTTTGCAGATGACGTGGTGTTGTTGGCTTCTTCAGCCCATGATCTACAGCTCTCACTGGAGCGGTTCGGGATGAGGGTCAGCATCTCCAAATCCGAGTCACTTCTCGAACAGCCTTTTGGAACGGATTGTGTTCGGAAACCGAGGCTAGACTGTATTTTATAACATCCATGTTTAGTGTTGTGTTGGGCCTGCACCGACAGGTATGAAGAATGTAGATGTGTGAGGAAGATGAGGCACATTGAAAAAAAAAAAGGAAAAACTACTCTCCAGGTGCTGCTCTCTCTGTGTGATGGATTATTTATTTAATCTTTTTCATTATTACACTATAAGATTGCAGTTGTAATTGTAGAAGGATAAAAAGTGGGTGTGAGGCTAAAACTATTTGCATAATTTACTTAATTATTAAGTCTTAATAATTAAGTAAAGACTTAATTATAAAAATAATGAGTTTTTATTATAGTTTTTCCTTTTTTTCAATATTTTATTGAAAAGGAAATTTAATAAAAATAAATGATCAAGGTTACCATTTTCAAACTTTCTGTTTCTTTGACATCCAGATATTATCGGCATCAACATCCTTGTCAGCTTTCGGGCTTATTAGGTTCGATGACTACAGTGCCTGTGTCTGTGCTATCCCAGTTGCCATAGCAATAGCCTCCCTCCAGTACCCCGCTAACAGAACGCTAACTACTTGTCACCTTTTATACGCTCACAACATGCTGGCAAATGTATGACTTACTCTAGTCATCTCTCTGTAAAATGTGAGTTACCAAATACAGAAGAATTCTGTATACATACTTACACAACCTTTAAAACATGCTCAAGGTTCACATACAAACGTAAGTTCATAGCTTCAGGCTAGGTTCAAATTCTGGAAGCATGCGTTGTATTGTCTGACTTTACTGCTATGTTAGTGGTAGAAACTGACAGTGCTATGTATCTTGGTAAGTAACAGACTTGGCATGAGGGGTGTCACCACGAAGGTTGAAGATGCTGTCAGTCAATGTCAATCTGAGCTATTTGGATTCCAATTACACCTGTCAGCTCAGTCTGAGTCTTCATCTGTCTCTGTCTGTCTGCATCTATAAAAGCTCTTACCCGCACGAACGTGCACGCACGCACGCACGCACACACACACACACACACACACACACACACACACAGTGACTTCAGCAGTGTATGCAGTCATTCTTTTCTTCACTAATATACATACATCTCTATGTCAGTCAATTTTAGGGCTTATTAATTATTCACATTACTTTTAATATTCTCTCTGCTTTAATCTTGTTCCTTATATATTTATTGACACTAAACTTTAGTGACTAAAGAGATGACAATATAGCATTTTAAAAAAAAAATTCTTTAAATGGAGAGTGGTTTCTGGTGGCTGATGCCTGATTGCAGAACAATAATTGTCATGGTCTTATATATCCTTATAACTGTTATAACCTATGTTATGACTGTGACAAATAGTATTTTTAAAAGGCAACACTATATTTTATCAGTAGTTTTTGTATTACGTTAAAATTTACACTCTGTACACTTTATGTCGTAGAAAAGACACTTTATTATGTAGTAAATAATAATATAATTTAATTATAATTAAATTTAAATATTTTGAAGATAAACTTGTTTGAAATTAATCAATGAATTTATTGTGGTTCCAAATAGCAAATTCAAGTCTATGGTACTGGTGTAAACAAAGTAAATTCTGCTGCCGAGTGAGTCGTGTCGCCGAGAGGTGTTGAGTTAAGAGCGAGCTTTAAGAACCCCAGCATCTGGCTGCGAGAAAAAGGTATTTTTCTTCTTGGAAGCAGGAGGAAAAAAAGCCCCGTACAGTGAAATCTCAGTTCATGGATAATTTGTTTTTTTGAACACAATTTTTAACATATTCCTTTGGTTGGCTCAGTTATTCTTTATCTCACACAGCATAAACATAATGTACTTTTTGCTTCACAAGTTCGATTTATTTTGGGTTTTTTACTTGATCTTTTTTCTTTATTTTCCTCCCCTACGCTTCAGAATCAGATGACTTATCACCTTAACAACCGCAGCTTATACAGGATGTTGTGATTATGTAGAAAGTAAAAAGCACCACTTGATTCATAAAAACAGCAGCGGGACCGCAGAATGGAGCAACGAGGGCAACGATGCGAAGTGACGCTTGATCGCCAACTAGGGCTGTTTAGCTCAATCCAAGTAGCATGGTAGCTGTTTATTATTGTTTAAGTGACATTAGTTTGACGTTAACTGCAAGCAAGCTATCCCAAGCACAGTCCACAGTTTTCCCTCATGTGTTCTCTCTGATTGGCAGTTGAAGGCCAGCAGAAAGGAAACCAAAACAATGGTGAATAAGATTGCACTGATTATCTTATTTAATGAATCCAATCAAAACAAGATAGTTGATGGTGTCTGGACAAAAATGAATTTAAGAGAGGCAGAGACTAAGAATATACAAATTAATACTTTTTACATTGCAATTTAAAACAAAAATCCAGCTATGTTTCCATTGAAGATAGTATGGCACGGTTAAGAACAACAAGAACGTTTAATTTGCACAAAACATGCTCTTTAATAGGACAAGCAATTTAAAATGGCGTAACATTCTTTTAATCAAAAAGTACTTCGTTTCAGTTTTAGTATCTGCGATACTGTAGTCTGTATTTACTACTTGGTATTGATCAATACCAAAACCTTAGATATTGCACAGCTCCATCATTTACAGGGTTGGGAAGGGTTGCTTTGAACTGTATCCCGATACGGTTCGTAGGAAGTACTATAATTTTAAACTAATGTAACTTGATTACTTGTGGGTCACTCCCACTAAATATGCTAATGATGAAAAATAAAATCATTGATAAAATATAGATTTGTATTCAATGAACCCCCATTATTTGCGGGGTATTGAGACTGGGCTAGCTCGCAAATGGTCAAAATCTGTGTATTGATATTTATTAACGCATTAAGCCCTAAAACGCATGGCAAAACACACATCTTAAACACATGAGATTTACTTCAAAAACACTCCTGATTACCTGAAGTATTAACTAGAAATTTAACAATATTGTCAACACCTATCAAATAATTGGATTCGTTGAACGATTAGTTTGAACGAATCTTTTGAGTGAACTGATTCTAAAGATTCAGTTCACCTAAAACAACTGGAATTCACATCACTACTGGCCGTTTTATTCACCACTGGAGTTCTCCTCGATCGTCATGGCGGCTGTTTACATTCAACCACACGCATGTGCGAGCGAAGTCACGCAGCTGCTGGCTGATCAGGTAATAGACATGGAGAAAATACTACCAAACTCACGAATCATTGTTCTGGGTGATTGTAACAGAGCGAACCTCGCACACGAACTCCCTGAATACAGACAGCACATAACTGTCCCACCAGAGGGGCACAGACACTGGACCACTGCTAAACCGTAATAAAGGATGCATACTGCTCTGTGCCTCGTGCAGCTTTAGGACTCTCGGACCACTGTCTAGTTCATCTGATCTGATTAAAATCTTCTAAGCCTGTGGTGAGGACTGTGAGGAAGTGGACAGTGGAGTCAAAGCAGGACCTCCAAGCCTGCTTTGATTGCACCTATTGGGGAGGTTTTGAAGCTGCAACTTCAGACGTGCACAAACTCACTGATACTGTCACATCATACATCAGTTTTTGTGAGGATTTGTGTGTGCAGACTAAAACCCTCTTTACCTACAACAATAACAAACCTTGGTTTACACCAAACCTCAGGATGCTGTGCAAAGCCAAGGAGGAGGCCTACAGGAGTGGTGACCAGGACCTGTTCAAGCAGACCAGGAACACACTGAAGCGAGAAATCAGGAAAGGTGTTAAGGGGAGAGCCTGGAGAGACACCTCTCTGCCAATCCTGATCCCTCAACAGTGTGAAAAGGTCTGCAGAGCATCATGGGCTTCAAGAAACCAGTCCTGTGGAGAGCCCAAGACTTGCAAACCAGCTAAACAGGTTCTACTGTAGGTTTGAACAGTCCACCCACACAACAGGACCTCCTGCAGCACTATCAACATACACACCTCCCCCCACAACCGATATGTCCACACCTCCATCATCGTTATCACCTACTCTCTCTCCTACAGAAAACGCGCCCGCACTCCAGATCCGCGAGGAGGAGGTGTGTCAGATGTTCCGGAGACAAAAGGTCAGGAAGGCACGAGGCCCAGACAGCGTGTCCTCCTCCTGCTTGAAAGTCTGTGCTGAATAACTGGCACCCACCTTTGCACGGATCTTCAACCATTCCCTGGAGCTGTGTGAGGTGCCCTCGTGCTTCAAGAGCTCCATCATCGTACCTGTGGCCAAGACGCCTGCCATCACAGGTTTGAATGACTAGACCTGTCGCCCTGACATCTGTGGTCATGAAATCTTTCGAGAGGTTAGTGTTGAACCATCTGAAGGACGTCACGGGTCCCCTGCTTGACCCCCTGTAGTTTGCCTAAGGGGCAAACAGGTCGGTGGATGATGCGGTCAACATGGGACTGCACTACATCCTACACCACCTGGACACCGCAGGAATGTATGCCAGGATCCTGCTTGTGGACTTCAGCTCGGCGTTCAACACCATCGCTCCTGACATCCTCCACCAGAAGCTCATCCAGCTTGCGGTGCCTGCCTCCACTTGTCAGTGGATCACCAGCTTCCTGACCAACAGGAGATAGGGTGTGAGTTTGGGGACCATCACATCCGATACCTGGACCACCAATACTGGGGCCCCCCCAGGGGTCCGTCCTCTCCCCACTGCTCTTCTCTCTCTACACCAGTTCTTAATGAATTTTTGTGATACCCCCCTAGGGAGAAGAAAACATTTCGCGCCCCCCCATGTTATTAACAATAAAAGAAACATAAAAATAAATGAAAAAGAAAGATCAACTTACAATAAAGTATAACTTTATAAATAACATTGTGTTTTTAGTCTGTAACAGAACAGATTCAAAGTGCACCATCCATCCATCCATCCATCCATCCATCCATTTTCTGAACCGCTTAGTCTCCACGGGGGTCGCGGGCGTGCTGGAGCCTATCCCAGCCGTCATCGGGCAGTAGGCGGAGGACACCCTGAACTGGTTGCTAACCAATCGCAGGCCACACAGAGACGAACAACCATTCGCACTCGCACTCATACCTAGGGACAATTTGGAGTGCTCAATCGGCCTATCAAGCATGTTTTTGGGATGTGGGAGGAAACCGGAGTGCCCGGAGATAACCCACGCGGACACGGGGAGAACATGCAAACTCCACACAGGGAGGGCCGGAGGTGGAATCGAACCCGCACCCTCCTAACTGTGAGACGGACGTGCTACCCAGTGCTCCACCGAGCCGCCCCTCAAAGTGCACCACTTTTCCTTAAAATAAAAAATAAATTATAATTTTTTGAACTTACAAACATTCTTGACCAACTACCATTTTATGCTGAAAAGAATACAATAAAATAATAATAAACATACATAATATTAAATAACAGCAATAAATAATATTCAATTCAAACTAATCAGCAACATTAACTCAGGAGCACAATATATAAAACATTTTAACCTACAAAACAAAAATGAATAAAACAATTTGTGCTGTTCAATCAAAATGAGGCAGCATTCCACGGCTGCAGATCAGCTCATCTGCAATGGTGGGGTTTTTTTTGTTTTTTTTTTGCACTGAGCAATATGGTACGCTGCTTTATATGATGCTTACAGTGCTTGCTGATTCACTGAAGTACCATTCACAAAGTGGGATGATTGTTGGCAATATTCAGCCCGTTTTCGCTGAAAAACCTGAAGCAGATATCAGCGTGATTGGGGTGCAATGACTTCATAAGTGCCGCCTTAATTTATTTGGCTTCATACTTTCTGCTGCCAAAATTGTAAGGCACAGTAAACACACCGGTCTTTCCTCGTCTCCCACTGTAGTGATACTGAAGTGGAGCACGACGTACGCTTCGTCATATTTCCTTGTCTTAGCTTTCGTGTGACTCTCAATTCTCTTATCTCCGTCTCTCTCCGCCATTCTTTTCAACCCTGTTCAATATTTTCCATGGTGCCCCGCTGCACTTTTTATTGCCTGCTCTGTGCTGTGTGCGTACGTTCCGTGCGCTCTACACTGTAGAGCAGCTATGTCCAAAGTCCGGCCCGCGGGCCAATTGCGGCCCGTGGTCAAATTTCATCAGGCCCGCAGCCTCTGTGATAAAATCTTTAGTATGTGGCCCGCCGCCATTGTTGACCAGCACTTTAATACACACGTACCAAAGCTATTTTATATTTATGCCGCAGAAATGTAATCTCGCGCGACCCGGCGTGATTTCACAGCGAGAACATGACTCCAGCTGTCCTGCTATGCGGAGCATGCGCAAGTCAAATGCGGAAATAAACCCGTTGTAAAAAGGGTACGCGCGAACCGGCTGCGTGAACCCTGTGGGAAATGTTCATGAGGCGAAAATAATTTTAAACTCATGTAAATTTAAGGTATTTCATACAGTTTGTTCAATGTTATCGTATTTTATGTATTACTTATAACTCCTGTTTAAAATGTTCATGAGGCGAAAATAATTTTAAACTCATGTAAATTTAAGGTATTTCATACAGTTTGTTCAATGTTATCGGACTCTTCAGATATGAATGAAAGGCAGAATTTGTGTTTTTAGAGTTGTTCACATCTGCCTGAGTGGCTTATATTTGGTTATTTTGTCATTTAAAAAATAAAGACAATTGGGAGAATGAAATTTGTTTTATAACAGTGTTTATTTGGATGAAATTGTAGTTAAAAAAATGTCCGAAAAAACTACTGGCCCCCGGGCCCCTTCACTTTATCAAATCTGGCCCTCCTTGCAAAACGTTTGGACACCCCTGCTGTAGAGCGACTACTCCTTGCGCACACTCTTCCAGTGATACCGCCACTCCCACCTACTGCAGAGGATGTCTAATCTAGTACAGCCAAAAGAAAAGCATGTTCCTTGGTGTCACACGCGTGTATCGCACTGCCCCACTATTTGAGAAGCACTGCTCTACACTAACAATTGCTCCTCAGGCGACTCTTCTGTGAAGCTCCTAAAGTATACTACGACACCACTGTCATCGGACTTATCCGGGATGGTGACGAGATTGTGTCCAGCCAGGAGGTGGGGCGGCTGGTCCACTGGTGTAGCCTAAACCACCTGGAGCTGAACCCATTCAAAATCGTGGAGATGACAGTAGACTTCTGGCGAGACCCTTCACCACTTTCACCCTTGACTATCCACAGTAATACTATTCTCTCCACAGACACCTTCAAGTTCCTGGGATCCACAATCTCTCGGGACCTGAAATGGACCAGCCACATTGACTCTGTCCTGAAGAAGGCCCAGCAGAGGCTGTACTTTCTGAGACATCTCTGGAGGTTAAACCTGCCACAGGAGCTGCTCAAGACCTTCTATACTGCCATCATCCAGTCTATCCTCTGCACCTCCATCACTGTCTGGTTTGGATCGGCCACCAAACAAGACAAGCACAGACTGCAACGGACAATCAGGACTGGAGAAAAGATAATCAGAACCAACCTCCCATCTATCGAGGACTTGTACCTGTCCAGGACCAGGAAACATGCAAGTAACATCTCTACAGACCTTTCTTACCCAGGTTGTAGTCTGTTCGAACTACTCCCCTCTGGACGGCGTTACAGAGCACTGCACGCCAAAACCAGCAGACACAGAGACAGCTTCCTCCCCCAGGCTGTCGCTCTGATGAAGTCACACCACTCTTAGAGTCTCAGAGACATTTCTGTGCAATAACATCCTGCTCTCGACGCTTAATTTTTGAATTGTCTATATTATGTGTCCACTCTGCATCCATTGCAGCCTGGTCATCCTGGAAGAGGGATCCTCCCATCTTTGGTCTCTTCTCAAGGTTTCTCATTTCCCCTAGTAAGTGTTTTGAGTTTTTCCTTGCCCTCCTGGGAGTTTAAGATCAGGGGATGTTTGAGAATATTTGTCAATTTCACACATTTCCTGAGTGTTGTTAGTCACCTAAATGTTGAACAGAGGCTGAGATGTACCCAAGTCAAATTCCTTGTTTGGCATGCTCAAACATGGCCAATAAAAATTCTTGAATCTTCTTGAATCTTGAATCTAAATATTGTCCAGAGGCTGAGATGTACGGAAGTCAAATTCCTTGTTTGGCATGCTCAAACATGGCCAGTAAAAATTCTTGAATCTACGTTAAAACAAGTAAGATACTGTTGTAAAATCACCGTAAATTTACAGAAATTAGTTACAGTGTGTACGAGCCTATTTCAGCATATTGTCCTTGTGTGTATTGTAGTTGTTTTAACCTAAAAAGTCAGTGTGTATCTCTGTCCCTTGATTTTTACTCTTTCGTTACTATTCGTAATATTGATAGCAAATTATTTTGGAGATTATTTTTGTCAAACATATGGTAAATTATCTATCTTAAAGCTAACTCCTGTTGATTCTGCTCCTGCCCTAAATGTTGGGGTTCATTTTACACCATCATTTTAAGATTTTTCTGTCGGGAATTAAAATTAAACAATTTACATTATCATGACTGCTGGGATTGGCTCCAGCACGTCGGCGACCCCTGTGGGGACAAGCGCTATAGGAAATGGATGGATACCTAATCTAACCAAACCCTGTGCTGCACTCTTATTTTACTACAATACTGTTAGAGTTTTAGGTTGAATGGAACAAAATGTCTGTATCAGCTTGACAAGAAAATAAATGGGAGTATTAGAAATGTCGGAGAGCATAGCTGAAGAAATACTGCATGGATAGAGATGGAATGGATTGAATGAGGTGACAAAATGAGCATAAAACAATTAATTTGTTGGATGTCTTGGAGGATAAATTACTTTAATGGATGGGTGAATGCATAAGGAGGGGCCTGACAGTTAGTTCAAAAGGTCAAACACATTAATCAGATTTGGTGACAGTTTGTGAGAGGCTATATTGTGACCCACCCTAAAGGCCTGAGTGTGTTAATAGCCTGAAACCATGTGGCTTGAAATTGGTTTAGTGTTGCCTTTCCCAAACCATAGCACTATAAGCTATTTGATCGTCAGTCAGACACATTTTCTTCGCAGAGGGCATTTTGATGATCTGTTTTATCTTAAGCATTTGTTTCTTCTTATTTAGAAAAAAGAGCTATTGTGGTCTTGGGCTTTGCTTTTTAAAGAATGAAGAATACCCAGAATTTAAATCAGCAAGTTTTGTTTCCTTAAAACCACTTCTTCTAATCATTTGACAAACTTTCTAACACAAATGCTTTAATCATATCTGAGCTTCTCTGGTACTGGCCTTTTGATTATTAAAGCTAGCGTCCATTGATACTTTTAAAAAGAGGCTCAAGACTCAACTGTTTAGCTTTGCTTTGAACCAATTTTTTTATTATCTATTTAGATATATACTTATTTATTCGTTATCTACTTAAGTATTTTTCTGCATCCTCAACTACTCAATAATTTTTCAATTTATTAAATTCTTACCCTTATTTATCTACTCAATTGTTTGTTGATTTCTATCCTATTTTACTGAATTTGATATTGTTCTTGAGTTTATTTTTCCTATCCTAAGCTCTTTTAGTCCTTTTAAGTTTAATTCCAGGGTTTCCTCATGGGATCTTCAACACTGGGAAGTGTGCTTGGCATGTCAGCTGGAGTGTCAACCCGCAGATTTAGTGGACCCTAGGGACTTGGGCATTATGGAGAGTCCACCCCTGTCTACATGATTGTGGTGGTCTCTCTGGCAACATTCTCTGATAGCAAGTTATGACACCTCTTGGTGTGGATGACTACAACAGGTAGTTTTTTTCTCACCTGGAAACTCAGTGCCTCGCAATATAATTTACAGAGCTGCCAACCTGTCAAAATTTACTTCCAGAACAATTATCAGAATTTTCATAGACTGTGTTTGACTGTGTGTGTGTGTGTGTGTGTGTGTGTGTGTGTGTGTGTGTGTGTGTGTGTGTGTGTGTGTGTGTGTGTGTGTGTGTGTGTGTGTGTGTGTGTGTGTGTGTGCGCGTGCGTTTGAGTATGAGTAAATTGTTGGAATATTTTTCTAATTTAACATGAACTCGAGTTACTAATCTGACTCCAATTTGTGACTTTACCCAACTGCCACTCATCCAACAATATGCGCGCTCGTTCTGCAATAGAAAGGTATCAGGAAGCCGGCATTTTCACACACGAGTGGATTTATTCCTAACACACAAATCTAATACATCACCTGGGTCTCGGGTCCCTCTCAATACACCTCTGTACGCCTCTGTTGCCACCAGCAGACGTACTCTACTTCCGAGTTGCCCAGCCATTAATTATACTACACAATATGCAAATGGCACATAAACGAAGGCATTCTGTCATTATTCTATTGGCTACGTGTACACTGCATTTAACTTTAGCTTGCTCTTATTGGTCTTTCTTCTTCTGCAGAATCATTTGCTCGCTCCTCCTGGTTGTAGTTTTCCATACAGGGTCCCCTAGTTGTTATCTCCCCGCTGCCCCTGGGTCATCTTGTACTCCTTGCTG